>NW_027069547.1:179817-184640 GCF_002906115.3 Quercus suber
CTATTATATATATATATATATTTATTATTTATTTATATAATTGACCATTGACATTGAAAGCAACTAAGATGAATTTCAAATGTTTACGTGACTTGTAATTGCAATTTGTATTACTTTGATGGCTTTCTCTCTTATAGTTTATGAACCATCCCTTTCATGGGTTGTTTACCCACATTGTGTCGCATTCTTTGGTCGTAATTATATTGATTTTCTTATATTTTATAATTTATGAACATTAGTAGCAGACTCATGCAATGTGTAGAAAATATATTATAATTTTTTTATATATATAATTTTATATAATGAAACATATAATTACTAACGTCATAGCAAAGACAGTTTATGGGAGTAATTGGGAATCATTTGCAATATCACTTCTTAATAGATTGTTTCTTGTATGATGTGTAGCTGTACTTGCCTGAAAAAGGTCCCCAAGATTAACCACTAAAGCTCCTGTCACTGGAGGGATATCAACCCACTGATTTTGGTAAAGGGCTTGTAGGCCTCCAATTTGGTCTTGTAGAAGAATAGTGAAGAAATCATTATCTGTGTGCTCACTGGTTCCCATTGTTCTGTTAGGCTCAGGGCATGCTGGACAGTAGTGACAGAAAAGGCTGTGTCCTGCAGCACACTCCATCTCAGCCAGATGATTAGATCTGAGCCCAAGGCCCTCGGATAGTAACTCCAAGAGGGTAAGTCCCAGCCTCTTTACTTGCTGTGAATAACTGATTACAACGTCCCTGCAGTTTGTTTAATTAGAAATCTATGCAATGGATAGATATACAGACAATTATTCCACATCAAATTCTCACCATATATGCTGTATCTGAAGTATGCCTTCTCAGGAGTTGCTTAATTCACCTTACTTAGCATCAGGAAACACACATCAACTGCAATGTTATAATTATGTGGCTACTGCTGCACATCCTATTTCTTTTTATTTCAAAAAATCATCTGTCTAAAATTGGAGAGCCCAATTTTGTGCAAGGAAATATTGTTTAGTTGATGGGAAAATTTTATGGATTAGACTAAGTGTCAATTTTTAAACTTTTTATCAGAACAGAGGTTATAATATGAAAATTTTTTATTGGCTAAAATGCAAATTGAACCCTCTAAATTTGATTGAAACTTATTTCAGACATCTAACTTTACTTTCATTTTCCTTTAAATTTCAAATTTATTTAATTCAAGTCTTTTGTTCAATTCTGTTACAATTCCTTGGGAAGAAAAAACTGTCTTGACAATTTATTTCTCAGAATTCTCACAGAGATTTTTGTTTTCTTCAAAGTTCATCACTCACTTTTATCAAAATAAAGTTGGAGTAAATCTTGGAAAAGGATCTCTTCGTCTCTTTTGTTGGGTTCTGGATATATTTTCTTCTAATGACTCCTTATTGTTCCTCAACAAAATTTTATTTTAGGACCATATAGAGAATATTTTTTAATCTCTCAAAATGAAAGTGTTAACCATTCTATGAATCAAATATCCATCATCATATTTGGGAGCTACTTTTTATCATATTGCTGTTGCAAGAATTCAAAGCAAACTCGAAGATCAAGGAAAGAGAACATGTTTATGCATATTACACCGCAAGGACTAGTAGTACCTGCAGCCTGCTGGATATTCTTCAGGACTTGGAGCAACAGGAGCCATGGAAAAAGACAAAGTATCTCTCCAGTTAGCAAATTTTGCCTTATAAAGGTGATAATTACTAAAAAATTTCACGTTCTTTGGTACATCACGCGAGTAATACTCCCTTTTTACTTCAGTTGGTTGTTCATGAAATCTGCGAATTCCTTTGATCATATTATCCATGACATCTTCAGGGATCCCATGATTCACAATCTGGAAGAGCCCCCATGTCTCTGAAGCATGCTGAATTTCCTCAACAACTTGTTTTCGTTGAACACCGCCTTCATGGATGTCTTTGAGGTCTATCAGTGGAACCTGGAGGTGGGTTGATCCTGAATATGATTTCTCACATGAGAGTTCATCTGTTGGCATCACAAATATGGGAGGGATTTTCACTATCCCAGAGTCAACAAGTCCTTTAACACCTGCCTTAGTATCATCAAAGGCTTTCAGCTCTTTCTGTCTATCATAGTCCAAAACATCTTGGACTGAATTTTGGTTCAGATGGGTGTCCACCATTTTTCTGGTAGTATTCTTTAGGATCAAAATTTTGGAGTTGGAGTAAAAGAAACAATTTTGGAGTTTAAAGGGACTCCAAAGTCCTAAATCTACAACCAACGTAACGCAGATTTTTAGAGTGAATTTAATTGGAGTTGGTATCTAATGCGCACCTGCTGTGGGGCTCACCTGCCTGTAACAGGCAGATCTCATGATCTGGCTCATTTATTTGACTTTAGCGTGGGACACGTGGGGTACTGTGAGTCAGACCACATAAGGTGTGGTCTGAGGACAATGCCATTTTTTTCTTTTTAAGGTAAGGACAATGCCATGTTTGTTGCGCGGGTGAGGTGAGGTGATATTTTTCTATATCTTTTTCTTATCTGAGGCATATATTTTAATACGCAAACGTGTCATAATTAAATTGAATACAAAAATAACTAATTAATAACGCATTATATTATAGTCCTGTATTAGCAGCAATAGTCTTTGAATGTGCTTTGACTTCAGATTAAAAAATCGATTTATTTTACTATTTAGTTTATTTTTTATATTATTCATAAGTCTTATTGTACTTTTTTATACTATTCACTATTTCAAGTAATTTTTACCTTTATCTATAGTACTTTTAGCAAAAAGTTTTCAATTTCAACAAAATAAGCAGATTCTAAACAAACCCTAAATCTATAATTAGTAATCTTACTGGGGCCGCTACGTTTAATTTTAACTAACATACAAAAATAAATAAATAAACTGCAATAAGATTTATTGAAGTAATTCTCCTTGTTCATGCTGTGAGAGCCAACAAATTGTTTAGATAGTTCAATTGTTGTCTTCATTACGCTCATGATCAATCATCACCATCAAAAAATCTTTCACAAGCATTAATATGTGCTCAAATCATTATATTCTGCATCATCAAGATGTAATCCAAACAGATTGAATACATTGACAAGAGAATCAACACCCAAAATGATCTCAAATGCCAAAAGTGTCACCAATGGGAGATTATAAATTGAGTGATGGAGTTTATTTTCATGGTCAAGATTTTCTTGAGCAGTAGATGAGGAGAGGAGTGAAGGTAAAGGTTATTAGGCAATGGCAGACAATAATTACCACTAATATATTAGGCGAATTCCTTCGTCCACTAACATACACTAATTTTTGGCAGCAAATGTCCACCTGTGTCTCAAATATTAAAAAAAAATGATTTATTTCTATTGCAAGAATCAACTTTAATCTGAAAATTTTCTCAAAAAAAAAAAAAAAAAAAATGATTTATTTCTATTGCAAGCATCAGCTTTAATCTGAAAATTTTCTCCAAAAAAAAAAAAAAGCTTTAATCTAAAAATCAATAATCTATTACAACATTGATGATGATTGCAGCAGACTTTGACTAGTTCCTCAAACTACACATTCATAACTCTGTCATCAATGTTAGAGAAGGTAAATATTTGATTAAAACCTGCTTACAGATTTTTTGGTATTGATCCTCACCTGCCAGTTAATACAGATCAGATTCTAAGGAAAAGGACACACGAATTAACATAAATCAAAATCAGGATTACAACTGTCATCTTTTGATAGGTTCCTTCCTCTCTTCCTCCTTATTCTCTCTCTCTCTTATTTTTAGTTTCAAGGGATGGAAAGCTGAAAAGTATTGCTTAGCATCTAGGCATGGCTAATCGTCATAATTGTGATTGCTTGGCCTCGTGAAGTCCCATGTGATTTCAAGTGAGTCGACCCAAAAAAATAATTATGTGCACCCTTCCGTAGTATATTAGGTTAAGGGTCTAAATTTTCTGTCTTACTTTTTTTATTTTATTTTATAATTTATCAATAAATACTTGTCATATGTTCACTTAATTAATTAAATACTATTATTAATTAATAACTATAGTATTAATAAGTTAATAATGATAGTATTTAATTAATTAGGTGAACACGTGGCAAATATTTATTGGTGGAGTATAAAGTGGAGTAGGAAAAGTGGGACAGAAAATTTGAAATCTTAGGTCAAAGTGTCAAAAAGAACTGCCAAGCTACCCTTCAGCTTTGGCATCTGGATCCCAAAATTCCCAATGTCATTAGCATCAGCATTGGTTGGTCCCAAAACTTTAGCAATTTAGCATCACAAAAAACTATTTTATTTATTTTACCATTTTACTTTACAAAACACCTAACATCAGTAATTTTATTTTAGCATTCAACATAATAAAATAATATAAACAATATAATAAAATAATATATCTACTACAATAAACAACAACCATCATACTAACATAATAAAATAATATATCTTTTAATAATTTTTTTAAACCATCTTAGCTACTGTCTTTGGCTGTGCACTGTAGCTCAGTAGGAAAAAAAATTATGCCTTTTGCTTCACTGATGCAGCCCACTATTGCTATATGTTGGTGGTAAATTTAGCTTTTTAGCAAATGCCTCCACCACCACAAATGCTTGGTTTCACATATCTGTCACGTTTCTGATATGTTTTCACACATCTATCACCCTTCTTTATCTCTTTCATTTCATTTCATTTCATATGTAGTGTGTTTCTTTGTTGTGGAATGCATTCCAATTATTTTTTTATTCAAACAACCTCCCCAGGTCTGTGAAAATGGAAAGAAAAATTATCATTAAAAATGCTAATCAAATCTATAAATACCCAAAAAAAAAAAAAAAAAAAA
>NW_027069547.1:188853-256489 GCF_002906115.3 Quercus suber
ATGGGTGGGTGAGTAGAAACTTATGATTTCTTTTCTTCCTTTTTCTTGTTTTTTTACTTAATTTAGTCAACATATAATTATAAAACTAGAAAGTGAAAAAAAAAAAATAGAAGTTTGAAAACTTTGAGGCGGTTTGGTCATCCAATTTAAAACACATGCGTTCAATGTTTAAACACTGAACATATGTGTCCAAAAAAGAAAAACGTTTTGGTCATCCATTTTCAACACGGTTGTTGGAAAACATTGTTCCAAAAATCGGTTTTCAAACACACAGTTTTGAAATCACCTCCGGCCTGTTTTTAAACAACAAAACAAGGTTCTCAGTGGCAATTGGGTAATTTATCTTGAAAATAGTAAGGGCTCACCTGGTCAGGTATGTCTCATTCTTCTTCTCTCTACAATTATCCTAAGTCTCTACACGCCGAATCCCAAAGTCCACCTGGTCAACTTTTTTCTAAAATCAAACACAAATACCAAACACATATTCCTTTTTTGAATATTGAAACATGTTATTTAAACTATGATACAAACACATTTTTTTTGTTTTTTAAACACTAAAAACACGTATTTCAACAATACTTTTTAAATCACAATTTTCACATTATTTTAAATAACATTTTTTGAAATTCTTTGACCAAACGGGCTCTAAAAATACGTATTTCAACAATACTTTTTAAACCACAGTTTTCACATCATTTTAAACAATATTTTTGAAATCCATGATCCATCGGCTCTTTGTTTTATTGAAGATACCAATGGTTGAGGGGAAAAATACTCATCTTTGTCGTGGATGTGGTGTCAATGCCATAACCAACTTTTTTTTTTTTTTTTCATTTTTTAATATAAAGCTTCTTCTTTTTTTCTTTTTTTTTTTAATGGGAATATAAAGCTTCTTTAGATATACTTTATTGGATATAATAATGGTAAAATGAGTTGTTATAGTTAAACTCTGTTTTTAGTCATCTCTTCGTCAGGACTCATGAGGGTTAGATGAGTCAGATTCAACTCACCTTCCCTGTTGATGTAACTATTGAATTATATAAATATATATATATATATAAATTGTTTAATTTCAAAAGTTGACATGACTTGTATCCTTGTAAACTGTAAAGTACGTACGTAATTATGATGATTTATTTTCATCAAAAAATTATGATAATTTATTTGGAATGGTACATAGTATACTATACAATGAGAACGAAATTTCCAATTATACAATGATTAGTTCACACGTAATGGATTCATTATTCATAAAGGTAAAATCATATTTGTAAAGGATGTTATTATATGTCAACAATGGTATGTGTGGTGTTCAACAAAGGACCTACAAGAACAACTTTAATGTTGCAGCCGAACTGCCGAAGTGACACTTTGTTCAATATTTACTTTTTAGAAGTGAAAATTTTGGAATTGTCTGAATGTGCTTTGAGTTTTTATTTTGTTTTTGTTGTTTTCCTTTTGTTCAATCATTGTCTTTGGGCTGGATTTTGTTGAAGCAATTCCAATTTTAGTGATTGTATGAATGTGCACGAGATTCAATGTTGGCATCAAAATTAATGAGTATGGATGCCTAGATTTTATTGAGGTGGTGTTGTAACTCATTTAGTTATTGTAATTTGCAATTTGTATTACTTTGATGGCTTTCTTTCGGGCTATTATAAGTTATGAACCAAGGCATGTGACAGTCACATGCTTTGGTTGTAAATCATTCGCAGTAGTGGTGTTAAAAAGCCATATTGGTATATTTTAGCTCTTCACACACAAAAAACTTGCTCCAGCAGTGGAGCTATACTTGTTCTCTCTCTCTCTCTCTCTCTCTCTCTCTCTCTCTCTCAACTCTCACCTCTCTCTCTCTCTCAACTCTCTTAACTTCCTCTCACCGCTGCCAGCCCACCTCCACGCTGCCGACCCATGCACCAGCTCACACCAAACCCTGCCGCCGATCCCGCCGCAGACTCCGGCCCCGATCCACGCCACCAACCATCTCGCACCTTACTTGGTTTTTTTTTTTTTTTCTCTGTGGGCTGCAGTGTGGTGGTGGTTGTGGTTGTGTGGGTAGATCGGTGTCGATTGGTGGCTGGGTTCGTCAGCATCAGTGGGTTGGGGCTGGGTTCGTCGACATCAGTGGGTGGCTCGGGTGGGTTTCGTGGTGGTGGGTGTGGGTGTTGCCGCGATCAGCCGTGATTGTTGACGCCGATCAGAGTGCTTGCTTGCCGATCGGGTGGTTTCTTGTGATTTTTTATTTTGTTTGGTTTGGGTTGAAGAAAAAAAAAATTAGAGATTTGGTTTTTTTTTTTTTTTTTTTTTTTTTGCCTGCTGTGTACTGGTGGTGGTGGTTGTGGCTGTGGCTGTGGCTGTGGCTGATGGTAGAGTGGTTGTGGTTGGTGTTGTGGTTGTTTTTTTTTTGTAGTAGGATATATTATTTTATTGTAGTGGTCATATTATTTTATTGTGGTGTGTATTTTATTTTATTGTATTGAAAGCCAAAATAGATCTATTGCTGCAGCATGTGTGTAGGTAAAATAGATAAAGTAATTTTTTGTATAACTAAATAGCTAAAATTTTGCCTTCGCTGCTGCGAATGCTCTTATACCCTTATCTCTTATAATTTATAAGCCATCTCTTCCATAGGTTACATACCCACATTGTGTCACATGCTTTGGTTGTTAATCATATTGTTCAGTTAGCCTCTTTACGTGATATGAATAACTTATTACAATGACCTTGATAGTCTATTTAATTAGAACCCCATGCAAATGGATACTTTTCTTTTTCACCACCTACAACATGTCACAGCAAATTGTTGCACAGAAGTGTATGGTCTTATATGTGTATATATATTATATATATATATTTTTTTTTTTTCCTAATGAAAAGCACATTCTTTTTTTCGTAACCAAAAAAACAAAGGTAAAAAATCTCAACTCAAAGATCTGCCCTAGTATTTATTTATTTTATAAAAACAAGATATATATGCCTGGTACGTTGTATAGCTTGATATACTAAATGAAGTTTTATAAGAAAAATAAGGCTTCCTTACTCTTTGCATTGGATGGGATATGGAGGTGAGGTGACACATGATCAGGGGTGGCGGCACTTGAAGGCCTGGGTGATCACAGGACCACCCTGACCTGAAATTTTTTTTATATATATAATAATTTAAAATTTTATATTTATCTACCCTTCAAAAAAAATTTGGGAACACTCTTAAGTTTTTTTATGCCAATAAAATTAAACTTTACTCTATAATTTGTTCTACTTAACAATTTTGGGGCTTTTAGCAAAAAGAAGCTCAAAAAAAATTTTGAACTAAAATCTGAAGGGGAAAAAAAAAAAAAAGATTATAACATAGCAAGCCAAATGCCCAATAGATCCTAGGATAAAAGCCCAAGATCAATATTTTTATTAAATTATGTAATTTATACTTATTAAAAAACACTATGAAAAATTCTTAAACCACACCGCACATGATTATTTTAGGATTTGAGATGTACTCACGTCGTCTCCAATGTTTGCAAGCCAATACTACAAGCATTCTGCAATAATTTTTAAAGTAAAATAACACTAATTTGAAAAAATAGCAAAAACCTCCATAAATTATTAATTACACTTGATAGATCACGTCAATTTTTCGGTAGTCCCACCCACCAAAATAAAATTCCCACGTGTTTTATCTGAATTAATCTATTTTATATATATATATATATAGATATATATATATATATATTAATAATTACGTAGCTTAGTCATATCATCTCCAACCCTTTTTTTTTTTTTTTTTTTTTGAGAATCATATCATCTCACTTTGTCAACGTTATTTGGCAATAAAGGCGACAAGACCACAACAACCCATCCAAAAATAATAATAATAATAATAAGGTGACGAGAAATTGTGGGTTTCTTTGTCTTCTCTTTTTATTTTTTTTGAAGAGGTTTCTTTGTCTTCTTCTCGCATCAATTATACCTTTTAGCATACTAGGATAAAGTGATAAAGTATATTTTTGGTCTTTAAATTTTCAAATTGTTTTCATTTTGATTATTTATAATTTAATTTTTTATTTTGCTACTTCATGCTTGTTTTATCTATTTTCCTATTGACCATTGTGTTTTAAAATTTTCATTTTCTTGAAGGACCAAACAAAAAAATGTATCAAACAACAAAATAAAAAATTAATTAAACATGAAATGCCAAAATGAAAATTTATAAATTTAAAGGGCCAAAATAAAATAATATCATGCATATTTTAAGGATAAAAATGCTTTTTCATTTTATTATTATTATTATTATTATTTTTATTATTATTATTATATGCGCTTTAATGTCAATTATATGTGTAATTTTTTTTTCAAAAAGATTTTCATGTTATGCTGTTTTCATTTTTTTTCCTTTTCTAAGAAGGATTTTGGTTTGTACCTTTTTACACTAAAATTGGGTTTCATCATGTACTTTTATTTTTGTCCAAAATACAAAGACTCTTGAGATTTGGTCAATCGCAAACATAGCCCTCTCTCTCTCTCTCTCTCTCTCTCTCTCTCTCTCTCTCTCTCTCTCTCTATATATATATATATATATTATATAATTTGACCATTGATATTGAAAGCAACTAAGATGAATTTCAAATGTTTACATGACTTGTAATTTGTAATTTGTATTACTTTGATGCTTTCTCTCTTATAGTTTATGAACCATCCCTTTCATGGGTTGTTTACCCACGTTGTGTTGCATTCTTTGGTCGTAAATCATACTGATTCTCTTATCTATATATTACTAAAAGCTGAAGCGTAGCATTTAGTGTTGTTACGCTCAGGTTGAGCCACATCAGCTGCCATGTCATTACAATTCTTTTCTTGAATTTGTCCTACAATTTAAAATAATTTTTCTTAAATTTAAAAATACTAATAAAAAGAAAATAATTCCCAACCCTTTGTCTTCTACGGTTACAATTCTAGATGACAACCCTTTGTCTTCCACGGTTACAATTTTAAATAGCAACCCTTTGTGTTCAACGGTTACAATCTCAAACGGCAACCCTTCAGCTTCCTAACACTAGACTTTGGCTTTCTAACTCCTTCATCTCTTCCTCTCCTCACACTATATTAATACTGAAAAGCTAGATGATTCAGTTTAGGTATCTCTAAATCTCAGTTGCTCTTGACCTCTATTCTTGTAGTTGCCTTCATAATAGATCAATGTAAGGATTAGATTAATAGTGTTTTTTCTTTTTTATTGATTTTTTTTTTTTAATTTTGTTACTACCTCTTTTGTGTTGTAGGTTAGATATGCGTTTATATATATTAAGGTTGGGTATTTGTATTGATAGATGATTGTTTGTTTCTATGTTTAAAATTGATTTTTATTTTTATTTTTTATTTTTATAATGTTTGAGACAGTAACATTATTGGTTTATATTGTATAATCTGTGTGATAGAGTTTTTGTAGTATTCGTGTGATAGAGTTTTAGTAGTTAGAAAATTGAATGATAGAGTTTTAGTGCTATTGTGCTTGCAAAAATTCAATTAAATGATGTAATCTGTGTCTAAAGAATTTAATTTGCTAACTACTAAAATACCTTAGCAAATTGAATTATAGAGTTTAAAATTCAATACCATACTCAGAACACGATACTTCTCCATTTTTCTTGGTCTCCTCATTTAAGTGAATCCCTCCTTCATCATTGAAATCGATTTAAAATTCCTTCTATTAGCTTTGATTGTACTCTTGGCTATATCATAAAAGACAGTTTTTTTTATATAATCTTTTTATGGTAATTATCGTCATTTTTGTTCTATGTTGCATCTTCATCATTATCACAAGTTTAAGATAGAGATTACCCTCATCAATAGCTGTTGCGTCTTCTTCATTGCCAAATTTGATCATCTTGACAAACCTTTTATTTATCTTATTGTACCACATGTATTTATTTACTTTTGGATTCTACTTGATTGTAAGATTTTTATGTCTTTTGATATAAATTAACTAGCTGGTATGCTAGCCAAACCACTTGCTTCTTCATTTTTTTTTTTAATCTTTTACTTTGCCTCCAACACTATCGTAATTGGTTGTCTCTTTAAAGGCATTTTCTGTCTCCATCGATATATATATATATATATATATTGTTTTGTAGGATCCAAGCAAGAAAGAGTTTAAGATGCTTGCTATGTTGTTCTCTCAAATTTTTTACAGCATGAACAACTTACGGTATTTTATATCAATAGTTGTTTGAAAACTTTAGAATATGAAAAGTTTTAGGTTAAGTGGGTAACAACTTTAATTTTGTTAATTTTTGCTTTCTAAATTACTAATAGTAATTTATCATGTTAAATTGGTAGTTTATTTGTATATTAATCAGCTACAATGTTGTAATGTTTTTTAATTTTTTTTTCTTCTAATTTGTGAGGTTTAATTCAAATAATTTTGAATCAGTCCTCTAAAATCAAATTCAATACAAAAGAAATTTTGTTAGGGACTCTGTAAGGCTAAGGGGAGCTTGAAGATAATATAAGTTTTGACCTTAATTATATAATATACTTATATTGTGAGCTTTAGTGGCTGCAAGTAGTATTGTAGTAACTTAGATATGAAACTCTAGATACAACACAAACAGCTAAGGATAATGACATTCACTAATATTTGTCTTTTAATTTAAATGGTATTCTGCATAACTGCTTTGCGTTCATTAGATTTCATTTTTAGTAATTTTCACATGCATCGCTCGGGTTAGCGACTAGTATTTTATAATTTATGAACATTAGTAGCGGACTCATGCAATGTGTAGAAAAATATAATATAATTTTTTAAAAAAGTTTTATATAATGGAACATATAATGTACTTTGTATTCAACAACAATAGATAGTGCATACATATATATATAAAGTAATTTAATAAAAGATCTAAATTACATAATTATAGTATTGTTTTATTAAAATAGAGAAAATTTACTTGATTTTTTCTAATATACTATAATTGATTGACTAATTTGAACATATCCAAGAAATTTTTTTTTTTTTTTTAAATGTATACTGCCATTTCATAGAACACATGTAACATGTTACACTAAGTTTAGAATTGCAGTATTTGTTTTCTCAAATATAAGTATAATTCCTATATTATTGCAGTGTGCATGTTATATTAAGTTTATAATTTCCTATATTAGTGTGTTTATTTGTTGCGGAATGCAAACTTTAAATAAATATACCACCCAACTGTAGGTACATTCTCAAGGTTCAAAGACACAATCATACAGACACACACATGCACAATACTTGGAACAACACAAACCAACTCATGTGATTGATTGGTTTGGGGGACTTGTGAAAATTTAATGTCAAATTGCAGATACTTCAGGCATAAATTTCTTCCTTCCAAAACTCAGAGTTTGAAATGATCAAGTGCAGAGTTGCCGAGTCCTTTTGAGACATAGCAGAAAGCATATTCCTTCTCCGTTGTTTCCCTGTATAAAGGAGGATTGTCATCTGATAACAACTCTTTTATTGGACCATAAAGCCTATTGACTGGCTGCATCTGCTTCTGCATATGATTGCTGAAGAAGCATGCCACTGATATTCTAGGGCCCACTTGGTTGGCCAGGACTCTATGTGTCGCACTTATGAACTTGTCATTTGAGATAAGCTGCACCAAAACAATGCTGTTATATTCACATGTTTTATATTTGTACCAGATTTCGTCTTAGCTGCATTATCAAGATGGTAAAGTAGATCCCAAATTAGGCAATATAAGAGTCATAGAAGCTTCAAAAAAATTTCATTCTTTACTTTTGCATGTTTCCTAAGCATTGGAACTTGTTTTTGTTGTAGAAAAAGACAGATAGAAAGAGATGAAATTGTAGAATGATATAACAGGTTTCGAGTGGATATTGTTAGTTTCCCTGTCCTTCAATGTCTCAGAACATCTTGGAAATCAAACAATATGTGGAAATTATGTGAGAAGTTCATTAAAAATAAATATATAGACATATAGGTGTCACATACAAAACTCATATTAATCATCTTTATTTGATTGGTAACTCATATTAATCAAATTCAAACGTCATAGCAAAGACAGTTTATGGGAGTAATTGGGAATCATTTGCAATATCACTCCTTAATGGATTGTTTCTTGTATGATGTGTAGCTGTACTTGCCTGAAAAAGGTCCCCAAGATTAACCACTAAAGCTCCTTTCACTGGAGGGATATCAACCCACTGATTTTGGTAAAGGGCTTGTAGGCCTCCAATTTGGTCTTGTAGAAGAATAGTGAAGAAATCAGGATCTGTGTGCTCACTGGTTCCCATTGTTCTGTTAGGCTCAGGGCATGCTGGATAGTAGTGACAGACAAGGACGTGTCCTGCAGCACACTCCATCTCAGCCAGCTGATTAGATCTGAGCCCAAGGCCCTCGGATAGTAACTCCAAGAGGGTAAGTCCCAGCCTCTTTACTTGCTGTGAATAACTGATTACAATGTCCCTGCAGTTTGTTTAATTAGAAAGCTATGCAATGGATAGATATACAGACAATTATTCCACGTCAAATTTTCACCATATATGTTGTATCTGAAGGATGCCTTCTCAGGAGTTGCTTAATTCACCTTACTTAGCATCAGGAAACACACATCAACTGCAATGTTATAATCATGTGGCTACTGCTGCACATCCTATTTCTTTTTATTTCAAAAAAATCATCCATCTAAAATTGGAGAGCCCAATTTTGTGCAAGGAAATATTGTTTAGTTGATGGGAAAATTTTATGGATTAGACTAAGTGTCAAATTTTACACTTTTTATCAGAACAGAGGTTATAATATGATAATTTTTTATTGGCTAAAATGCAAATTGAACCCTCTAAGTTTGATTGAAACTTATTTCAGGCCTCTAACTTTACTTTCATTCACTTTCATTCAATTAAGTCCTCTAAATTACAAATTTATTTAATTCAAGACTTTTGTTCAATTCCGTTATAATTCCTTGGCAAGAAAAAACTGTCTTGGCAATTTATTTCTCAAAATTCTCACAGATTTTTGTTTTCTTCAAAGTTCATCACTCACTATTATCAAAAAAAAGTTGGAGTATATCTTGGAAAAGAATCTCTTCGTCTCTTTTGTTGGGTTCTGGATATATTTTCTTCTAATGATTCCTTATTGTACCTCAATAAAATTTTATTTTATGACCATATAGAGAATTTTTTTAATCTCTCAAAATGAAAGTGTTAACCATTCTATGAATCAAATATCCATCATCATATTTGGGAGCTACTTTTTATCATCTTGCTGTTGCAAGTATTCAAAGCAAACTTGAAGCTCAAAGAAAGAGAACATGTTTATGCTATTACACCACAAGGACTAGGAGTACCTGCAGACTGCTGGATATTCTTCAGGACTTGGAGCAACAGGAGCCATGCCAAAAGACAAAGTATCTCTCCAGTTAGCAAATTTTGCCTTATAAAGGTGATAATTACTCAAAAAATTCACGTTCTTTGGTACATCACGCGAGTAATACTCCCTTTTTACTTCAGTTGGTTGTTCATGAAATCTGCGAATTCCTTTGATCATATTATCCATGACATCTTCAGGGATCCCATGATTCACAATCTGGAAGAGCCCCCATGTCTCTGAAGCATGCTGAATTTCCTCAACAACTTGTTTTCGTTGAACACCGCCTTCATGGATGTCTTTGAGGTCTATCAGTGGAACCTGGAGGTGGGTTGATCCTGAATATGATTTCTCACATGAGAGTTCATCTGTTGGTATCACAAATATGGGAGGGATTTTCACTATCCCAGAGTCAACAAGTCCTTTAACACCTGCCTTAGTATCATCAAAGGCTTTCAGCTCTTTCTGTCTATCATAGTCCAAAACATCTTGGACTGAATTTTGGTTCAGATGGGTGTCCACCATTTTTTCTGGTAGTATTCTTTAGGTTCAAAATTTTGGAGTAAAAGAATCAATTTTGGAGTTTAAAGGGACTCCAAAGTCCAAAATCTACAACCAACGTAAAACCGCCTTTATTGACTACTTGATTTTTAGAGTGACTTAAATTGGCTTTAGAGTTGAACACGTGGGGTACTGAGTCAAACCACATGAGGACAATGGTTTTTTTTTTTTTTGATAAACACATGAGGACAATGCTTGTTGGGTGGGTGAGGTGATATTTTTCTATATCTTTTTTTTATTTGAGGCATATATTTTAATAAGCAAACATGTGATAATTAAATTGAATACAAAAACAACTAATTAATAACACATTATATTACAGTCCTGTATTGGCAGCAATAGTTTTTGAATAAGTCTACAATTAGTAATCTTAGTGGGACTGCTACCTTTAAGTTTAACTAACATAAAAAAAAATAAATAGATAAATAAACTGCAATAAGATTTATTGAAGTAATTCTCCTTGTTCACGCTGTGAGAGCCAACAAACTGTTTAGATAGTTCAATTGTTGTCTTCATTAAGCTCATGATCAATCATCACATCAAAAAATCTTTCACAAGCTTTAATATGTGCTCAAATCATTATATTCTGGATCATCAAGATGTAATCCAAACAGATTGAATACATTGGCAAGAGAATCAACACCCAGAATGATCTCAGATGCCAAAAGTGTCACCAATCAGAGATTATAAATTGAGTGATGGAGTTTATTTTCATGGTCAAGTTTTTCTTGAGCAGTAGATGAGGAGAGGAGTGAAGGTAAAGGTTATTAAGTAATAGCAGACAATAATTACCACTATATATTAGGCGAATTCCTTAGTCCACTAATATACTCTAATTTGTGGCAGCAAATGTCCACCTGTGTCTCAAATATTCAAAAAAAAAAAAAAAAGATTTATTTCTATTGCAAGCATCAACTTTAATCTGAAAATTTTCTCGAAAAAAAAAAACTTTAATCTGAAAATTAATAATCTATTACAACATTGATGATGATTGCAGCCGACTTTGACTAGTTCCTCAAACTACACATTCATAACTCTGTCATCAATGTTAGAGAAGGTAAATATTTGATTAAAACCTTACAGATTTTTTTGTATTGGTCCTCACCTGCCAGTTAATACAGATCAGATTCTAAGGAAAAGAACACACAAATTCACATCAATCAAAATCAGGATTACAACTGTCATCTTTTGATAGGTTCCTTCCTCTCTTCCTCCTCCTTATTCTCTCTCTCTTATTCTTAGTTTCAAGGGATGGAAAGCTGAAAATTATTGCTTAGCATCAGCATTGGTTGGTGCCAAAACTTTTGTAATTTGGCACCACAAAAATTTATTTTATCTATTTTACTTTACAAAATAACTAGTTTTATTTTAATATTTAATATAATAAAATAATATAAATAACATAATAAAATAATATATCTACTACAATAAACAATGACCACCATACCAACACAATAAAATAATATATCTTTTACTTTTTTTTTTTTTAAACCATCTTAGCTACAGTGCACAGTCAAAGATGGCTGTGCACTGTAGCTCAGCAGCAAAAAATTATGCCTTTTGCTTCACTGATGCAGCCCACTTTTGCTATATGTTGATGGTAAATTTAGCTTTTTAGCAAATGCCTCCACCACCACAAATGCTTGGTTTCACATATCTGTCACGTTTCTGATATGTTTTCACACATCTATCGCCCTTCTTTTTCTCTTTCATTTCATTTCATATATGGTGTGTTTCTTTGTTGTGGAATGCATTCCAATTATTTTTTTATTCAAACAACCTCCCCAGGTCTGTGAAAATGGAAAGAAAAATTATCATTAAAAATGCTAATCAAATCTATAAATACCCAAACAAAAAAAATAAGCAGAATGATCACAATTCAAACAAGAGAATGCATGAGTTAGTGACTAGTTCTAAATAAATCTTGGACTCTCATGCTTTACAATACTGGCAGTGTGATAAAATATACAACCCAACTGTAGGTACATTCTCAAGTTTCAGAAACGCAATCATACACACACGCACACAATACTTGGAACAACACAAACTAACACGTGATTGATTGGTTTGGAGGACTTCTAAAAATTTAATGTCATATTGTAGATACTTCAGGCATATATTTCTTATCTGCCTACTTTAGTTTTCTTCCATCCAAAATTCAGAGTCTGAAGAGAGCAAGTGCAGCGTTGCCAAGTCCTTTCAAGGCATAAGAGAAAGCATATTCCCTCACCAGAGTTTCCCAGTATAAAGGAGGATTTTCATCTGATAACAACTCTTTTATTGGACCATAAAGCTGATTGACTGGCTGCAGATGAGTGCTGAAGAAGCATGCCACTGAAATTCTAGGGCCTACTTGGTTTGCCAGGACTCTCTGTATAGCACTTTTGAACTTGTCATTTGAGATAAGCTGCGCCAAAAACAATGCCAACATTCACATGTTTTCTACTTGTGTAAGATTTTGTCTTAGCTGCATTATATAGATAAGAGAGTAGATCCCAGACATGCTAATATATTTTCCTGCCCACTCTCATGTTAGGAACATTTATATATATATCAACATTGGGAAGTTTGAACTCCTTTTTGTTCACGAAAAAGACAGATAGAAGGAGATGAAATTGTAGAATTTTATAACAGGTATGGAGTGGATATTGTTAGCTTCCTGTTCTTCAAATTCTCAGAACATCTTGGAAATCAAACAAGAAGTGGAAATTCTGTGACATTTTCATCTAATATAGGTTGACATGTAACACGCTAAACTCATATTAATCATCAATTCAACAATCATAACAATGACAGTTTATGGGAGTAATCATCAATTCAACAATCCAAGAGGGTAAGTCTCAGCATCTTTACATGCTCTGAATAACTGATTATAATGTCCTTGCATGTTGAGTGTGAAAATTACTACATGAGAAATCAGTGAAGCTCCATTAGCAGGCAAGTTGAATTGCTTAGCTAATGTTTTTAGGAACAATTTATGGCAAGAATTAATGCCAAATAAATACTTGTAATTATTATAATTTTGATTCTCATGGTACACTCCTAGAATTTTCAAAATCATATGCTTTTTCTCTTATTTTGAAGATACCATTGACTGGAAAATAGTTCTACCACCTGCTTTGATTAATTCTATATAGCCATATATTGTTAGTTACACCTTATAACTACTCCAGGCTTTGTACCCTGCTTTTAAACTTATATCTTAAAAGCAATTTTCAGCTGAAATGCTCATTTGACAAACTGACATCAAGGGTGATTGCTCAATTGAACTTGATTCATTGTTACCCCATTCTTCCAGTATCTTGTTGGTTTTACATAGTTTAAGCTTTATTCTTTTGTAATGAATATCATCCTTTTTATTGGTCTTTGCTTAAGAGTTCAGTGAAATCAGTATTCTTTACTAATTAAAAAGCATTTGAAAACATCTTTCACTTGCTTGAACTGCAGTCTATTTAAATAGAATTCAACTTACCAAATCTATGCAATGGATAGACGTACAGAAAATTATTCCACATCAATTTTTTTACCAAATATGTAATATTTGAGTAGGATGTCTTTTCAGGAGTTGTTTAATTCACCTTACTTAGCACCAGGAAATACACATCAACTGCAATGTTACCATTTATGTGAGGGCTACCTCTTCCACGCCAATTCTTTTAATTTGAGAAAACATCTATCTGAAATTGGAGAGCTCAATTTTGTGCAAGACAATTTTTTTTTTTTCTGATGGGAAATTTTTATGGATTAAACTGTTAAACTTTACACTAGCTATCAGAATAGAAGTTACAATATCCTAATTTTTTTCGTCCTAAACTTTCCATGAGAGAAAAGATAATTTTCTGAGAAGAAAAAACTGTTTTGGAAATTTATTTCTCGGATTTTTCATAGAAGTTTCTGTTCTCTACAAAATTCATCACTCAAATTTTATTAATGAACAGTTTAGTAAATCTTATAAAAAAAATTGTTTTGTCTCATTTGTTGAATTCTGGATATATTATCTTCTGATGCCTTAAACTCCTTATTGTTCCTTGATAAAATTTTATTTTAGGAAGCTTTTTCTTTTTCTCACTCAAAATGAAAGTGTTAACCATTTTATGAATTAATATCCGTCATCATATTTGAGAGCTACTTTTAAATCAATCTTGAAGCTTAAAGAAAGAGAAAGTGTTCATGAATATCAAACCACAAGGCCCAGGAGTACCTGCAGGCTGATGGAAACTCCTCAGGATTTTGAGCAACAGGAGCCATGGCAAAAGACAAAGAATCTCTCCAGTTTGCAGCTTTTGCCTTATAAAGATGAAAATTACTCATGTATGTAATGTTCTTTGTTGCATCATGCGAGTAATACTCCCTTTTTACTTCAGTTGGTTGTTCATGAAATCTGCGAATTCCTTTGATCATATCATCCATGACATCTTCAGAGATCCCATAATTCACAATCTGGAAAAGCCCCAATGTCTCCGAAACACGCTTAATTTCCTCAACAACTTGTTTATCACTGGAATATGGAGGTGGGTTGACCCTGAATATGATGTCTCACTTGAGAGTTCATTTGTTGGTATGACAAACATTTGAGGGATTTTCACTATCCCAGTGTGAACAAGTCCTTTTTAACACCCGCCTTAGTATCATCAAAGGCTTTCAGCTCTCTCTCTCTCTATCATAGTCCAAAACATCTTGGACTGAATTTTGGTGCAGATGGGTGTCCACCATTTTTCTGACAGTATTCTTTACGTTCACTTTTTTTTTTTTGGTTGATAATCAAGAGAGATCTTTTATTGAAAACAAGCTGCCAAAACAGCAACACAGAGTACAGCAAACAGAGAAATCATTGAATTCCCTGTTGCAAGGAGTGTTGGAAATTGATTATGGAATTCATCCCACAATGTAAGCCTGGTTGGGAGAAGGTAGTTACTTGGGCTACAAACAATTGAAAAGGGCAGAACTTTAAAGGCTTTAAATTGTAAACTTGGCTTGGGGGCTAAGTTTTAATGATGAGAACAAAGGAATTTTCTATAGATGGGGATTATCTTTAGACTTTCTTAGGTCTTGTAGGCCCTCTTGTTTAGACCAATGAGCAGGTATTTTGTTTTGGGTTTGTTGTCATATCAGCTTCTTGCATTCTGTGTTGCTGTTTCTCAGCTTGCTGTACTCTAGGTTCAAAGTTCAAAAGAAACCACCTCAACCAGTGTGGCACTGTGTGATGACTACTTGATTTTTAGAGCTAGCCTAATTGGCTTTAAAATGGAACATGTGGATACTGGAGTTAAACAGGGTGTGGACAATGTGATGTTTGGTAGGGTGAGGTGAAATTTTTCTTGATCTTGTTTGAATATTTGGGGCATATATTTTAAAAAGCAAACAATTCAGAATTAAATTGAACACAATAAAAAAAACATTACAGTCCTGTTTTGGCATATCATAGACTATGGAAAATAAAATTACTGTATGCTAACATGTTTTTACCAGCAATAATTTATGAATAAGTCTACAATTAGTAATTCTCAGTGAGGCCACTACATTCAACTAACTTTTCAAAAAAAAAACCTGCAATAAGACTTATTAAAGTAATTCTCCTTATTTATGCTGTAATATTGTTGAGATAGATCAATTCTTGTTTTCATCATGTTCATTGTCAGTCATCACCATCACAAAAGCTTCACAAGGATTACTATTTTCTAAAATCATTATATTCTGAATCATCAACATGTAATCAATATTCTCATTAAGCATTTGAATACTGAAAAGATTGAACTAATATGCAAGAGATTCAATACCCTGACAATAATTCCTCAGTCCACTAATATATTAGGCCAATTCTGTAGTCCACCTTTGCCTCAAACACTCAAAAAATGATTTAGTTCCATTGAAAGAATCATCCGAACAAGTTTACAAATGGCTAACTTTAATCTGAAAGTGAATAATCTGTTAAAACATTGATGATGATTGCAGTAGACTCTGAGCACTTCATCAAATTACACATTCATAACTCAGTCATCAATGAATAATCTGTTAAAACATTGATGATGATTGCAGTAGACTCTGAGCACTTCATCAAATTACACATTCATAACTCAGTCATCAATGTTACAGAAAGAAAATATTTGATTAAAACCTAGTTGAATTTGTATTGGTCCTCACCAGCAAGATAAAAACAAATAAAGTTCTAGGAAAAGAGAACACACATCACATCAATTAGAAACAATCTGCAGAAGATAAAATTTTAGATATAAATAGAGAAGCGTTTTCTTAATATAAAAGAAAAGAAAAAATGGCAAACCTCAAGAAAAGTAGGCCATAAACATTGGACATATGAAGGAAACAACAACAGCAAAATTGAATCTTCATTCTGTTGTGGGTCCAGACCATGGGAAAGCTAAATTAATAAGCGTGTTGGCCAAGTTTAAGAAAGAGTCCTAAGTCAAGTCAAGTTAGGAGTCTGAGAAAAGAAGTGAGGCGGCTGAAAAAGTGACAAAGAATAGCCAAGAGAGAGTAAAGCACTGCCGCCTTTGAGAGCAAAGAAAACAATGATATTTTCTTTAATCATGAAACATACACAAGAGGATTGATTATTGTATTTTAAAACCAAAACAGAATCTGAGAAAACAACCCGAAAGATTTCGGTTATTCTTACACCCATGCACATTACAGTCTTGTATTGGCATGTCATAGACCATGGAAAATAAAATTACTGTTTGCTTTCATGTCTTTACCAGGAATAATTTATGAATAAGTCTGCAATCAGTATTTCTCAGTGAGGCCACTACATTTAATTAACTTATCCAAAAAAAAAAACTGCAATAAGATATATTAAAGTAATTCTCCTTATTTCATTCTGGATATTGTTTTGATTCTTGTTTTCATCATGTTCATTTTCAGTCATCGCCGTCACAAAAGCTTCACAAGGATTACAATTTGCTAAAATCATTGTATTCTGCATCATCATCATGTAATCATTATTCTCATTAAGCATTTGGATCCTGAAAATATTTAACACATCGGCAAGAGATTCAATATCCAGAAGGATCTCTGATGCCAATAGTGTGGCTAATTGGAGGTTGATTGGCCAAATAACGGCCTGCTGGGGAATTATAAATTGAGTGATGGAGTTTATTTTCAGCAGTCTGACCTTTTGTTGAGCAGTTGATGCGGAGAAGAGTGAAGGTAAAGGCTACTAAGTGGCAGACAATAACTGAGTCCACTAATATATTAGGCCAATTCTGCAGTCCATCTTTGTTTCAAACATCCACAAAATGATTTATTTTCATTAAGAATCATATGAACAAGTTATAAATGGCCAACTTTAATCTGAAAGTCAATAATCTGTTAAGACATTGATGGTGATTACAGCAGACTCTGAGCACTTCATCAAATCGCACATTCATAAATCACAACTCAGTCATCAATGTTACAGAAATAAAACATTTAATTAAAACCTAGCTGAATTTGTATTGGTCCTCACCTTCAAGATAATAAAAAATAAAAAATAAAAAGTTCTAAGAAAAGAGAACACAAAAATTCACATCAATTAAAAACAATCTGCAGTAGATAAATTTTTAAATATAAATGGGGAAGCATTTACTTAATATAAAAAGAAAACAAAAAATGGTAAACCTCAAGAAAAGTGGGTCGTAAAAACATTGTACATATGGAGGACACAACAACAGCAAAATTCAATCTTCATTCCTGATTGTCCTGAAATTTAACAAGAGTGGAAAAAACTATTAGAAACATAAATTGTATCATATGATAAACTGAAACATTCATATAATACTAATTAAGATAGTATACTCAAGTGGATTTCAGTGAGCTCAACTGGTAAAATTTCTAATAATTAAATAAGAGATATAGGGTTCAATCTCCACCGTCGTCAGGAGTGGATGTCATAAATTGAAACCCGATAGTATACTAAAGGCATGTTTTATGAACACAACTATAATGATATCAAGTGAAAGAACTAGGGTTGAGCTAAACCAAACTTTATGGACAAATATGGATTGGATATGTGAAAAAATAGCAAATTCTGAAATTCTAAATCTTTCCTAAGGATCAAAATATGGGTGGCCCCTAGAATTTCCAAAAAGGGGTTCATTTATGTAAAATTTCTGTATAAGAATATCAGGACTTAATATAAATAAACCCCATTACAACCCAAAATAAACATTGTGGAACTTAGCATATCAATATTCATTGCTATTTTCTTTCAATCTCATACAGTTTTTTTTCTATTTAACTATCAAAAGAAAACAATGACAAGGCAATCTTATTACAAAAGTTAAGAGAACTTCAAACAGACTTATCTTTATGAACAATTAATGAAATGAAGAAATGGTTACCTGAGGTGTGATAAGCTCCCAATGCAGGAGATGAAGAGACGAGCGTTGGTGTGGATTGTTAATTAGTGGTGGATGAAAGAAAGGTTGAATGTTAGTAGTACGTACCAAGATTTGCCAACATATCTAACTCTCACTGCAGACTTGGCTGTGGAAGTTTTGGGATATATCTAAGAAGATGATATACTTAGAATTAGTAAGCTCTGTCTTGTTGATGTTGTTGGTGTTCTCAACTTCTCACAACTTTTCCTCTATTCAAATCCCTCCTCCAACTGTCTTAACTTTTTTTTCTTTTCTTTTTTTTTTTTTTTTAATACTATAGCATTGTTCCATAACAATTGTTATACATCGGCCAATACAGCAATTAATTTTTAGAATAAGCAAAATTCCTAAATTTTTTTGTTGGATGATGGAGACTGACAACACGAAACTTTACCAGATTTTTTTCATTTTTTATTTTTTCTAGTGGCAAATATATAATATGGATATTGGGTCAAATTTATGCAAAAACGCAAGAGCCCAAGTAACTTCTTGGGCATATTTCCTAGCCCCAATTCCTTGTGTACGTTGGGACTTCCCCGTGGTACCAATTAATTCACTTCATGGGCCTAACCCAAGAACCCAAGGATTTTTCTTCACAATATAGGTAGTAATGAAATTTCTTTACCTCACACAAAGGGTTTGCCGTTTGCAACCCTATTTCTCTTTCCTGCATGAATCCATCCTTTTTTTTTCTTTTTCTTTTTCTTTTTTTGAAAGTTTCAATTTATGGCGTCCGTTTTTTATGATAACTTTTTATCATTAGGTCAAGACATCAATTAGTTTTTTGTGTAAGCGGGATTAAACTCCACATCGTTTATTCAACTATCAAAAACTTTATTAATTTAGCTAATTAGACCCCACTATCATTCCTAAACACAAAGGGACCAGATCTTTTGTTATGTTGTATATACGTTTTAATGGTGTATAAGTATTTTCAGTACAAATGTTTCCAAAAAAAAAGTATTTTAGTACAGAGAAAAATCTTTTACTCTTCTGAGTTCATTGGGTGAGTTACATAAGTGTGATTGTAAAAATAAAAAATAAAAAAAAAAGTTTTTTTTAGAAATAAATTAGTTGCTTTTGTCGCACATACATAATAACATAAGAAGTTACTAAAACTATAATTTTTAATAAATATTATGCAAAAAAGCTACTAAAAACTGCAGGGGAATAACCTTCTCATTCTTGGTCAAAGTATATTTGATTATAAATCTCTTTAGAAGAATTTCCCAATTAATGAGGATAATAAAGGTGAGAGAGAGCGACTACTCAATTTGAGGGTAATCATAGTAGTTCCTTGCTTCCATTACCGGTTAGTAGACAAAAATTATTTTTCACTTGTCTTAAAAGTATGATGCCATATTTATTGACATGATTGAAGAATAGTTCTTTTTTGATATTTTTCTTCCATAACCATATAGACCATATAATGTTCTTCATGAAGTAAATTAATTTTCTAAGTTCACCATTTCCACAAACTATACAAGTTACGTTAAATTCTCTTATTAAATTTAAACACATAATTGTATTAAAAACAAGGCTTAGAATAGAACTTGTATCAAAACTTTTATCCTTTTCACTTATTAAAGTGACATGTTGTAAGTGGTGAAAAATACAAATAATGTTAGTAGTGAGCTCATGTGAAAATAATTAAAGTGATTATTCATTTCTTGTAACTTGCAATCTCAACAAGTTTTGAAATAATTATAATTGAAGTTGTATTTATAGCAAAGTTTTAAATGTAACAGTCCTCTCCTCTGTAAAGATAAAATTATTTGTACTTCATTAGTTAATACAATTATGTGTTTGAATTTGATTGAA
Organism: Quercus suber; assembly: GCF_002906115.3. NCBI lineage: Eukaryota > Viridiplantae > Streptophyta > Magnoliopsida > Fagales > Fagaceae > Quercus > Quercus suber. The sequence continues at coordinate 208,975 of NW_027069547.1, forward strand.
AAACTTACGTATATATAGCACCTAAGAAGCTATAACTAACATTTACAATTTTTTTTTTTTAATTTACAAAACCAAACCATTTAAATTTCAAATGGTTAAAAAAAAAAAATCAATTGTAATTGTATAGTTAATGACATCATTTGTGGTGGCCCTGTTGTGATTCCAATCTCAATTTCTCTTTCCCCATTATTTGCCTAATTTTGCCCCAATAAAAATTGCACGTTTGGCCCATAAATTTTAGGGATGTTTTCATTTTGACAATTTACTTTTTAAAATTTTCATTTGGAGTTTTTTCATGCTTAATTTTATTAGTAATCTAATTTTTAAATGTGCTTTATATTTAACTATTTCATGAAGTACTAGCTCCAAAATTCGGTAAAATAAAGAAATTTTAATTGTTATAAGTAGAAAAATATATTATGAATGACCAGAAAAATAATAGAAATGAATTGTCCCACAAATATGAAAACAAAGTCAATATAAATGGTCAAATGAAAATTTTGGAAAGTAAAGGGTTAAAAAAGGGATAATTATTGTTTTACATTGCACTATTCATGTAAGATTTACATTTTAGACTAAAAAAAAGTGGACAACATTGTACATATTTTCATAAATACACTATTGTACACATCATATACTATATTATATAATAAAAATTGGGTCTAAAAGTTGTGATTGTGCCAACTACCAAGTGACTACTCTCATAAAGTATTAAATTTATTTTATTATGTTAGGATATATTTCCTCAAATTAAGAGATAAGATTTAACAATAATTTAATTTAAGTAAAAATTTATCATTTAAATTTAACAAATTTAAATTCTATTCAAATTAAAAGCCTATTGTCAATCATTTCTAAACTTAAATACCACACAACACCCCAAATTTTTGTGTTTCTTTTCCTCAAAGTTGCATCCTATATTTTATTAAAGTAAGTTATTTAATAATTCAGTTTTAATTATGTTTGTAAATTTTTTAAACTTACATATGAATCTTCTAAAAATTCAATAATGCTACATTCTTGTTGAACAACATCAACGTAACATTTAGATCCACTTCAATCCATTCATTCTATTTCAATCCACCCAATCCATTCAGTCTATTACAATTTGTTCGGTCCAGTTTGATCCATTTTGGTCCACGATAGTCCATTCAGTAAATTCTTTATTTTTATTTTTTAATATAAGTTATGCTCTAACTTACAAGTTATATATGCTTCCTCTTTAATAGAATCAAGACGTATAGAGAATAAACTATTTGTAAATAGCACTATAAAGTATAAACAAATTACAACCATACATTATATTATTTACAAAATATCTCAACTTATATAATAATTGAATGTAAAATGCATTATGTTTCCTTAAAATAAATATGCAAATTTAAAATACTTTCAAATAGCCAATATAAATAGCTTAATTTAGAAAATAGAATATATTGTATGATTCATATCAATTATATTTTGTCATAAAATAATCACATTGTTTTAAGAAGAGTTTGAAACTAACAAGTCTCATCTACTTTTTACTAGTTTTTATTATCTGTATATATTAAGAGGATTCAGAAAGTTAGTTATTGCTTTTCTCCCTGTCAAAAATACCCCTAAATTAATTAACCAACAACTTTAAAATGAGGTTAAAATAGTAAATTGGCAAAAGAAAGTTAGTTATTGTTTTTTTTTTTTTTTTTTTTTGTAAAAAATACCCCTACCTAAAACTTAAAAATGAGGTTAAAATAATAAATTCCTACTTCTACGTTGAAATGTCTACCTGCTTCTAATAAACTCTTACTTTTATGTTGATTTAAATTTCTACTTCTACTCACTAAATCCCTACAAAATAGGATTACTCTTTTTTTAGTTTTAAAACTCCTCCAATCTACAAAACTCACCCCACATATTTATTTTTTTTAACTCAAAAAATAGAAGAGCCTCCGAGCACGCGCGTGAGCATGTGCTCAGAGACTAGTTATTATTATTATTATTATTATTTTATGAACAAAAAAAGAGTCCCATGCATGTCATCATTGATCTCACCCACTTGAAACCATAGAGCTCATGGCATGAGGCAACCCTAAATTCGTTAGGGTTATCCACATCATGGCACAATATTTTCACAAAACACCCAACTCGAAGCAGGCAACTCTTGGACCCAAAACAATTGCACCCCACCCTCAAGGTTACTTTTTACTAGTTTGGATAAAAGTGTCCAACACTGTATATATTTATTGGTCTACCTTAATAATTTTCCTAAAAAAAAAAAAAAAAAATCCTCTACTAAAAGTCACCAACTACCTTCAGCTCTAATACAACTGAAAGCCTACCCCTTTCTTCCTTTTGTCTTTCTCAAGAGAAAAAGAAAAAAAATCCAACATCATCAGTAATCAGATAAGGCAACAACATGTTCTCTGTAACTGTAAACCCCCTGAAACCCCCATTCTCCTCCGCCTTCCTCAACCCTCTCAACAACCACTCCCTCCACTCTCCTCTCCCTAAAACCTCTCTTAAACCCATCTCAGCCGTTTTCTCCCCATCTGGCCAATCCCAACAACCCCAATACCAAAACCAAAACCCACAACAACAACAACAACTCTATCAACCCTTCAGGCCACCCCCCTCTAACCCCCTCACCTCCCAATTCCACTCCCTCGACACCGCCAACCGCCTCGACATCCTCGCCAACCGCCTCGGCCTATGGTTCGAGTACGCCCCATTAATCCCCGCCCTCATCCGGGAAGGCTTCACCCCTTCTTCCCTCGAAGAAGCCACCGGCATTTCCGGCGTCGAACAGAACAGGCTAGTGGTCGCTGCTCAAGTTCGAGACTCTCTTGTGCAGTCCACTTCCAACGACCCTGAGTTGCTCTCTTCGTTCGACCTCGGTGGTGCCGAATTGCTCTACGAAATTCGCCTGCTCAGTGCCCAACAGCGTGAGGCTGCGGCGCGTTACATCGTTGATAGTAAGCTTGATGCTAAGGGCGCTCAAGACCTCGCTCGAGCGATGAAGGACTTCCCTCGCAGACGCGGCGATAAAGGGTGGGACAGTTTTGATTACGGTATTCCAGGTGACTGTCTTTCGTTTATGTATTATAGGCAAGGTAGAGAGCATAGGAACCCGTCTGAGGAGAGAACTTCTGCTTTAGAATTAGCGTTGGAAGTTGCTAAGAGTGAGAGAGCTAAGAACAGGGTGTTGGAAGAGTTGAAAGGGGCGAACGAAGGGAAAGGAGGGGAAGAGGGTGTCGAGAGTGGGGTTCGGGTTCCGGTCGTCAGATTGAAGATTGGTGAAGTGGCGGAGGCGAGTAGTGTGGTGGTGTTGCCGGTTTGTAGAGATGAGGAGAGGGAAATTGGGGTTTTGGATGCACCGAGGGAGTGTAGGAGTGAAGGGGAGTTTGGTGTGGTGGTGGCGGAAAAAGGGTGGAAAAGGTGGGTGGTTTTGCCGGCGTGGGCGCCCGTGGCCGGGTTAGGAAATGGGGGAGTTGTTGTGTCGTTTGTGGACGCGAGGGTATTGCCTTGGAAGGCGAATAGGTGGTATAAGGAGGAGGCTATATTGGTGGTGGCTGATAGGAGTAGGAAGGAGGTGGCTGCAGATGACGGGTTTTATTTGGTGGCAATTGATAGTAATGGCGGGGGCTTGAAGGTTGAAAGAGGGTTGGCATTGAAGGAAAAGGGTGTGACAGAGAGTTTAGGGACTGTGGTGTTGGTGGTTAGGCCACCAAGAGAAGAGGCTGATGATCAATTGGCTGATGAAGATTGGGAGTGAGGTAGAGTAATACTATGTTAGTATCAGTATTACTAGTGGAGATTGAAGCAAGTGTTGTAGAATTTTAGCAATGGTGGAAGCTTGAAGTTCAGTCAGATGGACTTCAAATTAATGACCTCTAGAAGGGGTTTTTTTGTTTTCTTTCTCCATTGTTGCCAAAGATGGCTCTTGTTTAACTTAAAATCTTGTTGTAATCTTCTATTTTATTTTTTAATAGGGAATTTTGCCCTTTGTATTCTTGCTTCTATTTGTATTCATAAAATACAATATGATATATATTCACTACATTTTTCTTTTCCTTTTACGTTGTTGCAGACTTGCTTGTTTGTTATATAATGCTTGCCTTAAGTATTCACAATTTACAGCAAATGTATAATAATCTTTTGTTAACCATTAGGAGTGTGTTTCTTGTATATACTACCTAGCAATACATTTCTTCTGGTCTTTCAATTGTAATGGAAAAGTTTATCTTCTTGTATTTCTTTGTTCGTAATGCAATTTTATTGATTGAGATATCAATATTAGATATGCAAACTACAGAACAACAGACAGGACCCCAGACCTCTTTCAAGTTTATAAGACTACAATATCAGTACTTGTGTCTTTATTATAAATTGAGTCTGTGCCTTTTGTATAACTCTCATGATTGTTTGATTTGCATAACCTTTGTTGACCAAAGATCAGAATGTAGTTTATTTAGCTGTCACTACCATTTAATTATAGCTGTCGTGTTAGCTAGAGAATAGAGTGGCTGCCAGCAGTTTGATGAGTCATCCATATCTGTTTTTAAAGGGAATAGCAGTGTCTTGAGAGGTTACCATAGATCATTTCAGGAGTGAAAAATTACAATAACCTCAATAGATGTTGCCACAGGCCTTCTTATGTACGAAAGAAACAACTTGAGAAGCTTCCACTAAGGTCATCAGTTAGCCACATCAAGAACAGAAAGAGAAAACCACTACTTCAGTTGATGTGAGGGAGGGGTTGAATAACCATTTCAGTGATCTAAAGGACGCAAGATTGCTGGTCTCTGGCCCTTCTCATCTGTTGGCAGAATCACTTAATAATATCCAATCATCAAGGTCAAACAGGTGAGTTATTGTATTTTCTCTCATTTAATATTTCTACTAACTACATTCTCAAGTACAACATAGGGTACTATATCAGACGACCATGTTTATTTGCTTGTGGAGTTGACAAATTGTGTTGTAGACTTGTAGTCTCAATGTTTAAGTAGGGGAAGTTTTTTATAGGCAATGTATTTGTGGTAGATGTGATGAAAAGCTTATTACCATTCTTAGCATTGATGGTGGGGTACTGAGAGGCATCGTTCCTTTGATAATCCTTGCCTTTCTTGAAAACCAGCTTCAAGTTTTTGTGGAATCTATCAATGCTTATGCTTTATGTTTAATGGTTATGTAGAACCTGATTCAGAACCTTGGCCTAGTTTCATTATCTGAAATAGACCACTGGGATTTTCTTCTTTCATTATTCTCTTAAATAGAAACTAGATGATGAAGATGCTAGTATGGCAGACTACATTGACTCCATTGCTGGGACTAGCACAGGTGACGTTGCCATAGCTATGCTTGGCACACCAAATGAAAGCAACTGGTCATTGTTCACTGCAAAAGATATTGGACAAAGTTTGGCTCCAAACTGGTTTCGAGCTATCTTTTCTAATCCGTTACATGATGATTTATAAGATTATCCATGTGTAGTATTTAAGCAAATCACATAATTCATTTGGAAAGTCATATGACTAAAACTACAAATGAATGGTCTCTTCAATCACACCATTGGTTGGAGCAAGATAGCTCCAAACTAGTTTGGAGCCAAACGTTTTCCAAAGATATTAACTAACTTTTATCTGGAAGAAAGTCCACTTGTTTTATCCCCAGAAATCAAAACATGATCTACAGCTTGTCAAAATGCAGGCTGCAAACTATAGCAATTTTGTTTGGAAATAATATCAGAAACTTATTTTTCCAAAGTTGAGAGAGAGCCTATGAGAAGGAAATCATTTGAGTTCTTTATATTTTGCAGGTATAACTTCCACTGGTATGACATGATAATAAAATGGGCCAAATCAATATGGAACAGTCATGGCGTGGTTGTGTACCCTTAAGTGAAGTGGACAGCTTCATCAAATGGGTTAGAAAAGTAGCATATCGTCTCAAATATAATGGCAATTATCTGCACAGAAAAGTCAGATATGATCAGAGGAAAAAAGTTTTGTGAGAAGCCAACCAATGTGATAACTCCCTGTGAAATTCAATGACTGCTATATAACATGATTGAATGATTTAATTTACATTTCATAATTTGCTTGCATTGTGAGAGGTGACCAGGAAATATCTCAAAATGATATTCTACGTTCTTTAACAAAATGGATCATGGTAAGCTTCATGTTCTCTGATCATGGTGCCTTAAGGGAAGTGGTACGTTTGATTTTCAATTTTTTTACCACGAAATTCAGGGTGCTCCTGAATCCATCTTTCCATGGAAGGGTCTTCAGAACATAAAGGTTCCTAAAAGGGTTGCTTTCTTTGTGTGGATAGTAGCTTTATGTCAGCTTCTTACTTTGGATAACCTCATGAGAAGGGGTTTGGTTGTAGTAAATCGATGTTGTATGTGCCGCTTTACAGGGGAATCGATGGACCACCTTCTTCTTAATTGTGATGTAGCTCATGCTTTGTGGGTGAATATGTTTCAGATTTTTGAAGTTCAATGGGTCATGCTAGGCTCTATTGTGAGTTTACTATTTTGTTGGAGATATTAGCTTGGGAAGTATAGATTAGATATTTGGAATTTGGTTCCTAATTGTTTGATGTGGATTGTTTGGATGGAGTAGAATCATCATTTACTTGAGGATCTGAAAAATCATTGGGGATCAATTAAGATTTGTTTCAGTGAACTCTGTCTGATTGGTCTCGATGTTGGGGTTCCTGATTGTTCATCCAGCACAAAGTTTCTTGTTTCTCTTAGAATAGCCTTTTGATCTCTTATATTTTTTTTAGCAATGACACTACTCTTATTACCTATATATATATATATATATTATATTTTATTTTTTATTTTTTTTATTTTTTTTTATTTTCTTATTTTAAAATTGTTCTCTCCCTCGAACTGGATCTTGCAAAGAGGGATGAAAAGCATGAAGCTAGAGATGGCAAAGGTTCAGGACTCTTCAACTGGTTTACAGGCGAGAGTGAGACAGTTCAAGCACTCTAATTGATGTTGTTCTGGCTGCAATGATGATATCCTTGACATATACGTCTGTTTTCTTCCATGGCTCTGGTTTTAAAGACAACTATCTTCAAAACCAGTCATTAATCAACCATGCAACAACCGTTTCAAATTACTTTCCCTAATCAATAGGGACCATTCACATAATGTCTACATAATGCATACCTTTCAGTTTGTCTATCAAAGAAGGACCTAGCTAGCACCTGTTTCCACAGCCATTTAGTTACAGAGTGTTAAAAGAATATATGATCTCTCGTTCTGCCAATTTGTCTATCTAAGAAGCACCTAGCAGCCTAGCACTTGTTTCCACCGCCATTTTAGTTTCCAATCTGTTCTTGACAGCCAAGCAAGCAAAAGAAAATTTCCACCATCTAACAATGAAATGCTCTATCTCTAATTTCCAAGGTTCTGGTTTCTAAGACAGGCTGTAATATCCATTAAGCAACAATGATTCCTTGTAAAAAATATACAAGTACAAAGGTTTACGCCGTCTGTGGGGATCGAACCCACGACCACGTGGTTAAAAGCCACGCGCTCTACCACTGAGCTAAGACGGCTTTCTTGTTTTGTCTTTTCTTCTTTTAATATAACATTTGATTAAGAAGCGATCAAAATAAGCTCCAGCACTTCTTGGCTTATATGAATAGTAACTGCAAGCATAGTTAATATAAATCCAAGTAGGTCCAATTATTAGTCCGAGTTTTTTTTTTCTTAAATTATAAATTTATTTATATAATCCAACAACTACTGTGGGTTTTTTTGTGACTTGCTCAACCCGGACGGATTCTTAAAAAACTACAAGTTTTTTTCATGTGCTTCAATCATTATTTGTCCAATTTTAAACTTTTAAGTTTCATTAATATTTTGAAATTTTGGTCTTTTCAACAAAAATAAAATCTACCTTTTTCAGTAAAAAAAAAAATGCAATATTTAGAAAAGAAATCAATGTATACAATTTATTTCATGATTTATTTAGTATTATTTCCACAATGTAGATTTATTCGGAAGAAAATTGTGGATTTCAATTAGCTCAACTGATAAAGTCTTTGATGGTTGAATAAGAAATCTAAGGCTCAATCCCCACTTAGATCAAAAACAGATTAATGTCTTAATCTGATGATAAAGAGTTATCACCAAGAGTTAAATGGAAGAAAATTTAAAAAATTTCAAAATAATTTAAATTATTTCATTTCATAATTTTTTACTTTTTTTAGATTTTTTTTGACTAAATAAATTATTTCTATTAGAAAATATAAAACTTAAATGTAGTACCTTAGGTGCTGTTCCTTAAGTTCCCCTATTAAGATTTAGCCATGTGGTTACTTAACTAAAAAATACACTTCTATTTCATGAGAAAAAAATCATATGACAGAATCTTAAGAGGGGAACCTAAGGAACAACACTTAAGTATTATATCTAAGTCTTGCCCTTTTTAATAGAATAAAACTTAGATACTGTACTTTAAATGTTATTTTTTAGGTTTCTCTCTTAAAATTTAGACATGTGACTACTTAACTAAAAAATATACTTTCATCTTATGAGAAAAAATTCACATGACAAAATCTTAAAGGGGAACCTAAGGAACAACATTTAAGTACTGTACCTAAGTTTTGCTCTTTTTAATATGAATAATGCTAGAGATACAAACTATTTTACAAAAAAATTTACAAACTGCTGATATGGTAAGTGATTATTGATAAATGAAAAAGTGATATTAATGGTAAGCCTAGGTGAAAATCAATAAGAGATTGGTCACATTAATATTTTGTAAAAATATTGTAAAATAGTTTGTGGTTGTAGCATTACTCTTCTAATATATGTCAAATTTTGTGTTCATAATTTTATCTTTTGGTTGTATATCTTCTTAGACTAATAGTGCCTAATAGTTAAATTAGGGGAAATTAAAGATTCCATTATTCACCCCATTCCATCTCCATTCCATTGTATGTGTTTTTAATAAAATAAAAAAAGAATCTATTACTTTATATTTTCTTAAAAATAAAAATAGTTGAGCTCTTTATGTGTACAACATGACTCCATCATCTCATTTGAATGTTTGATGGACTCCATGTTCATTTGAGACTAGAGAAATATCACATGACACATGATGGTGAAACACGAATACTACGGACATGAATCACATAACTTGCCTTCTAGCAAGTTCATTTCTTTTTCTGAAGTAGCAAAGTACAAAATCATGTCCAGTATATTGTATCATTGTAAATCAGGGAAGATCCGGCTACAAAACAGTTTTTCTTTCTAGTTAATAAACTACAGAGAACAGAACTAAAAGCTAAAGGAGAAAACAGTACCACAAAAACCATCCCAAACCCCTGCAAATTCACCTCAAGTAAACTTGGATTGCACAAAAATAAACTTGAACGTAGTAATATTTTTATTTTGCTTTTTAGGGAGGGGGGATTAAATTTCTGATTTGATTGGTAATTAAGATAACAATTATTGAGAACACAAATACAAATGTACAAAATTTTATAGTGTCTTTAAATTTCTGATTTGATTGATAATCAAGATAACAATAAGCATTGAGAACACAAATACAAATCCACAATACTATACACTTCAGAAGCTCATTCACAAATTGATCCAAAACAGATCCGTACTTCTTATTGCAGTTAGCACAAGTTTGATATCTCTTTACAAAAGCATTCAATTCTCTTCTAAAACTACTAGGCTTCCGAATATATCAACCGTGCAACTTCTCTACCCTGAAGTAATTAATATTGAACATACACAACCTAAATAACAATGAGAGACAAGTAAACCATGATCAATTCTCTGTAATCTGACCACAATCTTCAATTACAACCCGCTCCCTAGTAGTCCCACCGTCCGATCCCACCTTCTCCATTTCCTTAACCACACTGTAGCCATCCACAACTTTACCAAACACAACATGCTTCCCATCAAGCCATTGGGTCTTCTCAGTGCAGATAAAGAACTGAGAGCCATTGGTGTTCGGTCCAGCATTAGCCATTGATAAAATTCCTGGCCCTGTATGTTTCAACTTGAAGTTCTCATCCTCAAATTTCAGGCCATAAATGGACTCTCCTCCAGTCCCATTTCCCTTTGTGAAATCCCCTCCCTGACACATGAAGTTTGGGATTATGCGGTGAAATCCCGAGCCCTTGTAATGTAATGGCTTCCCAGATCTCCCAATCCCCTTCTCCCCTGTGCAAAGTGCACGGAAATTTTCAGCAGTTTTAGGTGTAACATCAGCAAATAGCTCCATTACAACTCGTCCAGCTTTCATCTTTCCAATCAGAATGTCAAAGAAAACCTTTGGATTTGACATCTTGTTTTCCCAATTAAAATCCTTATAAACAGTACTCCAATTTCGGACAACAGGTTTCTGTTCAAATTAGAAATATGTGAGCACTCTCATTTCTTTAAAATGATGTTACATATTCTACAAAAAGCACAACCAATACCTACGAATTCAAACATAAATTCTACCAATGTTTCTGTTTTACATATCTGCATCATAGATTATCACACATTCAAGAGACAGATTTTATATAACAGATAAGTTAAAACTCTATATAATCTGTAAACTGATTAATCTTAATCCAAGCTTTTCAAAAGTCCAAATTAGCTACTCCTAATAATCTAATACAAACACTATTGTAAGTTCAGATTCCTTTCTCTCAATCCATATCCTTCAAGAACAGACAAGAAAGTTCCATATCAATATTGTTACTTATTACTTTGACCCATATATTTCAACATTGTAAAGTCAATAAAGACAAACACACTACACAAACATTATCCAACAACCAAGCCAGTAAAACATCAACCCAGAACAAACAAAAGACCCATCATTTTAACAGTCACTCAACAGGTACATAATTAACAGTCAAGACTCAACACTAGGAACAAAAGGTATTAACCATTGTTACCATATCACCATGTATTGTCCTTATTTCAACACAAATCAATCAAAAACATAAAATGGGCAAATGGGTCATTGGCAAAATTGTTTCTTTAATTTTCTTCTTTGAAGAAAAAAACACCCACAAATTGTAGAAGGTGCAAATGGGTAAGTGACAGAAAACGAGTTGCAAAATCCAAAACCCCAAAAGGGGAAATGGGTTTTATAAATGTTTCATCAATCTATAACAAAAATAATCCTCAGGCAAACATGAGAAATTAAATCATGAGGATATAGAAGATGATTCATGATCTTGCACAAGTTTTGAGCTCAACGGGCTTTGATAAAACCACCCGCAAGCCTTCGATATGTGCTATCTTTGTGTGAAACAAAATAACAAAAAATAAAAATGCATTGATTGCGAGAGATTACAGATATGAAGCAGAACAGAAAGAGATGGAGAGGTTGTACAGAGTGTCTAAGTACCCGTAGGTTTAAGATTGGCGTTGGAGAGGCTGTGAGCGAAGCACCGTGATTCTGCTTTAGTTTGTGTTTATATAGGCACAACCTCGAAGGGGTTAGGGTTTTAGTCTCTGGTTTTTTTTTTAACAAAATTGACCCTTTTCTTTGGCATATTTATTTTGTTTTCCTTTTTTTTTTTACCCCAACTGTTTGTTATTTACTTAAATTACAATAACCTCCCTGGAGCCTTGAGGTTTGGAAAAGTATATATTTTGTTTATGTAAACGATATTCCACCTGTTGAGATTTCAAATTATATGACAAATAACCCCTACGAAGATTTTTGTCAATTAAAATAGAGTCAAATACATAATTCATGTAAAGGATACTAATTAAATTGGTTATATAATAAGAAAAATAAAAATTATAACATATAGACCAAGGCTATTCACGAGTCGGCTTGGGTCGGGTTTGTGCCCAACTCAAAACCGACTCGACGACTTCGGGTGACAGAGCAATTGACCCGCTATCGACTATCGGAAACCACAAGTCAAGTTGGTTTCGGTTCGAGTGGGCAACGATCGGTTTTGGTTGAAATTGATGAAGAGTAGCAGCCTTAAACGATGATGGAGGGCACGTTTGGTAGACTGTTATAAACACTGTAATGTAATAGATATTTCTATAGCATAACTATTTGATTGTTTAGTTATGTTTTTATTACAATAAATAGTTATTACTTATGAATAGTTATTCTTCAAAATGAGGAATAACTATTCCTTATCAAAAGTACTGAATATTTATTCCTTCACCTTATGTAATAACTTAAAAAAATTTTCTAAAAAGTCATTAGTTGCCACATTTTCAAAATGAAATAAAATAAATTTTCCTTGTTAATTATCAATTTTATTTTGAACACCCTAAAATAAGTGTATTTTAGGACATTTGACTTAAAAATGATTTAATTACACATTCTTTTTATACTCTACTAAATTGTTGATGCATATTCAGGATTCTATTCCTAAATGGTCACCGAACTAACGAATAGTAATACTTATTATATTCTAACTTAATGTATTTTTTGTAATACTTATTCTTATTTTCATGTAATAATCATTACAGTGTACCAAACATGCCCGGAGATTTGGCTAGATCTCAACATCAGTAGTGGAGATCTTGCTAGATCTCGTTGAGATTTGGGCGAATCTCAACAAATCTGTGTCTGAGAGAGAGAGGGAGGTCAGTTGAATTGGTTGGACTCGGTTTTTCACGCGAAGACCCTCTAACCGACTTGTTGGTTTCAGTTCCTGGACATGGAGATCTGCTGCAGATTGTTGCCGACGTCGAATCAAACGGTTTTTGGTTCGAGCTAGGTGGTTTCGGCGGGTGGATCGATTGCGGGTTAGACTTGGACACCCCTAATTATAGACACCTCATTCTATAATCTCCATTTAATCTAAAACCAAGAGTAAAATGGCAATCTCACAACATAATGGTACAAATGACATTTGGACTGTTAGATTAGTAAGTAAGCCCTTTTATGTACTTTCCCCAAAAAAAAAAAAAATTGCTTCTTCTTTTGATGATTTAAAAGTGCTTCAATTTTTCACCAATTATGTGACATAACTTGTGTGTGTGTGTATATATATATATATATATATATCTTTTGTTGAGAAAATACTAAGCATTTTTGGTCCCTCAAGTTTTGAATGAACGCAATTGGTTAATAAAATTTAAAAAATGAGTGTTATTAGTCAATCAATTAACTTATGTTAGTTTTCTTTTTTTACCTTTGTGTCTAACAAAGCATTGATGCAGCATTTTTTTGATGACATGGTAAATGCAATAGTTGTATGGTATCACATTAGTTTTTAAAAAAAATTGAACTGCCAGATTAGATTTAGATTTATTAATTCATTTTAGTATTAAAAACTAAACACCAATAAGAATTTAAAAATAGATTGGGGTTTTTATTCATTTATAAACATATAGTTGTTTGAGTCTTTTTTTTTTCTTTTTAAATTCTTATTGGTGTTTAGTTTTGTAAAACTAAAATGATTAAAAAACTAAATCTAATGCGGCAATTCAAATTTTAAAAACTGATGTGGCTCAATTATAGAATTTGCCATATCATTAAAAAACTGTCACATCAATTCTCTCTTAGATACATTGGCAAAAAAATAATGGAAGTTAACAAAAATACTAATAGTGCTTTTTTTTTTTTTTTTTTTAACTTGAGTATCAATTATATTATGCTTATTCAAAACTTAAGGGACCAAAAGCTTTTAGAGAGAGAGAGAGAGAGAGAGAGAGAGAGAATGGCACTCCTCCTCATGAGGCTTGTTAAATGCAAAAATTAAGACCATGTCATTTTAAACTTTGAAGTTACTGGGATTTCAAAAAAAAAAAAAAAAAAATTGTAGTTACTGGCAAAATGTTCAATTTTTTTTTTTAGTTTATAGATGAATGACATTCCCCTTAAGGTATGTATAAATTGTAGAAATCTTTTTCTGAAATGGAATATTTTGTTATTGGAAACTTAATTTGTGTATTTTTACAAACCTTATGGGGGAGTGTCAATCCATGATCCTTTTTTTTTTTCAGATGGAAATATGTGTTAGTTTGTGAGGTAATTGTAATTTACCTAAGTTTTAATCATTGTTATTAATTCCGTTCCATTCCAGTCGAAACGGCCGGAATTTCTCGTGCCGGTGTGCAATCCAGAATGGTACTACCACCCCTTCCATCTCGGGTCAAATTCCGGCCTGTTTCAAGGTGTTTTGGCTGTTTCGGTCAATTCTGGCCAATTTTGGGTGGAATGGGAATTTCGGCCAGTACTAGTTTTGCCCTAAAAAAAAATCTATCCTGCAACTATGTTATTTTACATTTCAAATCAGATGTTCACAAATCCGTTCACACATGTAAAGCTTCTATTTTTACAAGTTCTAAAGCTTTAAATTTAGAAGAAAATAATCACAACCCAAAAAGAAATTAAGAAGAGAGAAGGAAATTAACAACAATAACAGTGTCCAACCTTCATCTGCATACTCGATCTTTTCTTTTCCCTTTTCATTTTTGGCTTTATTTTCTTTCTGCACTACATTTTTTCACTTGCTTGTCTTCACGTTTCGTCAAACCTTTAGAGTAAGAGCTTGAGACTTTTTTCTTTGCTAAGACGAATGCTAAGACCATTCCCATCAAAGATCTTAAAAATTTTAGCATTTAGTGTCTAAAAAACCAACTTTATAACATATAACACACCACTTTACAATATACCTTACATCAAAACTTCTATTTTTTTTAACACTTCTGTAGAGAAGGAAAATTTCCGACCTATCACAAGCTGACACATCACACTACCAAGTCCACAAAATGCAGCCAATTATAAAGCGCCACATGCTACTGCTAGGTTTTACTATTGCTATTCAGAAGCCAACAGAAATTCGCCAAGTGTCATACAGGAACCAATCATGCATCAGCTCGTGTAAGCGATGACACAAGCAACCTCGCACGTGTAAGCGATGACACAATCATTCTAGCATGTGCAGGCGATGACATAAGCGGACCAATCAAGCTCTGCCATGTGTCACCAATTAGACTCCGCCACGTGTCGTTTACCTACCCCAAAACTCCTATAAATAGAAGCCTTCCTAAGCCATTAGGAGGACACCAAGAGCCATTTGAAGCACAAGCAGCATCAGAGAAGATTCAGAAGTCCAGAAGCTCTGCCGGAACCAAGCTCTAAAGCCTCCAAGAACTTCAAGAACTTCAACTTCGAATACGAAGAACATTCGAAGAGAAAAAAAAAAAAAAAAAAAAAAAAGAAGAAGAAGAAACCTCCACCATCACCACCACCAGCTAGATCCACGACCATCGGACTGTCGAACCCACGACCCACAGGAACCAAAACCATGACCATTGGACCCATGACCCATGCCCATTGAACCACAATCGCCGACCATCGCCACCACCACCCACGACCATCAGACCATCATACCATGACCCACAACCCAAAATCAAAACCACAGTCATCAAACCCACAACCCATGATGGCTCACAATCACCGAACCACAACCATAGGCGGCCCACAATTGCTGAGACCACAACCATCGGTGGCTCACAATCGCCGAGACCACAACCATCGGTGGACCACAATAGCCGAACCACGGGAGAGAGAAGAGAGAAGTGAGAGAGGAAAGAGAAGACAAAAATGAGAAAAAGAGACATTGGATTGAATAAAAAACAATTTTTTTTTTTTAACAATCCAGCTATAGTGAGCTGTTATTGATAATAGCTCACTGTAGCTCAATGCTAAAAATTTTAGCATCTAACATTTATGTTGTAGGTGTGTTTTTATGATTTGAGGTGTTAAAAATGCTAAAAAATAACATTTAATATTTTTAGCACATTTGATGAGAATACTCTAAGAACTTGAGACTTGTTATTTCTTAAATCTAATTTGGTAAAGTTTTGAATGCTCCTACTTCCAAGATATATTTGTCTTTTAGTGAATATGAAAATTATTATTTTATTTGAATTTTTAATGGTGTGATGGGTTATTGCTTATTAGTATTTACTTGCCTATTGAGGTACATTGGATACAGTGTAGGCGTGGAGTTTTATTTATCACACAATGTGAGGGCATTAATTTATTATAATAATAAGTACGAAAAAAATTATATATTTTTTTTATTTTTTTTAAGAATCTCAAAACACGGAACCCTAAAATAGACCAATATCAAAATATTCTGTTCCATTGGACAAACCGAAACAATTCCGAAATGAAATTAATAACATTTGTTTTAATTACCTATAATCAATTGAGCTTTTCATGTTCTTTAAAAGTGGTAGCCTTTACACAAAGTGGCCTTTAGTTTTCTAGTAGAGCTGCTTCAACCATATAGGTTCCTACAATCAACACAAAGACAAAAGGTAAACTGGCCTTTAGACATGAAATTTCCTACCATCAACATGAAGACAAAGGGCTTTGGGGAGAACTAGTACAAGTCCATATTGGAGATGTTAATTCTCCAATATGGGATTCAAGTTCAACAATCTCCAATGAGCAGGTCAATAATGAGATATTCTGCAATATAAATTTTATTATTAGATATTTTAGATTAATTTGAAATTGTCACAGTGCATTATAACTGAATCTTTCAAACTAAAATTGAAATTTCCGAGTGAAATGGGTCAAGTTTCTTAAGTGGGCTCATTAGTTTTAATTGCTTGCGAAGGATTTGGTCTTAGTAGCGTATATGAGTTTTTGTCGAGTATTTCGGCTTGTTGGGATCTTAGGAGTTTACTGCTTCGTCAAGTTTTTATTTAATTGACGTTGCCATCTTCCATGGGGACTAATTAATCATATTTTTTGAAGTGATGTGATGGCTTAGGTTTATAAGAGCAGCCATGACGGTGGAGCTAAAAATAAAAATTTAGTTATTTGGCACTATAAAAAGTTACTTTATCTATTTTACATACTCACTTTACAAAATATTCTGCAGCAATTGATCTATTTTAGTTTTCAACATAATAAAATAATGTAAACATCACAATAAAATAATATATCAACTACAATAAAATAATATATCTACTACAATAAACAACAATAACAACCATCGCTACTGCTGCCACTACCGCTGCCACCGACTCTTCCACTGCCGCCGCCACATGATAGCGAATAATCGTCTAATGTTAACAAGTGATTTTTTAACCCCAAACTATACTTATACATTTACTTTTTTACTAAAACAATTTCTCAATCATCATAATAGCAAATAATCACCTAGTTTAACAATAATATTTTGTTTTAACCCCAAATTATATATATATATATATATATATAAATTTATCTTTTGACTAAAAAATATTTCCCAATCGTCATGATAGCCTATTATCGTCTAGTATAACAACATTATTTTTTTTTTAAACCAAATTTGGACGAAGGTGAATGCGAGTGATAAGGTTGAATTGCTAGCATGTCGAAGAGCTGTTGAATTTGCTGTGGATGTTGGGTTCTCAAGGTTGATAATTGAGGGAGATAATAGTTACGTAATCCAAGCCATTTCTTCTCCTTTGGAAAATTCTTTGCTGTTTGGGAATGTTGTTAATGATATTAGGCATTTGGTTTGGGGGCTCCAGTGGGCTAGATTTTGCTGTGTTAGAAGAGGAGTAAATAAGGTGGCACATGTGTTAGCTCAATATGCTAGGAATACATTAGATGAGGATCTATATTGGATGGAGGATTCTCCCACACCAGATTTAGAAGCCTTGTATCGTGACTCTTTATCAATTTGAATGAATGAATATTTCCCCTTCAAAAAACTACTATAAACTTTACTAAATAAGTTGTGCAAACTATTATATTAGCTTTAAACATACAAAAAAAGTTATTCTGAAATTTATTTATTATTGTTGGTTATTTGTATCAATGAAATTTATTATTAAATCCATTTTAAAGAATTTTGTAGTTAAGTTAATACTTGATAGTAACTTTAATATTTTCCGTTATTATACACCCAAGTATACATGTCTCAACATCATTTATAAAAAACCTTTACTATAATTTATATATNATATATATATATATATATAAATTTATCTTTGACTAAAACAATCACCTCAATTGTCCAAAAGCAATTTTGGAACAATGTGAACTATAAAATGGAAGAATTTTATAAGAAATCACATAAAATAGAACACATATTATAGCTGAAACAACGTAATCCATAGATTACTCACATACATAACTCAAACCAAATTACAATAAAACTCACACACTCTCACAAGTTCCTATGACTCATGCTTCTCAACATATAAAAAAAGAAGTTCCTACAACTTGCCTTGCAATTGCCATAATGTACAAATTTAATTCTTAAAAAGATACTCACTAAGGCAGGATTAGTGAGATCTGTTTGTAATCTTTTAAACGTATCATTTTCCTATCCTTTCCCCAATAAGTTCAAACCTAATCTCAATAGGAAAAGTCATTTCAGCCAACAAAGAAAAAAGATGTGCTTCAGCACTATTTTTCATGTAATTTCAATCATTCTGGGAAAAGAAATCTCTCAATATGTTTACATTTTGGGTTAAACACTAGCTAATTTTGAATATTGAAGTTACTTGTCGTTCAGGTTGATTTGCCACCTGATGCCAAGGGAAAAATCTTATGACAAGAGTTTCCTTTTATCATATTCCTCAAACTAGCATCATTCAATGTACACAGACTGAAGAGAGGAAAGCGGCATAAAACGCTTCAGGTCCGCTTGATCTTTGAAAATGTTCCAGTCTCAGAGAAGTAGGTGCTTTGAATTCCACTGCCAAGCTGGTGGGCAGAGCCTGCGGGTTACTGAGCTCTATGCCCTGTAGAGAGAAATGGCAATTAACATATCATTGACATGAATATGCGACAAAAATATTAGACAAATTAAAATAGCAAAAAGGTTATGAGTAAATCCAATCAGTTTAGGATAGCAGAGAAGTTGAGCATTTGGTAAGGACTCTATAAAACATCTAGGACTTAGTTCAAAAATAAAGCTGCAGCAAATTTGAACTTGACAAACTCCCACTTAAAATAGATTCATTGCACATCCGCTACATTGGCTGGTTAAAAGACCAACTATTTATGTAGGTTTCATGCAACATAGTACCTTGAACTAATTAGAAGAAAACTATACTATCCTATCCTAAACAACTTTTCCTCAGCCATTTAGTAACTTCATTTTTGCAACACCTTGCTGACCAGAAGCTTATCACTACAATAAATATCCTTATCTGATTCAGCCTCTAATAGAGATTAACTCTAGGAACTTGTAATGGTTTAAATCAGTCTAAATGAGGCTCATCTCCATTTGTATTTGAACTGGACAGAAACCAGTTCATGATCAATTGTTCAGATACATGGTGCATAAAGCACCATCATTCCATATTCGCTGAGATTGTAAAAGAGAAAGTTACAGAATTTGAAAAGAAACAAAGAGAACAATAACAAACCAAGAGAGAAGGAGAATGGCATTCATGTAGCTGTCATCAACCATGAACTAAGATCTTGACCAATATGTGTTTAAATGAGTGATGCGTTTTACACCTCAGATTTTTTGAAATAAGATCTTGTCCATGAACTGACACCTATTCATTTGAAATACAATTGGAGTGACGAGAAACCCTATCCTTAATTCAATTGCTAACTTATTATACCATGTGAAATTGAAATTTCATAGATGACTAAGAAAATAAGTATGCAAACAAACACTATCATGAGGTATGGTCAATTTTGGCATAAATTCTTATAGCAGACCTTCAGGCTTCCTACAAATGAAAATTTTAAAACAACTCAAAACTCCTGATAGTTGTAAAGCCCTCACACTCTCAGTTTTCCTATACATATGCAAGAACTATGGAATTTCATGATATTGAATAAGAGAAAGTTTGGTCCAAAGAGGGGCTAACTTAATTACAGCAACATATGATAATGTTAGGGGAAGAGTTTCATTGAGATTTGTTTACTTTAAAACGTTACTTTAAGTCATACACTTGCTTGCATTAATCCTGACCCTTCTCAACTACCCTGACCCCTTGCAATCAAAAGACATTCCTTAAAATTGAGTATATAACCATAAAACTTTAAACTGAGTGCCTAAAATTTCCCCTTTACCAGCATTTTCTCAGCAGCCAACCAAAATGTTTAAACTAACTAAACATTTTGATAAAACCCCAGCCAAAAAAGTTCAAACACCGAATTTCCCCCAACATACCCATTTTGATTCACATGCAATTAAGTGACTTAAAGCCTCACAAACTGCATAAACGAAGAGAACACAACCAAATCACAAGGATCCCATCACAGAGTGGACAAACAAACCACACCATTTTAATCACGAATTTAAAAATACCCAAATCACTACTCAAAACCTCAGATACCACAAACCACATATCTTAACTCGTAAGTCTTAACCACAAATCATATCGCAAAAATCATTATAAAAAAATAAAAAATAAAAAAGAAGAGAGAAAGAATAGAGTGATACCTGAGATCGGCAGAAAACCAAAGCAATGGGCTGAGGAAGGCAGCGGCGGCTTCGGCAGAGATGAGCTGGGCTTCGAAGTGGGTGAGGAGGATGATGAATCGGGTCAGCGATGGTGCGTGAGCTTCGGTGGCGGCGGTGAGGAGACTGATGAATCAGTGAGAGTTTGTGGATGAGGATGATGGGAATCGGTGAAGCTAAAGCCTTTGTGGAGGATGAGAGTTTGAGCGCTGTCTGTGAGAGCTGAGAGCTTGAGAAGAAGAGAAGAAGAAAAGAAATAGAAATAGAAATAGAAAGCTGGAGAGCTGGAGCTTTGTCTTTGTGTGATAAACGGAAGAAAGAAAAGAAATAGAAAAAGAATTAAATAAAGAAAGAGAAGAAATATTATTTTAATGTTAGTGGGAATAAAAAATTGTTTTTTTTTTTTTTTTTTTTTTTTAGCTTCAAGCTACCTTATGCAAAGTGGCTGCAGACTGTTTATTTGTTAGGTAGAGTAGTTTGGAAATTGTTGTTTATAGTTTTTTGAAATACGTGGGTGAAAAAATGTATTGAAATGTGTGAAATGCTGTTTAAAACTAAAAATGTTGTTTGAAATGACAACCCAAACAGGGCCTGTAACTCTTACCTACATTTACTTCATTATTGTAGAGTACTTTTTATTTTGATGAAACTAAAATAGCAATGTAATTATTAGTTTTACTATTGCTAGTACTCTAATATAAAAAAGTTTAAGGACAAGACTTTTGTGCCACAAGACCTATGATAATCATGACATGTGCAATTTGAATTATGAAAAAAATGTAGCAGATTTATGTGAAAATTATAATTCACCAATTACATGTGCATATATCATCAAGTTGTGACAAAAAAGAGAGAAATGAAATCACTTCCGCCATAAATACTACATTGTCGATCCTAGTTATCTAAAATGGTGAAAATATGACGAAGATTCTTAAATATGCTTGTAAAACCTTTTCTATAATTTATATATATTATATTGCTCTTTGTAAGAGCAAAAAAAAAAAAAAAAAAAACACCGTATGTTTCCATGAATCCAAAACAACAACAACTATATTTATTAATCTCATCTCATTGAGCGCAAGAGCAGTCTCCAATAAGAATTTTGTCAACCATTGTTTCTGATGTGACACCAACTATATTTATTTTTATATTGGTTTATAAGATTTATGCACTAAAATTGTTAGTTACATTAACATTTTCTTTTATACCCGTGTATGCTTGCCACCAAGGCATTTTATTAAAACTTTTTCATACAATTTATTTTTATACATAGCATTACTCTTTAATTTTATTTAGGGATTTTTTAAATTAAGGAATATACTTCTTCTTTAAAAGAAATGTTATGCCAAAAAGAAAAAAAAAAGGTTTACTTAGAATAGGAATTCTTCCGCTTACCATGGAACCTTTATTTTTTAAAATAAAAAATAAACTTGAAAAAAATTTAGTTCCAAAATATGAAAATATGGTACTCCAATAAATTTTTGTGTATACTTGAATTAAAGAGGGCATATATTTTTAGTAAAGTTATAGTTTTACGGAAGAGTGTAACTTGTTAGTTTATTTACGCTTATGCAAACATATATAGGTGGGACTAAATTCTTGTTACATCATAAAGATATTATACATACATGCATATTATTTTTAGACTAAAATGCAAATTGCACTCGCTAAGTTTAATTGAAATTCATTTTAGTCTTCTAACTTTACTTTCTTTTAATTGAGTCATTTAAATTTCAAAATTATCCAATTTAGGCATTTTGTACAATTTCGTTAAAAAAATTGTTGTTAAGTATGCAACTAATGAAAAACGATTTTTTGAAAAATAAATCTTACATGAAAAATCTATAAAATATTTCATTAATTCTATAGATTTTTTTTTGGTGTGAAAATAATTTTTTTAATGAGAATTTTTTAACAAAATTGGACACAAGTCATGAATTGTATAAATTTAAAATTTAAAAAATTCGAAGTAAAGTTAAAAGATTTAAATATATTTTTAACCAAATTTAAAAAGTGCAATTTGTATTTTAACCTTATTTTTAATACAGAATCATTCCAATGTTAAAGAATGTTATTATCCCAGTACGTCAATGCAGTTTTCTATTTTTATAAGCATTTCTAATATTTTTTTCTTTTTTTCTTTTTTTTTGCTTTTCATTATCTCTTTGTATGATAGGATTTTCAAACAATATTTTTAAACTCCATGATTTGACAATGCCATGCAACGAGAACAAAATATGTGTGGAAAGATGAGAACCTGCAAAAACCCCCTGTCTCGGCGATAGCAAAAGGTAAGGAAAAAGTTAATAGAGATGAGATGAGATTTCAGTGGTGGGCCAACAAAAACCCAAAGGAAGAGATGAGCCTAAAGTGACGAGTCCAATACAGCCCAGCCTGATTTCTGAAGAAAAGGACGTAGTGGGCTTTTTGGATATGGGTCAAAATAAGGAAAGTAAGCCCAAGACCCAAGTCAAACAGAAGAGGTTGGCTAGAGAAAAAGTCCCATCTAGCGATACCAACATGACTGGCCGAGGAAATGGGCTTGGAACCAAACGTAGAAGTGAAATAGAAGCATTGGAAGTTATGGCTTGTTTGGAAGTTTAGAGAGGGAGGAGAGTAGAGGGGAGTAGAGGGAAGGGGAGTAGTGGGGAGGAGAGTAGAGGAGAATGATTTACCTCCACCTTATTTGGATGTTTTTAAAATTAGTAAGGGGGAAGGGAATAATTAGCCCTTCCCCTTGTGTAATTTTGTTAATATAATAAGGGTAAATTAGGTAATTTACTTGGTCAATAGTTTATATACTCTATTCCCCCTCCAAATCTCTCCAATTTGGGAGAATTAAAATTGGGGGGTTAGAGGGAGTCCAAACCCCTCCAAACTCCTCCAAACCCCTCCCCCTCATTCTTTAAAAAACTTTCAAACAAGGTAATTGCATTACTCTCCCTCCCTCTACTCTACTCCCCCTCCTTTTTTAAACATCCAAACATGCCATTAAGGAAAAGAGGGTGCCCAAGAAGATAAGTGAAGAACTTCTTCTCTCTGATGAGCAACAGAATAAGGAACATGAGCTTGCTCAGTATGCCAGAAACACTGCCACGACTCAGACCTGGATAGGGGCTGAGCCTTCAATGCTTCATAGTCTTCTTGTAATTGATAGATCAAAATGCTGGCGCTAGCCTTTGTTGTATTTCGTTTTCAGTTTTATTGAATGAATGCCAGGTTTCAATTTCAAAAAAAAAAAAAAAAGGCGTAAATGCACTTTTAGTCCATACATTTTGACTTTTTTCCATTTTAGTCCATACATTTTATTTTTACCACTTTTAGTCCCTAAATCAATTTACGCGTTCCATTTAAGTCCTGAAGCTACCTTCCGTCACTACTCTAATGGGCAAACTAACGGATGAATAAAATAATAATAAAAAATTTACTGTGGCATGCCACATCAGATTATAATTTAAAATATTTAATTTTCAATTTTAACAAAAGAAAAAATATGAGTCAAGAATTAAAAAAAGAAAAAGAAAAAAGAACACACCAGAAACATAAGATCAAGAACAGAAGGTGGGGGGAAGGGGATTTGGTCGAGCATGTTCCATTTGGGTTGGATGTTGATGGAGGATTTCAATGGCCCTTGGCGCATCATGTTGTTGTGCGCCCAAACCCTTATCTCTTCACAACCTGATTCCAACATGTACGGGAAGTCTCTTTCCACATTCAAGGTCTCATGGTTACCGTTCATGGTGATGACTTCGCCACTAGATTTCACCACCTGCCATTGAAGTATCTCGAGAAAATAGAGTATTTTAATCTCATCGTCGCCGTGATCGAGTACATCGCCGACTTGAACCACGGTCATTGACCCGCTGGTCCAGTCGCCGGAGTCGTTTATGTCGTAACACTTGCTTCGACTTCTTCAAATCGCCATGGAGATTGCCGATCGTGACGAGTCGACCCATTGACACGTTGAGCTTGTTGTGGGTTTTTCCATTGTGAGATTTTTTTTGTAGTTTAGGTGTTTGTGTTTTTGTCTAGAGAGACTATGGAGACGAAAGAGTAGGGAGATTGAATGGACTTTGATGGTGCTGTCCAAATTTTTATTCTTTCATTTTCTTGGCAATCAAACAAAGAATGAAAAAGAACTGAGAAATGATTTTGCTTGGGTTTGAGGATGGGGGATTTGGAATTTATGATTTTTTTTAATGGTGTTTTTATGATGAATTTTCTGGGTTTATGAATTTTATTTGCTGGACGTTTCGTTGTTGATTGAAAGATGAGAAAATCTGGGTTTGAGTTGAGATTTTGTATATCTGGGTTTTGTGGTTTGAGAAAATTTGAAAAGATCTGCTACTAGGTTTGTGTTTGTGTTCTTGCTGGAGATTGATTTGTGTTTGTGTTTGGTTGACAAGAAAGGGCAAGAAAATGAAAGAAAATCTGGGCATGTGTTCTTATGTTTAAAATCTGGGTTTGTGTTCTTTGGTGTTCTTGTTGAAGATGAAACTAGAACTGGGCAACTCATACTTTTTCTTTTGTTAAAATTGAAAAATAAATATTTTAAATTATAATCTGATGTGACATGCTACAGTAAATTTTTTGTTATTATTGTATTCATCCATTAGTTTGCCCGTTAGATTAGTGATGGACGGTAGCTTCAAGGACTTAAATGGAACGTGTAAATTGATTTAGGGATTAAAAGTGGTAAAAATAAAATGTAGGGACTAAAGTGAAAAAAAAAAGTCAAAATATAGGAACTAAAAGTGCATTTACGCCAAGAAAAAAAAAAAAAAAAAAAAAAAAAAAAAAAAAAAGANGCTCGTTCCATACAAGGGCTCACCTACAACATTCAAAAAATTACACCATAAGAATACATTAAACAAGAAGATCTATTCTCAGTTACTAAATAGTAGCGCACCAATAATCACATGACTGAGGATTCAGAAGCACAAAATACCATATTATTGTCCTATGTACTCATGAAAAAACATAGAAAAGATAAGGATCAAGCAGAGGACATTTCTGCCTCATTGAAACACAGCTAGACATGAATCATCAATCTTAAAATGCATATAAATTGGTTTGATCTTTTTGGCATTAGCTGGCTGATGCCACGTTAAGTGTTTGATCTCCTGGCTGGTTGGCATAATTGGTTTGGTAAATGTTCCTCTGCTGCGTAGAACTTAGCTCCCTAGTGTCTGATGTGGGTTTTGTGGAAGGAGTGGAATTACCACACTTTTGAGGATGCAGGAGTCCCGAAAACACAGCTGAATATTTATTTTCTTTGATTACTTTGTAAATGGTCAACTGTCTGGGTCTCAGTGACAGTGGTATTATAACAAGTTCACTGAATTGCTTTCTTTTGCTTGTAATTTTTAGGTTGCAATTCTTTAGGCTATCTTGTGCTTTTTATTAGTCACAAGATAGCTTTTTTGCTATAAAATCATTTATTTACCCCCCTCAACCCCACACACGTACACACACAAAAAGCTCAATAAAAATTGGCAGGAACAGTACTGGCAAATGGCCCTCAAAGTTACATGACAATACATGCATTATACCTCAAATCCACCACATGAAAAACATTGAATTCACATCCTAAGCATGCATTTAATAAGACAAACTTACTGGGCAAATAGGACCTTGAGAAGAAATGACAGATTGCATTTCAGAAGGATCTGAAACATAACCCAAACGCAGATAAGGAAGCATATCTGCAACAGCTTCTTTCTCCTTCCCCACATACACCTGCAGAAGGATCACATTGAATTACTCATGGGAAATTCCGAAACATTAGCCTTCACTACCCCCCCCCCCCCCCCCCCCCCCCCCCCCCCCAAATATTTTTGAAAAAAGTTGAAATATATGGACTTCTATACTAGTTATCCCAATTGCTCATTCCTCATGTAAAAGAAAAGAAAAAAAACCATTCCCTCTTGCTTACTTTGGCATTGATGGCAGAGATGGCTGTGTTTCTGTGCTTTCTTCTTCTTCATACTCAAAAAATTACACCACCACTAAACCTACAACTGAACTGATATGCAACCCACCTTGAGCCCACAGATGAGTCTTTTGACTCTTTTCTCAATTTCAGTCCTTCCTCTCTGCTCTTTTTGCATTCCATTTTTTCTTAGTTTATCTCCTTCATCTTTCTTTGTTTGATTTCCCTTCTCTCTCTCTCTTTTTTTTCGGTAAAACTCTTTTTCTTCTCAATTCAAGTTGTTTAAACTAGTTTCTGGGCTATTGTAGTGCCTTTAAGTCTTTGCTTCAATTTCAAGAAGGGTACCGTCCACGTGAATGGTTGAAAACCATACACTTAGCAATGTTAAAAAAAGCTAACTCATTCCCCACTAAAATCACAATTTTCAAGCAATCTGATACAGTAATACATGATTTTCCAAGCAATCTGATAAACTCCTCTTTCTAGTCCTTTAC
Organism: Quercus suber; assembly: GCF_002906115.3. NCBI lineage: Eukaryota > Viridiplantae > Streptophyta > Magnoliopsida > Fagales > Fagaceae > Quercus > Quercus suber. Next base: position 235,795 of record NW_027069547.1, read on the forward strand.
TTTGTCTTCCCATTCCACTTCTCAATTTTTGTCACTTCTCAATTGCTTGGAAGACTTGATTGGTTTATTTGATTATATTTTTTATAATTAAATGACTATTATTTGTCTATTTTTTTTAGCAATTTTTAACTAATTAGTACATTTTTATTTTAATTATAATACTTAATAGATTGTAATTTAATTTGATAATCTAAGTCTATTAACAAATTAAAAACTATTGAGTTATAAATCATTTAACTATTGAAAATCTCAAAAGTATATGTTTGTAGTAGTACTATTTAGACTATTATACATATTATGGATAAAGTACATAATTACCTCTTTTCTTATTAGGCCCCCCTAAATATAAATTCTTAGCTCCGCCACTGCATGTAATGAGATATCATATGATAATAACATATCTTAAACAGGTTAAAAATTGTTAGATTTAATTTTATGTTGGCAAGCTTCATGTCAAAGTTTCAAATGTGATTGCAATATTTCCCTATATTCATTTATGTTGTCATTTTTTTCGAGTCATTGAGGGTGAAGAGCTGGATTAAAGAAGTTCAAAATGTTATATTGAGAAGCTCAGTCAAGTGAGAATGACTATACAAGTGAGATCATCAAAAAGTGATTTCAAGTTACATAGAGAGGTTCTCTTATAACGGGTCAAACAAATATCTTGGTTAAGCAAGATTTTCAAAACTATTCCATATCAGTTTTGCGCACACAACTGTAGAGAGTACGCACTTCGCTTGAGTGGGCGAAGAGGCGAAGGTTAGGAGTCATTATCTATGTAATAATTTATGGACCAGACAATATTGGGTCCAAAGTTAAGATATGGGATGGTAACGTGATAGGCATGCAAACTCCGTTTGGCCTAATGGCCGGGGCAGCCTCCACTAGTGTTATTAGGCCATTTTCAAAGAATAATTATATTAAAAGAGCACTCATTTAATTAATAATGCACTCATATCGCATTAAATAAAATACAGGATGAAATATTCTCACATATCAAGAAAACAGGGAAAATTATTCAAATTCAAATCGTGTCAGAATCAACCAAACATAAAGATTAGCAATCAAAATAAACTGTGAATAAATTTAAATTAGAAATATTATGAAATTATTGACTAAAAAAAATATGATAAACAGTCCATCATTATTTATTAACATAAATCTAGGAAGTCGGGGTAAAACTGAATCATAAAACATGTAGAAAATGAATCAAAACCAGATTTTTGTGAGAAGACGAGAGAGGATGCAAACCCACGTTTATATATTTATAACAACATCAAATTCGTGGTTAAGATTGTGTGGGTACCATACCCACTAAAAAATGGAGGTTTTGTAGGATGACCGTACCATAAATATAGTTGGTTGTCCCATGTATGTGTATTGAAGCCTAAGAAGTTTGTTAGGAACGTCGAGTGTTCAGTTAATTTTAGTGTTTATTTTTTTGATAATTCAATCGTTATAATGGGATGAGGAGATTTGAACACTGGACTTACTAGGAGTTGGCAATCACTTGAGCTTCATTGCTTCAATTAATTTCAATGTTGCTAAATGAGAAAAGCTATAACTTTTTTTTTTTTTTGCACATATAGTTCAAAAAGTGTTAAAAATGCTGGCTAAAACATAGAAAGTTAGATATTGGAGGATGTAGACACCCCATTTTACAACATGTATTTAACCTCATTTGGGTTAAAATCACATCAGATTGGTATCTCACAAAGGATAATGTCATTATATGACCTATTAAAAGTTACCAGTAGCCTTATGTATTTTATTCTTGAGTAGTTAAATTTCATTTTTCATTTGTAAAGCTATCAAGAGTCTTGTAACTTTTTATAAGAAAAAAAAGAGTATTATAGTTCAGTTATATTATCTATTTTCTTTATAAGGAAAATAAGAATTTAAATTCTCCTCCACCATTGTTATAACTATCTAATTATCAAAAGAAGATTGAAGTTGAGTTGTTCTCTCTTTTTTCTCTGAGTTCAACTTTCTCTAGAAATTCTCTCTTTCATTAATGTAAGGTTTTTTTTTTTCATCATTGACATATGTAAGTGGTTTACTTTTTATTTATTTAAAACATGTAAGTGGTTCACTTAAGTCAAAATAATTATTATAAAAAAGTTTTTTTTTTTTGTTTTTTTTACTCTTACCCAATTAACCCCCCCCCCCCCCCCCAACAAAAAAAAAAACATATGTAAAAGAAACTCTTAAGGTGGAGCATGCCTAGGAATCACCCACAACACAATATAGCCCAAAGGTAACTATAAGAGTAAAAAAAAATATATAGAAAGAAAGAAATCCAGAGGTTATTACATGCAGATCAAGGAAGTCGATACCGTACCCGGTACCGCCGTACCGGCCGGTACGTACGTACCGGTTGCATACCGGTATCGAAACATTAACGTTTCGTACCGGTTTAAATACGGCCGTACCGGCCATGTACCGGCCATACCGGCCAATTTCGGGTAATACCGGCCGGTACCGGGCGTACCGGCCGGTACAGAAAAAAGTTTTTTTTTTTTTTTTTTTTTTAATTTTAAGTTTAGTAATTTTTGAATTTTAGTTAGGGTAGAATGATAACTTATTTGCATTAACTTATTAGTATTATTTGTTTTCTTTGTATATAATAATAACTTTTAAGTTTTCTATTTTTTATATTGTGTGTGTGTGTGTGTTTTTTTTCTTTTAATTGATACTAAACTCTAAAACCATGAATAATTAGTTTTGAATTGAGGAAATGTTTTATGGTAAGCTTTTATATTTATTATAATATATACACACACATACATGTATATATTTATTTATAAATATAAAAAATAGCGGTAAACCCGAAACGGTACACCGGTATTGACCGGTATCCGAAATATATCGTACCGCTGAGCAAACCGGTACAGCCTCCGGTACGGTATTGACTCTCTTGCTGTGTACCTCAAAACCCGAAACACTCTTGAATCCAATACAATGGTAATATAGTACAGGTTATAAATAATGGTAATATATTTGTAATCATAATTGTGTACGCATTTCTATATGATCATACCATTAGCATATCCGATAGAATAATCATATGAGTTTTTGCCTAGACGTAATAAATGTCAAGATGTTCGTGCTTGTGGCTTATTTATCATGTACAACAAGTTTTATGTCCATTATTACTTTGCGTGCACCATGGATTAATTAAATTTTATATAAAGTAAATGAAGATTTCACAAATATAATCGACGTTCCAAAATTAATTAAAAATATTTTTTTAGTTCCTTATATGATATGAAGTTTCAATATATAAATTTTGTTGCTGGTGCCTTTTACTTTTTTTTTTCCCCTAAATAATACAAATCTTAGGTAAGCATGCTTGATTAGTTGTATGCATATTGTAACTGACGTAATACAAGTATTACATATAAATTAGTAGTATATCCGTACGATGTACAGATTAATTAAAACTTCTATAGAAAATATCATAATAATTAGTAGGTCACTTGAACCAATAAATTAACTATTGGAATGCATATATAAGTTTACCCACTTGACATGGAGGCAAATTTGTAGTGTGCAAGTTGTGTTATATTAAAAACAAATTTATGATAAATGATTTAAATTATTTTTATATATATATATATATCATATAATTTTAGTTGGAGAAGAATTTTAAAACTTAGTTGGGTTTTTGTTAGCATGTACGTTTGTTTTAGTAAAGCATCTCGTTTTTTAATGGAAGATTGGGGTTTGATCCCTGCTGGCCCTATATTGAAAATTAATTGGTAGTGTCTTAACCTGATAATAAAGAGTAATTATCATTAAGCAGATTATAAGAAATTTGGTCTTTAGTGACAATATTTTGTCATCACCGAAAATTGCATATTAGCAAAAAGAGTAAGTTTTAGGTACAATACTTAAGTATTATTTCTTAGGTTCTCATTTTAATACTCTACCATGTAGATTTTTTCTCACAAAATGGAAGTGTATTTTTTAATTAAGTAACCATATGATTGAATTTTAAGAGGAGAACCTAAGGAACAATACTTAAGGTATTGTATCTAAGTTTTGTCCTCTCAAAAATATTGTGTGGTCACTATCGATATGATAAAATATTAGCAACGTGAATTACATGATATTTTCTTGTGGTTCTCAATAAAAAGTAGGTCATACAACTTATAGTCTTAAAGAATTGTATTATCTTTTAGTCCATATGGAGTAATGACGTGTCACTTATTTTTTTGGTCAAGTCATCTAAGGAACTACAAGTGGTTACCATTAACATTAAGGACTATAATCACCCATGGAGTAAACTTTAGCAACCAACAACATATTTTAGGAAAGGGTAATTGTTAGTGCACACACTGTACACAAAATTTATTTTTTGATTTGAAATCATGATTTGAAGTCACAATTTATATTCAAAAACTAAAATATGTGTATATTGTATGTAATAGGTAGTGTGTGATAGATGATATGGAAGAATTAATACCATGAACTTAACCCGTCAGCTTCTGTTCTGGCTGACGGGTCAATATGTGACGTAAGACACGCAATGATATGCATACTGACGGGCTGAAGTCCCAAGTACAACTGACGGCAATTTAAAGCCTCTAGGATACTGAACGAAGCATGAAGGCTGACGTTATCTTAGCTGAAGGGAAGTACAGGCTGACGGCTGAAAGGCTGACGGTTCCATAAAGAACATAACTTGGTCATCACGCATGGGTCTTAGGGAAATTACTTGTATTCCACGCCCAGTATCAGAGTCCAACTTCTACTCCAAGGAAGAAAGGTCCACCCTCTACTACTATAAAAGCCCCAATACCCTCATAAGCCGAGGTACGCATAATTAACCCCTCTCTGGCACTCTAGAGTTGGAAGAAGTTCTAACTTGACCTTCGGAGGGTATTTGGCCGGCACCACACCGGTGCCCTCTGTGAGGTCCTTTTCTTTTTTGTTGTGCAGGTGTTGTTTTTTGAGCGTACACGCGTCGTGCAACTCACTGGTGAGATTTTCGGCATCATCAATAGACATTGCCCTTAAGAAAAAGTTGTTCAAGAATGTAAAATTCCATGGAGATACCATGGGTATTTTTGAAAGGCCCTTCAAGAATGTAACCCATGGCTTCTTGTAAACAAATTTTCAAAGGAAAATTCCATAGGTTTTTGGAAGATTTTTTCAATAATTTAAAATCCCATGGTGCTTGCAAAATATTTTCAAAGAGAAGTTCCACGGATTTCATAAAACATGTTTTTAATGATTTGGAACCCACTCAACCCAAGCAATTTGAAAGATAGTTTTCAAAGGGAAGTTCCATGGGTTTTTCTAATGATAATTTCAATGACTTGAAATCTCATAGTCATTGGAAATCTTCCCTTGAAAACAAGAAAACAAGTTTAGAGAAAGCAAGAATAAATTTTGAAAACTAGTTAACGCATTTTGAAAACATATCGGAAAGTTTTTTTGAAAAGTACTTTGAAATTAAGCCATTTTGATGTGTGGTAGTTGATATTTAAACATTAACCAAAAAGTTTGTGTGAAAATGCATGCACCTTATTCTAATAAATGAGAGAAAGTTTAAGGGAATTAAGTAAAATAATCTCAAGTAATCATGGAAATAAAATAGAAGATATTGGTTTCTAAGCATTGTTTTTAAACTAGGACTAGATTGACCGGTCCGATCGAGTTAACTGGGAACCAGTCTTTGGACTAGTTACATGAGAACCCGGTTCATTCATGTTATTATTTTGGTAAAAATTGATGAAAATATGCTACTGACAGGATTTGAACTAAAAAAAAATTAAAAATCAATATTTATTTATTTTTTTTTCATAACATTTTCTTTGCTTTTAGTGCAAAACGCAAACATCGTACAAAATAACCCAAATCAAACCTAGACTCAACTCAGATGGTTTAGAAATCGTTCTCTCACAATTTACAAAACAACAAGACGATTCGATCGAAATGTTCATTGAAAATCCCAAAGGGCATGATTGTCCTTTGAGCGTACAAAGTTGTCGTCGCCCACCGATCTATCCACCATTGATATCGCCGTTGAATCTCCAAGAATGTCGATTTGAGTGAACCTATGAGAGAGAAATAGAGATGAAGTGAAATATGTGTTTGGGGATATAGATGGGTGTTCTTGAGCTTGAAAATCCTCTAAACTAATCTCATCTCACAATTGAAGTTTGGATTTGATATGGGGCTTAGTGCTATTTACTTGGGCATGACTTGTGGGAATTTTGCTTATTAATTTGTGTTTTGCATATGTAATTCATAGAGTTTGGGTTTGATGATCTGGTTATTCTGTATGCGTTTATGTTTTGAAATGTTTGGTTGCTAAAATGCAAGAAAAGCTTTTTTGTTAATTTTTCTAATTTATATTTTTAAATCATTCACTTGTTGATGTGGTATTTTCAATTAATTATTATTATTATTATTATTAGCCACATCAGTTTCAAGTGTGCCATTTGTACCTACCATTTGCCATGTAGGTATTTTTCGTTAGTAAGTTAACGGTAATGACCAAATTGATTGCAAACACAAAAATAATAGGGACCAAATATAATTTTAAAAATTCTAAAATATTGGGGGGGCCATGGCCCCCCCACCCCTGAAAGTGACTCAGACCCTGTCAAAATGTAAGGACCAAAATAGTGTTTTCCTACATTTATATATATAGTTGACTAATACATGTTTTGTTTTTCCTCTAATTACTCTTACTCTTATGTCGCAATAACTTACTAAATTAAAGTGTATTTAATGTATACCAAATGAAATTTAATTATGTTTTATTTTTATTAAATTGATTGGTATATTTGTAAACATGTAAAAACCCACTTTTTTCCCCCAAAGATTTAAGACTTATTACTTATTTACCTTTTTTTTTTACTTTATGTGAAATATTTTGATTTACATAAAAAAAAATATCATACGCTAAATTAAAATTATAAATATTCTTCATATATAAGTAATAAATAAATATTATATATATGTGTGTGTTATTTTTTAGATTTAATTTTTTATTATATATATTTAGCTTGGTCCATTCTTAATAAATTTTCTGGTTCTGCCACTAAATAATATTCACAGTGAAGATGAGAGATTCAATGGCACCATTATCTCTACGTTATAATCTCCTCTCGATCAAGTATGGTGTTGACCTAAAATTAGAAGAAGGCAAGGGAATGTAATCATATGGTTCTTTGTAAACAAGCCTTTTGTTTTCTAACATACGGTCTCCTAATTCCAATTGAATTATGATTTCCTTTTGCTTTGCTAGGAGTTCTCCTTGAAGTAGAATTCTTTATAAAAAGCCCATTGAATGAATGGGTCTATCACGTGGGCTGGACCCACAACACCTCTCTCAGCTCAGAGGATAGGCTATAGATTCACAAGATCCAGAGGAATTTGATCCATTCATTTGACTGTAAGCAATTCAATCAACCGTGCCCCAGCTACTTTGGAAAAATGTGAAATAATTTAAAAGTTGGTAACATGACCAGACAACATTCAGCCCCAACCAGACAACATGACCAGACAACATTCAGGTAACATGACCAGACAACCGTGCCCCAGTAGATCATGATGAACTTTCTTACTGTGCAAGCCCCAATCCACAAAAAGTCATTGTTACTCTACCTAGCCACCAATTCATGTGCCATTGGTGCATTAATGGCCCAGAAGATGGAAGAAAAGTTTTCAACTTTTGAAATAGAATATGCTCCAAGAAATGAAAATCGGTTTGCCAATGCTTTGGCTGCACTAGGCTCACAAATAATGTTCGAAGGGGATAACACCAGAGTAAAGGTCAACAAGAGAAAAGAGTCCATAATTGAGAGGCTGAAAGAAAGATTCAAAGAAGAACAGTGCGAAGGGGACTGGCAGATCCCCATAAAAAAGCTTTGACGAAGGAAGGAAATGACGCAAAACTAAAAGTATTGAAAGACTATGTCCTGGTGAGAGAAGAATTGTACCGCAGGATGCCGGGTGGTGTATTGTCCAGGTGCGTGCGGCAGGCGGAAGCCCAAAGAAAGTTAAAAGAAGTATATGACAAGACTTACGGATCCTGCGGGGAAGTCAGCCTTTACTGCAGACTCCAGAGGGCAGACTTTTATTGGCCAAGTATGGGTAAAGATTCAAATCAAGTCCAAACCCAGTGTAAGACCTGCCAGCGTGCGGCAGACAAAGAGGAAAATTACACTGTGTTCATCAGCGAAGACTGAAGAAGCTCATTCATGCAGTACCTAACAGAAGGCATCCTGCCACAAGAGTACAGTGAAAGATACAAGCCTAAAAGGTTGGCAACGCGCTACTTTTTGCACAATGCGGTCATTTTCAAAAAAAGGGTGCAATGGGGACCCTTTAAGATGTTTGGGCCTTGAAGAAGCAAAAGAAATTATAAAAGAAATACACTCAGGAGAGTGTGGGGAGCACCAGAGGAAGAAAAAGCTTTATAAATGCCTGCTGCAAATGGGCTACTACTGGCCCGCCATGAAGAAAGACACAGCAGAATTTGTAAAAAATGCCACAGCTGTCAACTACAGGCCAACTTGATTCACAGTCATTTGCAGAATCTACATAGCACCTGCCAGACGCTCCTTGGGCTTATAGAAATTCACCAAAGTCAGCCATAGGGTTTTCACCTTTTTCTCTTGGTCTGCGAGACAGAGGTAATGAGCTCGGCAGAAGTAATGACTCCATCTCTGAGAGTTATGCAGATGTGGTAGAAAGAAAGAAAAAAGGAACTCTTTGCGGCAGAAAAGTGCGAAGACCTAGAGGGGCTTGATGAAAGGAAGGAAAAGGCCCAAGAGTGGAGCCGTGAATATAGACAAAAGATGACTGAAGACTATGGCAAAATGACAAGAAAAATATGTTAAAGAAGAAAAAAAGCAAACACGAAGGAATCAATAGTTGCTGTGGCAGAATGACAAAGAAAGTGTTTAGAAAGTGAAGATTTCTCATAAAAGCATCCTCATTTCCCCTTGGAAAAATATCTATAGTGGCACCACTTGTAGGAGCCTTAAAATGAGTGGCAGACTTAGTCACTTCTATAGGAAGATCACTTTTGCAGCAGAACCAGAATTTATGGCAGAATTAGAAACAGCCCGTAATGCAAACAACAAAGGTACAAGAGTATTGATGATCTTTGGGGTTAAAAAGGTCATCTACTATTACAACAATACATTTGCCCACGTCAGTAGCAGCTCCAAATAAGGAGGTCTTCCATAAATACTTCATCACTAAAAGAAACTTGCCTTTCCACAAGGCCCAACATCCTTCTCCGCAGAAACTTCATCTTGGCAAAGAATACATTATCAGCAAATGAAAGATTACTCCACTATGATGAGGGCTTGCAATGTTAGTTTTATGCTTTGTTTTAAAGAAAAGGAAATGAAGATACGTGAATGAAGAAGGCACAAGAAAAGGGAGAGAAGTCACCCTTTGATCTACACACTTAAAGGAAGTTTTCCTCTTGTGAAAGAGCTCTGCTTGAAGAAAGTGAAGTGGCGGAGCTATTTTGATGAAACTCTCTTCAGTCATCGGCTTAGATACGAAGGTGGTAGAAGACAACACTTTCTCTATTTTAGAGAATAAATGAAGCCCGAAGTGAAGCAACATTAAGTGGCTAAAAGAAAAGAAAAATAAAGACTGTAAGAAGGATCTTTACTCCGCAAAAGTGTTATTCGCGAAGTTGGTAGAAAGAAGAGTTAAAGAATCCAAATAGCCAATTTTGAGCATTCTGCAGAGATGAGAAAATGTAAAACATCATAATGAAGAAGAACCCAACAAGAAAGGATGAAGAGATGAAGAGATGATGCTAAGGAATACGTGGGGAAAGTAAGTAGTCAAGCCTAATTCTTCTGTTGCAGAATCTGCTACAACCTTCACTTCCTACAGTATAGATGTTGCTCTAGCAGAAGCAGAGTAAGAGGTGTATTGACGCAGAGAAATAAGTGCATGTATTGCGGCAGAAAGTGTCTACATATTCTGCGGAAGCAGAAAAATGAGTATTTATCCCTACAAAAGCAAAGAAATGAGTACGTGCTGCTGCAGAAACGTGAAGAAATAAGTATACAAATTGCCACAGACATAAAGAAATGAGTACCATTGTAGAAGTTCAAGATCACAAGGAATTTTCAAGAAGCAAACCAAGAAACAAGCGAAGAAATGATGAAGAGAAGGATGCACACATCATCATCATCAACAATTCCTTTGAATGAAAACCATATGGGAAGAAAAGAGTTAGTAAAGTGAGAAAAAAAAAAATCATTAAGCCCAAGCAGCAGGAATAATGGATCACAGGTTCATGAAATAAACAAATGGGCCTTGAGGGAGCAAACGAGCTTAAAGGAGCCAAGAAAGAGAGAATAACAAACCCATGGGCAGTGTATGACGTGAAAAAGTAAGAATGAGCTGTGGCAAGCTCAAAAGTAATGTAAAGAGAGTAGGGGTTGATGGCAAGCCCATGAGCCCCAAGGATAAGTATACAGTAGTTGGGTCGAGGAAGCCCAATGAAATTAGTAAAAGCCCATGGGAGTAAAGAATTGAAACAGGCCAAGGATGCGCAAAAGAGTAAAATGGGACAAAGGAGCCCAAACGGGACAAAGGAGCCCAAATGGGACAAAGGAGCCCAAAAGTGATGAAACGGGCCAAGGATGCCCAAAAGAGTAAAATGAGACAAAGGAGCCTAAACGGGACAAAAGAGCCCAAAAGTGATGAAACGGGCCGAGGATGCCCAAAAGAGCAAAATGGGACAAAGGAGCCCAAATGTGATGAAACGGGCCAAGGATGCCCAAAAGAGTAAAATGGGACAAAGGAGCCCAAATGGGACAAAGGAGCCCAAATGTGATGAAACGGACCGAGGATGCCCAAAAGAGTAAAAATGGACAAAGGAGCCCAAATGGGACAAAGGAGCCCAAAAGTGATGAAACGGGCCGAGGATGCCTAAAAGAGCAAAATGGGACAAAGGAGCCCAAATGGGACAAAGGAGCCCAAATGTGATGAAACGGATCGAGGATGCCCAAAAGAGTAAAAAGGGACAAAGGAGCCCAAATGGGACAAAGGAGCCCAAAAGTGATGAAACGGGCCGAGGATGCCCAAAGGAATAAAATGGGACAAAGGAGCCCGAAAGCAATGAAATGAGCCAAGGAAGCTCGAAACTGCATAGTACAAGCCCAATGATAGTACTGGGCTAATGGAATTTAGCAAAAGGAAAACATACAGCAGGCCCAAAGAGGCCTAGCAGGCATAAGTCATGAAGAGCAAAAGCAAAACATATAGCAAGCCCGAAGAGGCCTAGCAGGCACAAGTCATGAAGGGCAAAAGAAAAGCATACAGTAGGCCCAAAGAGGCCCAGCAGACCCAGCACCACCCTCATGAACAATAATTTTTTGGCTACCCTTGGAGGGTCGTAAAATTGTAGAAAGAAAGAAAACAACTTGGCTAAGGAGAGTAAATATTGAAACAGCAGGCACGCGAAGAAAAGAAGAGAAGCATTCGCATGTGAGTTGTTAAACAACCCGCAAAAGAAAAAAATGCATGAGTTTCGCATACAAATTGCAGGAGCAATCCATATGCTCAGGGGACTAAATGTTGATGCTCATTTTTACAAATCTGTACCCAAAGGCTTAAGAGGAAGAAAGCCCAATGAAGAGCAAGGCCCAAAGGCCCACCAAGAAGACCAAAGAACAAGAAGGGTTCAAAGAAAGAAGTGCAAGTGAAAGCAATCTACGGCAAAACGCAAATCCGCCGCAAAATACAAGTCTGCCGCAGAATACAGTTCTCTGGCAGGATAGCTTCGGCAGATGAAGATAAATTGGGCCCAATGCCCTTTTGATCCAGTCAACATTATTTGGCTCACAAAGGCCTAAATCATTTTGTATTAAAAAAAAAAAAAAGATAGGCATGAAAACTGATATGAAAAAGAACGATGAAAAGAAACAAGGAGCAGCAGGAAGTGTTAGCAGCCAGAATTGCGTGAAGGAAGAGTTAAACTAAAGGAAATGACAAATGCAGCAGGAAACGCGTGAAGAAATAAGACAAAAACACGCAGTAGACAAAACAGAAATAATCTTCTACGGCAGGAATGGCGTGGGAGACAAAAAACAAAAGACAGTGGAGCAAGAACAAAAGGGTCGGGGCACCACTAACCTGTACCCAGCCAATACAAGGGAGGTGGGCCCACGGTCAAAGAGATTCAAAGGGCGTGGTTTGGTGGTGGGGGAAAAGGGGGTCTATATTTGGTTTCTTGCCATAACTTCTTTTGGGATATATACCTTGCTGGGATGGTATCTTACCCAAAAGAAGTAATAAATGGTTGGGACCACTGATGCATGCCATAGAGCTAGGTAGTGAGGTAGAGGTATACGGCAGGAACAAACAAAATGGAATTTTGTCGTGCAACAAACATGTTCTGAGTAGATGGCAGTGGTCGGGGCAACTAATGGGTGAGTGGGTAATCTTGAAAGGATGCCCACAACAAACCAAAAGCAGTTGGTGAAGCCTTAGGGGTAAAAGGGAGAAATCTCATTGTATTAGCTCACTATAAAAGAAAGGTAACCACGACAGAAAAAAGGAGACCAAACAGGGAGGACCGAGGTAGAGGAAAAAACAAGGGAAAGAGTGAAAAACAGGGGAAGAAGAAAAACACCCAGAGGGGAGAAAAAGAAAGAAAGAAAGAAAGTAAAAGAAGAGAGAAAACGTGGCAGGAATAGGGGCATGCATCAATAGACCATCTTTTCCCTCCCTCTTAGCAAACCCACTATTTGAAATCTCTAAAAGTAATAGCTAGTAGCCATTTAGGCCTATTCTCCAAAATGAACAACTTTTGCGGCAGGAGCCCATGATAAGGTTGTTGAAGTTGGAGTTTGGGTTCCTTCTTGGTTTACTTATTCTATGGGCTGATTCAATACTTGATTTTGATTGCAAATATATTTGATTTCTCTCATTATAACTTATATCTGCCGTATTTAGTCATCCTGCTGTAGCACGTTTTTATCACGTCAGCCGCATCAGTTGTCCTGTTGTGGTGTCTTTACTTGCTGTATTATTTATTCTGCTGTAGTACCTTTTTATTATATTTACCGTGTTAACTATTATACAAGCTAAACCATTTCCTGCCGAAGCTTTCTTCTTTATTTGTTGTTACGTATTTTACTGTTGACACAAGCTAATCATTATCCTGCCATAAGTATATATATATATACATATACATTGTTTCTCATGTTCTGAAAAAATATATTTCATATATGTATATGTGAATACGTATAAGTATATATACTCATATATGTATGTATATATTTGAGAATATGCTAACCCATTTAAACTAATATTTGTTTGATGGGTATTTTCTTTGGGTTTTAGATTTGTTTATGCGCAGGAAGTAAAAAAGTGTTTCTGCAGTAAAAAACGAAGAGTGGTCATTCACATTGTAGAAGGCTTTAAATCACGGTAGACGGCTTTAAAGCACAGCAGACAGCTTTAATGCATAGCAAACAGCTCTATTGCACAAAACTTTAAAGCACGGCAGGAAGCTTTACTATACAGTAGAAAGCTTTATCGCACAACAGGCAACTTCACTGCATAGCAGAAACTTTTATTGCACGGCAGACGGTTTTACTACACGGCAGAAAGTTTTGCCGCACAGCAGAAAAGTTAGACCTTGGGAGAAACCGAAGAATAGTTCATTCTACAGCAGAAAAGTCAATCCTGCGGCAGAAACTGGAGAAAAGTTCCTGCGGCAGAAACTGGAGAAAAGTTCCTACGGCAGAAACAAGGGATAAGCCCACTTCGCAGCATCTTCCCTTGGACTTGGACTCAACGTTTGTGCACAAGCCTGCCCAAGTTGAGTTCCAGTTGGACCAGTCTCAACTCCCTTACTCAGAACACTCGGGCCTACTACCGCGGAAGGCATCCTAGCCCAACACACACAAAAAAGGCCCCCACAGCCACTATACAAAAAAATAAAATTGTATTTTGTTGAGAGAGAGAAAAAAAAAAAAAATAGAAGTTAGAAATATAGATTGTATAAATCTATTCCTACGCTCCTAGTACTAAAAAAAATATATAGTACATAAGGGTGAAAAACTAAAGTTTAGAGGGAAAAAAAAATCGTTACACTCTTTGAAAAAGAAAAAGAAAAAGAAAAAGCAACCTAAATTAGAGGGGTAAAGATGGATAAGTAATTTAATTTTGGCGTAAATGCACTTTTGACTCATATATTTTGGGGTCATTTCTATTTTGGTCTCTACATTTCTATTTTACTGCTTTTAGTCCCTAAAATGAAAAATGAGTTCCATTTTAGTCCTTACCGTCACTCACTGAACAAAAATTGCTGATGTGGCAAACGGAGTGCACTGCTGGCACATAAAAAGCTGACGTGGCCATTAAATAAATATTAAAAATTTTTAATTGGCATTTAAAATTTGCCACTTCAGCTTTTTAATTTAAAAAAAAAAAAAAAAAAACTACATCAAATAAAAATAATAAAAAAACTTCAACATGTGTTCTTTGGGAAGAGCACGAAGATCAAAACATGTGTTCTTCATTTTCTTCCCCAACATAAAACCAACCCATACCCACAAACGCACACGGCTCTTCATGTTGATTTGAGAAATTAGAGAGAGAGATAGTGGTGGTGGTGGCCAGTGTTTTCGCGACGGAGCAAGGAGGCTTCACGACGTTGACCACGCTGAGTCCTCTTTGATTTCCTCTCCACCAAGTCCTTCCCTCATACAACTTTTCGTTTCGATCTAGAGGTAAGCGAATTGAGTTGTTAGTGGTTAAGAGAATCAGTTTGTTGCTGGGATGAATTTTCAGATTTGGTTTTGGAATTTTTGGCCTTTGAGATCTGATGATTGATGAGTATTTTTGGTTTGTTTTTCTTGTGGGTATTCTGGATCTTTTGGGTTTGTTGGAGATCGGTTTAATTGTGGGTTGTTGGTGGCTGTGAACAAAGCCTAGATTTTCTAGCATCTTCTTGCCATTTCTTGTCAACCAAACACAAAAACAACAAACACAAACCCAAACATCAGCAAGAATACAAACATAAACCCAACAATCCATTTTCAAAAAACCCAGAAAACTCAAATCCAAACAAAGCAACCAAACATAAACCTAAATCTGACCCCACCCACGCATCCTATCTTGTTAGAGCTTTCAATCTCCAATCACTAATTGAAGAAGAAGAAAAAGAACTTTCTATTGTTGGATTAGATCAGAAAAAGCACTTGTTAAGCTTAAGATTATCGAACATTGACAGAGGCCCAGTTGCGTTTAGCCTCTTCTCTAAGGACTTGTTGAAGGAAACCAAGTCGTTGAGCTGGTTTTGCAGCGAATAAATGTCAAAGTCTTTGTGGTCTGCCTTATTCTGGAGCTTCTTGATGTTGATTTGGTAAGTTCTCATCAAGCTCTGTTGCTCTTGAATCTCAGCAAGCATGAGAGTGACTTAGGGTGAAAGATCAAGTTCCTTCTTGAAAAAGCTTCTCTTGAGCTCAGAAATCGCTTTCAGCTCATCCACCTTCTATTCAAAACCATGGGCTTCAAGTGACGTGATTTGCTAGAGCTTTCAGTCTCTGATTATGTTCTTGTTTAAAATGGATTAGATCTGAATTCTTGTATTTTATTGTTTTTAATTATGTTTTTTCTTTTGTTAAAATTGATTTGTAATTCTTTTTTAAAATTATAAAGCTAAAGTGGCATATTTTAAATGCAAATTAAAATTTTTTAATGGCCACATCAGCAATTTCTGTTAAGTGAATAACGATAAAGACTAAAATGGAACGCATTTTTCATTTTAGGGACTAAAAGTGGTAAAATAGAAATGTAGAGATCAAAATAGAAATGACCCTAAAATGTAAGAACCAAAAGTGCATTTACGTCTTTAATTTTTCATCAAAACCCACTCAATTTTCTCAATTTTTCTCCCCCAAATAAGGGAGAAAGCCATTTCACCTATAATTTTTTTGTGCCTAGGAAAAAAAAAAAAAAAAAAATCCTAGGCCTCACTATTCTCACTCCCACACTCTCCTCCACAACCAAACATACTGCTCCCCCTTAGTTTTTTCTTCTCCCCACAAATCACCCCACTTTTCTTCCTAACCGATCAGCCCCTAAGTGTCACTTGGTAATTGGAGCAACGAATATTTTTTTTTTCTAGTATGTATTTGTGTTAGTTAGATGTTCAAATCCTGAAATCAAATTACAAGTTGATGACTTGTTAAAAATAATAATTACAAGTTAACTCTAAGCATGTTGTAAAATTGTAAAGTTGAGTATGAGTTTATATATTTTTGTACTCGGACTGTTTGTGAATGTCAAGTTTGTTCCAGAAGTCCTAGATAGTGAGAAATAGAGTTCTGTTACAGAAAAAAAAAATAAAAAAATAAAAAAATAAAATAAAACATATCCTTTCCACGGCAACAAAAAGTCTAATAGTATACAGCATTAGTATCAATGAAAAAATAAAAAACATTTTGGGTGTCATTAGGCTTTTTCTAATAATAAATTAATAATGCTAATGCATGACTCACATGACTCATATAGTAACTTCTTAGTATATGAGGATCCTCTTTGTTTCCAAGTGAAATGGAGAGGGTCCATTGTTAACTATAATTAAATTAAACTAGTTAAATGGTTGTGGATAAGGGGTATTTACTATTTTGAGTTAGAGAGAGTCACAAAAAAGATGACAAGAAGTTTAACATATGTTGATGTGACAAATTATTAGTGGTATGTAAAAAAGTGATGATATCTATGGTGGATCCAAATAAAAACTAATTTTTTTTTACTAATTTAATTATTATGAAAATTTTTGTGTACGTAGTAGCATTACTATTTGAGTCACCTGTTAGACCAAGTTAACTGGGAATCGGTCCTTAGACTGGTTATATAAGAACTCGGTTCATTCATGTTATTATTTTGGTAAAAATTGATGAAAATATGCTGTTGACAGGATTTGAACTTGTTTTCAACAATTAAAAGATTTTTTTAAAAAAATTAAAAATCAATATTTATTTATTTTTTTTTTCATTACATTTTCTTTGCTTTTAGTGCAAAAACGTAAACATTGTACAAAATAACCCAAATCAAACCTAGACTTAACTCGGATAATTTAGAAATCTTTCTCTCACAATTTACAAAACAACAAGACGATTCGATCAAAATGTTCATTGAAAATCCCAAAGGGCACAATAGTCCTTTGAGCGTACAAAGTGGTTGTCGCCCACCGATCTATATATCCACCATCAATATTGCTGTTGAATCTCCATGAACGTCGATTTGAGTGAACCTAGGAGAGAGAAATAGAGATGAACTGAAATATGTGTTGGGATATAGATGGGTGTTCTTGAGCTTGGAAATCCTCTAAACTGATCTCATCTCACAATTGAAGTTTGGATTTGATATGGGGCTTAGTGCTATTTACTTGGACGTGACTTGTGGGAATTTTGCTTATTAATTTGTGTTTTATGTATGTAATTCATAGAGTTTGGGTTTGATGATCTGGTTATTTTGTATGTGTTTATGTTTTGAAATGTTTTGTTGCTAAAATGCAAGAAAAGCTTTTTTTCTTTTTTTCTAATTTATATTTTTAAACCAT
Source organism: Quercus suber (assembly GCF_002906115.3). Taxonomy (NCBI): domain Eukaryota; kingdom Viridiplantae; phylum Streptophyta; class Magnoliopsida; order Fagales; family Fagaceae; genus Quercus; species Quercus suber. Next base: position 253,376 of record NW_027069547.1, read on the forward strand.
TCACTTGTTGATGTCATATTTTCAATTAATTATTATTATTATTATTATTAGCCACATCAGTTTCAAGTGTGCCATTTGTGCCTACCGTTTTCTATGTATGCATTTTTCGTTAGTGAGTTAACGGTAAGGACCAAATTGATTATAAACTGAAAATAATAAGGACCAAAATAGTGTTTTCCTACATTAATTTATATATATAGTTGTCTAATACATGTTTTGTTTTCCCTCTAATTACTCTTACTCTTATGTCGTAATAACTTATAAAATTAAAGTGTATTTAATGTATACCAAATGAAATTTAATTATGTTTTATTTTTATTAAATTGATTGGTATATTTGTAAACATGTAAAAACCCACTCCCCCCCCCCCCCAAAGATTTAAATTTTTTTTTTTTTTTACTTCATGTGAAATATTTTGATTTACATAAGAAAATATCATACGTTAAATTAAAACTATAAAGATTCTTCATATATTAGTAATAAATAAATATAATATATGTGTGTGTGTGTTATTTTTTAGATTTAATATTTTATTTATATATATTTAACTTGGTCCATTCTAAATAAATTTTCTGATTCTGCCACTAAATAATATTCACAGTGAAGATGAGGGATTCAATGGCACCATTATCTCTACGTTATAATCTCCTCTCGATCAAGTATGGTGTTGACCTAAAATTAGAAAAAGGCAAGGGAATGTAATCATATGGTTCTTCGTAGCTTCTAATGGAATTAGGAAGTCATTTGACAAACCTTGTTGACTGTATAAGTAATAAGTCATACATGTAATAGCATCTGAATTACTCTTATTTTTATATTTTTGACTCTTAGAGTTAACTTTGGGGTTATATTGTTTCAGTGGGTGATTCCACGAAACAAATTTCATCTTGATTGGCATAAGTTTGCTCCATCAAATATATAGAGGAATTTGATCCATTCATTTGACTGTAAGCAATTCAATCAACCGTGACCCCTGCTACTTTGGAAGAATGTGAAATATTCAAAAGTTGGTAACTTGACCAAGCAACATTCAGCCAAAAAAAAAAAGACCAGGCAACAGTAGATGTTATGTTCCGCCGACACTAGAAGACAAACACAGTCTCAAAGTAAAACGAGTGGCAGTGGTCCCTCCTGAGTTTGAAAATGAATCGCAATGCATAAAGCTACACAGCTGCATTCCAAAAAAAAGTAGATCGCATGCATGCAAACTGCATTAAGATTCCTACAGTGTGAAAGTGAATCAGAATTGTGAGCGACTCTTCAAAAAGTGACTCAGTTCAAACAGTATGCTCCCTTACACAATAGACTATCGGTTTTTTTAAAAAAATTTATTGACTCAGTTTAGATTGTAAATGAACATGTTCATAAGCAACTTCTGCTTGATAAAAAGCTTGTTTATGTTGTTTGTTTATAAGTCAAATTTGAGCCTAAGTTTTAAATTTGTTAAATAAATCAACTAAGCCTAAGAAAAAAAATTTGTTCTTGAACAAGCTCGTGAGCTATAAGACTTGATACACAACAAGTTGAGCATAAACTCAAGTTTGATATATGGTTGCTGATTAAACTTATTACACCTATCTTAATTATGACATGTCCAATGCATCTTAATTCTTAACGTGGCATTTTCAAATAGGGGCTTATTTGGTAGGAGGTTTCCAGTAACGTCGTTTAAGTATTGTGAAAATATGTGTGAAATAAAAAATATTATAAAAATACGTGTTGTAGTGTTTAAACACTGAAAACTATTGTTTAAACAATAATAACAAACACCCCCTAGATTTCAAGTGCTCGAAAATATTCCTTAAACCACCAACTTTTGCCCTAGTAACTAGACCTTCCTCATCCAATGTGTCATCCGCTCAAGTGCCTAAAACTCCATCTTAGAGCACTAACATTGGGGTGGTGTAAACACCCCCAGTTGCTATTTTACAACTTAAGCCACCCAAAACCCACTCCATACGAGTTTGTAAACTTAAAAAAATTTGCAACCTATGGGTCTATTTGGGATTCCCAAATTTTGTTGAAACTGAAAACTTTTTACTGAATGTACTGTAAATAAAGGTAAAAGTTAGATAAAATAATACAGTGAGACACATAAATAGTATCAAAAAGTGCAGTGAAGCTCATAAAGAGTAATAAAAATAAGCAGAATAGTAAAATAAATTAGTAAAAAATAAGCTATCCAAACGGACACTATGAATAGAAATGTTGCATATATGCAACCCTAATGTTCATAGGTTGTAAAAAAAAAAAAAATATTATTTTATTTTAATATGTGTTTTGTGTGAAGAGAAAAAGTGAGTGGAGAAAAAGAGAGAGAATAATACTTTTATTATTTTACTAGGTAGTTTATATTATTTTATTGGATTGTGTGTAAAAATAAAAACTGGGATATAGGGTGGGTTATAAAATAGGTTGGTAAAATAAATGAAGTAGTGTTTGAAGATACAAAAAAAAAAAAAATATATATATATATATATGTATTTTGCATCGCCAAAATATTAATGCTCTATGTATCTACCTTTACCGAGCAACAGTCATCCAAATTTGACCAATCCATGAGATCTCATTATTTACGTTGTCCATTTTCATGATAGAACCAGAATTTGAATCTAATTTGATCATTAGAAAATTATCTAGAAATATCTCCCAAACAATTGGCATTTCTTTCCAAGCGATTTCAAAAAATAAAAATAAAAATTATGAGCTCAACTTAGTTGACAGAGACTCTAAAATCATTACCCACAACCTAAAGACAAGTGAGCAGACTCAAATATCCCACGTCAATGTACAATCAAAACAATACTCAGTCCATCCCTCTAGGGAGACACCAAAAAGAAAAGGTTTTTAAGCAAATTTGATCCTCAATTTTACGGTTACTAGGAGTACGTGGATGCATGGTTCAGAATATAGATTGTATAAATCTATTCCTACACTCCTAGTACTAAAAAAATTTATAGTACATAAGGGTGAAAAACTAAAGTTTAGAGGAAAAAAAATCGTAACACTCTTAAAAAGAAAAGAAAAAAGCAACCTAAATTAGAGGGGTAAGACGGATAAGTAATTTAATTTTTCATCAAAACCCTCTCAATTTCTCAATTTTCTCCCTAAATA
>NW_027069547.1:256608-292799 GCF_002906115.3 Quercus suber
ATGAATGGAAGTATTAAACAGAAACTAAGTCATGTCAGGTCCTCGGACCACAGCTTAGTGGAAATTAAGTACACTATGAATGTAAGTATTAAACCGAAATTAAGCTATAACAAACTATTTAGATACTAAGCTTGCTTGTAATCAAGGCTTTCTAAAAGAGGTTCGTGTGACTAAAGATACATATCGAAGTATATGCTATGAGCATCACTTAAAGCATTTCAAGGGGATTAGTACCCCTCTGGACGAACCGTAAAAGTACTATCCTAGGTAAGTATAATCTTCTAATGAATGTTATAAAAAGCCTTTATAAAGCCGCAAGGGTCATTACTATGATTCTGAGTATAAAGTTATGATTCTTCCCTATCGTGTCAACTTTTATCCTTCTTATGACTCGAGACCATAAGACAAGTGGATAAACAAACGAAAGTAATAAAGAGTAACCATGCATAAAATTATATAGATAATAGATGAAAACTTCGGATGTCTCTTATAACTTGCCAAAAAGAGAAATGATACAAGGGATACTACAAGAACAAGAAAGTTAACTACAAGCAATTATTTGGTCAACTTTATTTGGAGCTTGGAAGGGGCTTTGCCAGCTACCTCTTGGGGAGCATCTTGTTCCTGCGCCGTGGGAGCATCTTCAACAGGCCGGGTAGTCGAGGCTAAGGCCTGTTCAAAAGTATGGGAGGCTGCTCCGTCTTTGAGCCCTGCTATTTCTTTGGCCGAAGATAGATCCTTTTCTTTGCCAGGCGCTAATAATGGTTCCTGTTGGCTGAGTGTGGGAAGAGCCTGAGTCTGAACTTTCTCAAGAGGCTCAGCAACAATAACAGATACCTCCCCTATTGGGGTAGAGGGAGTGGAGGCCCGAATAGCTGGGGGGAAGTAAATGTTTTCAGGTTTCCTTAACTCTGAATAAGATTCAACTCCAGCTCGGTCGAGGGCTTCCTGCCAAGTCCGGGCATAGTATTCCCGGCACACGACGGGAACCTCAGCTCGGAAATTATCCTCTGTGTCGGCCACTCCCATATTGTAACCCTGCTGCTCAGCGGCATCTTTTCCTCTCTCAGCCTCGGCTTTGGCTTTTTCAGCCTGATCTCTGAGCTTCTGGACTTCCTCTAGTTGTTTCTACAGGGTCAGCACCTGTTCCTTAGAGGTTGCCAACTGGCCGTTGGTGTCACGTAGAAGCCGCCCCTGGTCCTCGGCCTGTTTTTGGAACCCCTTTAGGGCCGAATCAGCACTTTTCCGAGCCTCCTCTTCGGCTGCTAACTTCTTCTTTAGCTGCGCAATGTTTTGCTCGGAAGCATTCATAGTGCGTACAGCTGATATCCTTTTCTTCTTCTCATCGTCAATTTGATCGTAGTAGGATTTGGCTATCTCCTCCAGCCTGAAGGTGGCTTGTACGGCCTAGAGAAAAAGGGAGTTAAAAATATGCAACTATAAGAAATATATCTATACATACAATAACAATCAAATAAAAAGAATAATGTAACGATTGTAGTGTCATACCATGCCCAAGTATCTCTTGGTATTTTGAAAGACCTCGTCCTTCTTAATCGCTCTTAGCTCAGCCATGTCCCTAGGAAGAAGAAGTGTTTCTTCTAATGCTGAGGCAACTCGGCACCCAAGCCCGCCACTGAAGTCCCTAATTGAAGCATCCTCTTTTATAGGCCTTTTGTCGAGCGTAGGGGTTGGGAGCCAGACCTCGGGATCCGAGGACCGAGTGGTTGTTTTATCCACCTCTCGCTGTGTTCCGTGACTTGTTTTCTGCTGCTTAGCAGCTCTTTGGTCCTCACCCTCGCTAGTAGTAGGAGTCCGCCCAGCGCCCACACCTCTTTGCCCTTCGGCTCTCTCTCCTCTTCGATTCACTGGGCTCATTCACCCGTCAGTTGGATGACTGAGGAGGTGGAGGGGAAAGAGACGGAGGTTGGACTGAACTTGCTTTTCACCACCCTGCCAGCTGCTGACCCTCAATTACTTCTTTCAAGCTCCTCTGACTTCTCCTTTGATGACCATCTTCTATCGTGCGACCAGGTTTGGGAGGAAGCGTATCTCATACCACTGTTGAGGGAATCCTATACGTAGCCCTAAATGATTCCATTTGCTCCTCGGAATCGACTAGATACTTAAATCTACCCAATTTCTAACAACAGCAGGAAAAAAATTGATACAGAAGATGAAAAAATAGGGAGGGTTAAGGAAACTTACAGGTGTGGAAAATAAGCTCCTCGGACGGACTCTTGGTATTTATGAGAGTGTAGAGTAATGAGAGAAAGACAGATTCAATGAATACGTGCTAAGAGAGAGTAATTTGTAACTGAAGAAAGATTTGATTTGAAAGGCACTTTACAAGAGCACAGAAAGAAGGAGCGGGAAAAGCCCCGCCCATAAATGCAAAGGATCCCCACCGTTAGATTTGCATCAAGTCGTTGAACGTGTGGGACACAGAGTAGTTACCATTTAATAATGGCGTGCCCATGACGCCGAAGCGTTAGGAGCGTGCCTTGGGCAAACAAAAAGAAATTCTGAAAGAGGGGAAACCTACGAAATAAATGAAGGTTGGATATCAAAATCTCCTTTTTCTCGAGGTGGCAAAAACGAGATTTTGAGGGGCTATTGTGGGGCCTGTTAACTAAAAAGGTATAGTAGTCCTCAGAAGTGGGCTTGGGCCCAAAGGCCCAATCCGAGAACACGTAGCTGTCCGAGGACAGCCTAAAAAAGTTTATTCACGTCAAATGGGTGATATGAAAGAAACGAATAGGTATTATATACAGCGGTATAACACACGTCCGAGGACACCAAAGTCCGAGGTGAAGGTAACCTTCATGCTAGCGGAAAGACTCCGCCAGGTTGTATCTGAACTGGAAATTGGATATAGCTTAAAGAGGCGTCGGAAAAGGTAGTAAATATCTTCTAAAGTCTATCACCTCCTCATTAAATGCTTTCCAACTAACACTCTGGCCGCATTAATGTGGAGGTGATACTTGAGTAGTAACTAAGCAGCTTTATGACCACTAAGCTGAAAGTTCCGGTAGGTACTGGATGGGACAGAAAGGAGCTCCAGGATAAGAACTACACGTGTACGATGGAAACAAGAGGAAAACGGAGTATATAACATAGAAATGAAGAAAACAGGAGGGGACTTTTGGAAAGAAAAAAGAAAGAGAGAGAGACCAACTGAAAGAAAGCCGAGGACAGTTTTCCTCAAAGAGCGAACCGATAGTATTCCTTATTACTTGATGAGTAGAACCTTTCCTGAAAAACAGTACTAGTTCTTGGACCCATACTCTATAAATTTATTGTTTGGGCTTATTGGGCTGAAAACCCATCACTCAGGGTCAATCCAAATTGAGTCCCTACAATATATATTTAGCTTGGTCCATTCTAAATAAATTTTCTGATTCTGCCACTAAATAATATTCACAGTGAAGATGAGGGATTCAATGGCACCATTATCTCTACGTTATAATCTCCTCTCGATCAAGTATGGTGTTGACCTAAAATTAGAAAAAGGCAAGGGAATGTAGTCATATGGTTCTTCGTAGCTTCTAATGGAATTAGGAAGTCATTTGACAAACCTTGTTGACTGTATAAGTAATAAGTCATACATGTAATAGCATCTGAATTACTCTTATTTTTATATTTTTGACTCTTAGAGTTACCTTTGGGGTTATATTGTTTCAGTGGGTGATTCCACGAAACAAATTTCATCTTGATTGGTATAAGTTTGCTCCATCAAATATATAGAGGAATTTGTGTTAGATTTATGGTTAAGTGATTAAATTCACCATTTCCTAATAGTTTAAACTTTTGGGTCAATCGGTAATTTAACATGGTATCAGAGCAGGAGATCCTAAGTTCGATCCCTGACTTTACTCTACCTCCCATTTAAAATGTTAAATTCCCACTTGTTGGGCCCCCACTTACTAAGGGAAAGTTTAGGCCCACAAGTGAGAGGGAGTGTGATAATTATGGTTAAATGATTAAATTCACCATTTCCTAACAGTTTAAGCTTTTGGGACAATCGGTAATTTAACATGGTATCAGAGTAAGAGATCCCGAGTTCGATCCCTGACTTTACTCTACCTCTCATTTAAAATGTTAAAATCCCACTTGTTGGGCCCCCACTTATTAAGAGGAAGTTTAGGCCCACAAGTGAGGGGGAGTGTTAGATTTATGGTTAAGTGATTAAATTCACCATTTCCTAATAACTTAAGCTTTTGGGTCAATCGGTAATTTAACATGGTATCAGAGCAGGAGATCCTAAGTTCGATCATTGACTTTACTCTACCTCACAGTTTAAGCTTTTAGGACAATCGGTAATTTAACAATTTGATCCATTCATTTGACTGTAAGCAATTCAATCAACCGTGACCCTTGCTACACAGCTGCATTCCAAAAAAAAGTAGATCGCATGCATGCAAAAGCTGCATTAAGATTCCTACAGTGTGAAAGTGAATCAGAATTGTGAGCGACTCTTCAAAAAGTGACTCAGTTCAAACAATATGCTCCCTTACACAATAGACTATCGGTTTTTTTAAAAAAATTTATTAACTCAGTTTAGATCGTAAATGAACATGTTCATAAGCAACTTCTGCTTGATAAAAAGCTTGTTTATGTTGTTTGTTTATAAGTAAGTCAAATTTGAGCCTAAGTTTTAAATTTGTTAAATAAACCAACTAAGCCTAAGAAAAAAAATTTGTTCTTGAACAAGCTCGTGAGCTATAAGACTTGATACACAACAAGTTGAGCAGAAACTCAAGTTTGATCTATGGTTGCTGATTAAACTCATTACACCTATCTTAATTATGACATGTCCAAAGCATCTTAATTCTTAACGTGGCATTTTCAAATAGGGGCTTGTTTGGTAGGAGGTTTCCAGTAACGTCGTTTAAGTATTGTGAAAATATGTGTGAAATAAAAAATATTATAAAAATACGTGTTGTAGTGTTTAAACACTGAAAACTATTATTTAAACAATAATAACAAACACCCCCTAGATTTCAAGTGCTCGAAAATATTCCTTAAACCACCAACTTTTGCCCTAGTAACTAGACCTTCCTCATCCAATGTGTCATCCACTCAAGTGCCTAAAACTCCATCTTAGAGCACTAACATTGGGGGGGTGTAAACACCCCCAGTTGCTATTTTACAATTTAAGCCACCCAAAACCCACTCCATACGGGTTTTAAACTTAAAAAAATTTGCAACCTATGGGTCTATTTGGGATTCCTAAATTTTGTTGAAACTGAAAACTTTTTACTGAATGTACTGTAAATAAAGGTAAAAGTTAGATAAAATAATACAATGGGACCCATAAATAGTATCAAAAAGTGCAGTGGAGCTCATAAATAGTAATAAAAATAAGCAGAATAGTAAAATAAATTAGTAAAAAATAAGCTATCCAAACAGACACTATGAATAGAAAGGTTGCATATATGCAACCCTAATGTTCATAGGTTGTAAAAAAAAATATATTATTTTAATATGTGGTTTTGTGTGAAGAGAAAAAGTGAGTGGAGAAAAAGAGAGAGAATAATACTTTTTATTATTTTACTAGGTGGTTTATATTATTTTATTGGATTGTATGTAAAAATAAAAAATGAGATGTAAGGTGAGTTATAAAATAGGTTGGTAAAATAAATGAAGTAGTGTTTGAAGATGCAAAATATATATATATATATATATATCTGTGTGTGTGTATTTTGCATCGCCAAATGTTAATGCTCTTATGTATCTACCTTTACCGAGCAACAGTCATCCAGATTTGACCAATCCATGAGATCTCATTATTAACATCGTCCATTTTTCATGATAGAACCAGAATTTGAATCTAAATTTGATCATTAGAAAATTATCTAGAAATATCTCCCAAACAATTGGCATTTCTTTCGAAGCGATTTCAAAAAATAAAAATAAAAATTATGAGCTCAGCTTAGTTGACAGAGACTCTAAAATCATTACCCACAACCTAAAGACAAGTGAGCAGACTCAAATATCCCACGTCAATGTACAATCAAAACAATATTCAGTCCATCCCTCTAGAGAGACACCAAAAAGAAAAAGATTTTTAAGCAAATTTGATCCTCAATTTTACGGTTACTAGGAGTACGTGGATGCATGGTTCAAAGTGTTTTATATTCAGAATATAGATTGTATAAATCTATTCCTACACTCCTAGTACTAAAAAAAAATTTATGGTACATAAGGGTGAAAAACTAAAGTTTAGAGGAAAAAAAATCGTAACACTCTTTGAAAAAGAAAAAGAAAAAGCAACCTAAATTAGAGGGGTAAGGATGGATAAGTAATTTAATTTTTCATCAAAACCCTCTCAATTTTCCCAATTTTCTCCCCAAATATGGGAGAAAGCCATTTCACCTATAATTTTTTTTGTGCCCAGGAAAAAAAAAAAAAAAAAAAACCTCCTAGGCCTCACTATTCTCACTCCCACACTCTCCTCCACAATCAAACATACTTTCTCCCTTATTTTTTTTTTCTCCCCACAAATCACCCCACTTTTCTTCCTAACCGATCAGCCCCTAAGTGTCACCTGGTAATTGGAGCAATGAATATATTTATTTTTTTCTAGTATGTATTTGTGTTAGTCAGATGTTCAAATCCTGAAATCAAATTACAAGTTGATGACCTGTTAAAAATAATAATTACAAGTTAACTCTAAGCATATTGTAAAATTGTAAAATTGAGTATGGGTTTATATATTTTTGTACTTGGACTGTTTGTGAATGTCAAGTTTGTTCCAGAAGTCATTGATAGTGAGAAATAGAGTTCTATTATGGGGGGGGGGGGGGGGGGGAACACTTATCCTTTCCACGGCAACAAAACGTCTAATAGTATATAGTATCAGTGAAAAAATAAAAAACAATTTGGGTGTCATTATGCGTTTTCTAATAATAAATTAATAATGCTAACGCATTACTCACATGACTCATATATTTATGCTATTTAAAAAGGACCGGACACACTACCATTTTGATAAGGCCGGATCCATTAGGCCATTACCATGTTTTACTTTTATATAAAGTTATGGCATTTCTATGCTATCTCTATCTCTTTTATTATTAATTTTTTTATTTTTATTATTTTATCATAATTTTTATCAGATATCATTTTGAGAAGATTGTTTTTCTTGGTTTTATCGAAGAGTACAAACAACAATAATTCTAATAACAATACCTCTAGCACACTCTCACTCATCATTGTCGGTGGATGAGAATGATTGATAGGGGAGAAAATAGTAGATACATATAAAAGTGAAAGGATAAAACTTAGATATGGTACATTAGATATTGTTTCATAAGTTTCCTTTTTAAGATTTAGATATGTGACTATTTAATTAAAAAATATACTTTCATTTTATGAAAAAAAATCTACATGACAGAATTTTAAAAAGGAAACCTGAGGAACACCATCTAAGTATTATACGTAAGTCTTGCTTAAAATGAAAAATAGTCATAATTCATCTCATAAGATAATGGTGAGAAATTATGCTGTAAAAGTAGTAGTCCTAAATTAACTCCAACAACATGCAAGAAAGATCAATTTTTTATTTTTAAAAAATGTTATACAATTTTTCACAACCAGCATGCTTTGAGTTAGAGTGGTTTTATTATCACAAATATTTTTTGCCACAACTTTGATGTGGCAAATTACAACTGGGCTGCATATCATTTTACATAAGCCCACAATATTTTCTCTACTACTCACAATCTGTTATATCAAAGTTGTGGCGAAAAAGTTTGTGATCCTAAAATTTCCTCTTTGAGTTAACATGTTCGGGTGCTGCTAACTAATATTTTGAGCCATTCATTCATCATTCAATACTGAACCTTTGTCTACCAACTTCTTAGTATATGAGGATCCTCTTTGTTTCCAAGTGAAATGGAGAGTGTCCATATGGATAAGGGGTATTTACTATTTTGAGTTAGAGAGAGTCTATAGAAACAAAAAAAATGACAAGAAGTTTGACATATCTTGATGTGGCAGATTATTAGTGGTATATAAAAAAGTGATGATATCCATGTAGATCCAAATAAGAACTAATTTTTTTTTTATAGTAATTTAATTATTATGAATATCCATGGTGGATACCCACTATTGATATCACTTTTTTATCCTTCAAAAATACCTTGCTACATAAAATTTGTTACGAAATTATTGTGAAAATATTATGGACATAGCATTATTTTTTTTATTTTATTTTGATCTATAAGAAACTGAGATCTCGCGATTGTGAAAATATTGTGACAAGAAGAAGATGTTATAACATTTTCATAATACATTTATTTTTAGTTGTGATTGGTCTTAGTCTCTTATTTTATTATTTTATTTTGACCTTTAAAAAATTGACACCTCAATAATTATGAAAATATTGTAAAAATTTGTCGCGTCAGTATAATTGTGTATGCATATATAATATTTAAAAGCACAAGCAAAACCAGCGTATTGTGGAAAAAAAAAAGGGCCAATGAACAATGCAAATTGTCAATAATTGTGAAAATATTGTAAGAATTTGTTAAGTCAGTGTAACTCTATATACACATATAAATATTTCAAAGGAAAGACAAAAACATCACAACCAAAACTAGGCATATTGTGGTTTGTCGAGAAAAAAAAAAAAAAAAAAGCCTAATGAACAATGTTGTGAAAGTGTTGCAAAAAATGTTATGGATGTAGTATTTTATTTTTTTTTCATAATACCTTTAGTTTTAGTTGTGGATGATTCTAGTATGATATTTTATTTTAACCTATAAGGAATTAACATACTAACAATTATAAAAATATTGTGACAATTTATTGTGTTAACTAACAGTTTTATATATATATATATATATATATATAAAAGAGTGGATAGGATGATATTACGCCGAAAAAAAAAGCAGAAAAAAAGAAATGAAAAGAAAAGAAGGCAGCAATAGTGGAGAGGTTGAAACCAAAGCATTGTAGCTACAGTGCCAATTGAACAAACCAAATTGGCACTGTAGCAACTCTTCAAAACTTGAAAAAAAAAAGGATAAAAAAGATAAACAGACTCAATAAACCAAATGTGTACTGTAGAGGCATTGGTGCTTTTTATATAGTTAATAGACAATAGATATAGATATAGTTAACAGAAATCTATGTACACAACAATAATATTATGGACATCCATTTTTTACATCTAATTTTAGAGCATTAGCGTTGAGTGTTCTAAAACACTCAAAATGCTATTTTAGCACACCAAATGCAGATGACCTCCATCTTGTGTGCTAGCTACGTTTTTAATTGAAAGCTATAAAAGAAGTGGGTTGACTGTATTGTTAAGTAGTTTGTTAAAATAATAAAAATAATTTTTTTAGTGCTAAAATATATATTTTTTAACACATAATAAGCTAATGGGTTTATTCTAGCCAATTTTTTTCATTTTCATTATAAAAAAAAAAAAAAAAAAAAAAAAAAAGAAGCACACTGAGCATTATCCCCATTGTTTTCAATTGTCAGTTGTCAAAATCGCATAGTTTGGGGCCTTTGGAAAATCACAAAATTAAAAAATATTATATTTCATGTGCACACGTACATCCAGGCTCCCAACTTCTAACAATACATAGAACCCACAAACTTGGGAGATAAACTTTCTTCTCATTGTCATCCAGTTGTAGAATCTGAACTTTCCCATATTAATAACTTGTTGCTTACAACTCCAAGTGGCTAGCTAACTGGTTCATAATATCTTACGATATTTATGAGATTTCGGATTTGAAATCATTTGCTAGGGTCACCCTTAAATAATTATTCCATGTAATAACCTTATACTTGTGTTTGTGTGTGTGAGAGAGACTAAGGAACTGCATATATCTAAAGAAATAATTAAATACTCGAAAAGGTCTAAATACTCTTATTTTATATAAAAAAAAAAAAATGTTGCTTACAAAATAACTAAAATGATATAATACTACCACTTTTTGTTTTGAGTAGCTTGTAATTTAATATGAGAAAAGTTAATTGATGTTTAAAAAATATTTTAGAAATTTTTAATGAAAAAATGATTAACATTTTTTTTCACCACCTTTTATATTTTCTATAAAAAATAGTATAAAAACTTTATTTTACAAATATCTAAGGGTTTATCTTAACCGAACTAAATATTAATGGCTATGAATATGACTTATGACCATTGGGGTACAACGTTTTTTTTTTTTAATTTTTGAGAGGAGGTACAAGTAAATTAAGTGACGGTCACAGGTCACCTACAAATTAAATGTAAATTAAAATAATGTCCTGAGTTGTTGGAGGTTGGAACTGCAAATTTAAGAACGAAAATTAAAAGTTATCCATGCAGTACTCATTCTTAATTTTGCAGGTCCACGTCCAACAACTCCGGACAGTGTTTTAATTTACATTTAATTTTACTGGCGGTTCTAATTAAAAAATAAAACATTTAATTTATAGGTGACCTGTGACCATCACTCATTTAATTACTTGTACCTATTATCATAATTACAGCCCACTCAAAAGGACAAGTTGTTAATGTGGTGAATTTCAGATTGTACAGGGGATGACTGATGAGACTGAGAAGAGAGTTGATATGCCCAAAGGCCCCAAACCATGTGATCCGCACAGTATGCATTTTTTTATTGAAAATGACAAATTTTGGCACTTTCATTTCCTTGATTTTTAAAGAAGAATACGATGCAAAATTATAGACACAATATTTTTACAAAATTTTTACAATAAAGTCTATATAACAAGTTGTTAATGGTAAAAAAAAAATATTACTAATAAGTTTAGATGAGAACTAATAACAACTTACTATATAAATTTCATTATGAAATTGTTATAAAATATTTTGTCAATAAAACAATTTTTTTTCTAAAGAAAAATAATACTAACTTAAAAAGTTTAGAGAAATAATAAAATGTCACAATATTTTTCACAATANGTCAGATGTTCAGATCCTGAAATCAAATTACAAGTTGATGACCTGTTAAAAATAATAATTACAAGTTAACTCTAAGCATATTGTAAAATTGTAAAATTGAGTATGGGTTTATATATTTTTGTACTTGGACTGTTTGTGAATGTCAAGTTTGTTCCAGAAGTCATTGATAGTGAGAAATAGAGTTCTATTATAGGGGGGGGGGGGAAAAACACTTATCCTTTCCACGGCAACAAAACGTCTAACAGTATATAGTATCAGTGAAAAAATAAAAAACAATTTGGGTGTCATTATGATTTTTCTAATAATAAATTAATAATGCTAACGCATTACTCACATGACTCATATATTTATGCTATTTAAAAAGGACCCGGACACACTGCCATTTTGATAAGGCCGGATCCATTAGGCCATTACCATGTTTTACTTTTATATATAGTTATGGTATTTCTATGCTATCTCTATCTCTTTTATTTATTAATTTTTTTATTTATTTTTTATTTTATCATAATTTTTATCAGATATCATTTTGAGAAGATTGTTTTTCTTGGTTTTATCGAAGAGTACAAACAACAATAATTCTAATAACAATACCTCAAGCACACTCTCACTCATTATTGTAGGTGGATGAGAATGATTGATAGAGGAGAAAATAGTAGATACATATAAAAGTGAAATGACAAAACTTAGATATGGTACATTAGATATTGTTTTATAAGTTTTCTTTTTAAGATTCAGTTATGTGACTACTTAATTAAAAAATATACTTCCATTTCATGAAAAAAAAATCCACATGACAGAATTTTAAAAAGGAAACCTGAGGAACACCATCTAAGTACTATACATAAGTCTGGCTTAAAATGAAAAATAGTCATAATTCATCACATAAGATAATGGTGAGAAATTATGCTGTAAAAGTAGTAGTCCTAAATTAACTCCAACAACATGCGAGAAAGATCAATTTTTTATTTTTAAAAAATGTTATACAATTTTTCACAACCAGCATGCTTTGAGTTAGAGTGGTTTTATTATCACAAATATTTTTTGCCACAACTTTGATGTGGCAAATTACAACTGGGCTGCATATCATTTTACATAAGCCCACAATATTTTCTCTACTACTCACAATCTGTTATATCAAAGTTGTGGCGAAAAAGTTTGTGATCCTAAAATTTCCTCTTTGAGTTAACATGTTCGGGTGCTGCTAACTAATATTTTGAGCCACTCATTCATCATTCAATACTGAACCTTTGTCTACCAACTTCTTAGTATATGAGGATCCTCTTTGTTTCCAAGTGAAATGGAGAGTGTCCATATGGATAAGGGGTATTTACCATTTTGATTTAGAGAGAGAGTCTATAGAAACAAAAATAAATGACAAGCGGTTTGACATATCTTGATGTAGCAGATTATTAGTGGTATGTAAAAAAGTGATGATATCCATGTAGATCCAAATAAGAACTAATTTTTTTTTTTTAGTAATTTAATTATTATGAATATCCATGGTGGATACCTACTACTGATATCACTTTTTTATCTTTCAAAAATACCTTGCTACATAAAATTTGTTACAAAATTATTGTGAAAATGTTGTGGACATAGCATTTATTTTTATTTTATTTTATTTTGATCTATAAGGAACTGAGATCTCGCGATTGTGAAAATATTGTGACAAGAAGAAGATGTTATAACATTTTCATAATACATTTATTTTTAGTTGTGATTGGTCTTAGTCTCTTATTTTATTATTTTATTTTGACCTTTAAAAAATTGACACCTCAATAATTATGAAAATATTGTAAAAATTTGTTGCGTTAGTATAATTGTGTATGCACATATAATATTTAAAAGCAGAAGCAAAACCAGCGTATTGTGGAAAAAAAAAAGGGGCCAATGAACAATGCAAATTGTCAATAATTGTGAAAATATTGTAAGAATTTGTTAAGTCAGTGTAACTCTATATACACATATAAATATTTAAAAGGAAAGACAAAAACATCACAACCAAAACTGGGCATATTGTGGTTTGTCGAGGAAAAAAAAAAAGAAGCCTAATGGACAATGTTGTGAAAGTGTTGCAAAAAATGTTATGGATGTAGTATTTTTTTTTTTTTTCATAATACCTTTAGTTTTAGTTGTGGATGATTCTAGTATGATATTTTATTTTAACCTATAAGGAATTAACATATTAATAATTGCAAAAATATTTTGACAATTTATTGTGTTAACTAACAATTATATATATATATATATATATATAAGAGTGGATAGGATGATATTACGCCGAAAAAAAAAAGCAGAGAAAAAGAAAAGAAAAGAAAATATATATATATATATAAGAGTGGATAGGATGATATTACGCCGAAAAAAAAAAGCAGAGAAAAAGAAAAGAAAAGAAAAGAAGGCAGCAATAGTGGAGAGGTTGAAACCAAAGCATTGTAGCTACAGTGCCAATTGAACAAACCAAATTGGCACTGTAGTAACTGTTCAAAACTTAAAAAAAAAAAAAAAAAGATAAAAAAGATAAAGAGACTCAATAAACCAAATGTGTACTGTAGAGGCATTGGTGCTTTTTATATAGTTAATAAACAATAGATATAGATATAGTTAACAGAAATCTATGTACAAAACAATAATATTATGGACATCCATTTTTTTACATCGAATTTTAGAGCATTAGCGTCGAGTGTTCTAAAACACTCAAAATGCTATTTTAGCACACCAAATGCAGATGACCTCCATCTTGTGTGCTAGCTACGTTTTTTAATTGAAAGCTATAAAAGAAGTGGGTTGACTGTATTGTTAAGTAGTTTGTTAAAATAATAAAAATAATTTTTTTTGAGTGCTAAAATATATATTTTTTAACACATAATAAGCTAATAGGTTTATTCTAGCCAATTTTTTCATTTTCGTTAAAAAAAAAGCACACTGAGCATTATCCCCATTGTTTTCAATTGTCAGTTGTCAAAATCGCATAGTTTGGGGCCTTTGGAAAATCACAAAATTAAAAAATATTATATTTCATGTGCACACGTACATCCAGGCTCCCAACTTCTAACAATACATAGAACCCACGAACTTGGGAGATCAACTTTCTTCTCATTGTCATCCAGTTGTAGAATCTGAACTTTCCCATATTAATAACTAGTTGCTTACAACTCCAAGAGGCTAGCTAACTGGTTCATAATATCTTACGATATTTATGAGATTTCGGATTTGAAATCATTTGCTAGGGCCACCCTTAAATAATTATTCCATGTAATAACCTTATACTTGTGTTTGTGTGTGTGAGAGAGACTAAGAAACTGCATATACCTAAAGAAATAATTAAATACTCGAAAAGGTCTAAATACTCTTGTTTTATATAAAAAAATAAAAAAAAAAAGTGTTGCTTACAAAATAACTAAAATGATTTAATACTACCTGTAGGGACTCAATTTGGATTGACCCTGAGTACGAATGGGTTTTCAGCCCAATCAAGCCCAAACAATAAATTTTTAGAGAGTGGGTTAAAAGTTTAGGTGCTGACCGTCGATCACCAAACATGAACTTTCTTTATAAAAAATACTAGGAGATTTCTTTACAAATAGGGGAATGCTCCTCGGCCTGTGGCCGAGGAGACCTTTTTGTTCTCCTTCCTTTCTTTCTTCCCCCCCTCTTACTTTACTTGCTTTTCTTATATAGTTTCCATCTGCCTATCTCCTTATTCCATCTGTTGATCATCCATTTGCCTTTCTTCTGGCCGTCCGTCCCATCAGAGGCCTTATCAGTACTTAAGTGGTTCACTCTGATCAACGTTGCCCTGCCAAGGGGTTATATCCCCATTAATGCGGCCAGAGGGGTTAGGTGAATGCATTAAGTGCGAATGTGACAGCTTGCTCTGAGCTTGTCCCATCCCAAAGATTATCCTTAGAATGCCGAGGACGAACAGGTCCTCGACGTGGGTCACAAAAGAGGCTTTGTCTAACCTAGCCTTGGCTGGTCAGTCCTTCTCGGCGTTGGCCTTGGGCCTACTATCCGATGGGCCGAGGTTGTCAGGCCCACGGGCCCCACAATAGCCCCTCAAAACCCTGCTGCACGTTCCCTCGGACGGGGAGGAGGGTTTTGATACCGGCGGGCTCTCTAGACGAGTCACCCCACTCCGGTTTGCGTTAATGCTGACGGCTTTTTGACTGCTCGATGCGCGTTTTTAGAGTTTCAAGACTTAATGGGTGCCCACATTAAATTTTGGCGGCACCACGTTTCCCACTTTCAACGGCATGATCTTTTGCTTTTATGAGCAAGCGGTTACATTTGGGGAACCTAAGGGGGAGTATACGTACCTGTTTGAACCGCTCGATTTCATCATTTTCGCGCTTACAATTGTTGACGCGTATGATTTGAATCTGGTTGGACTTGTACACTATCTGAAGAGTACCGTCATACCTCTGTAAGTCTTCTTTTTCTATCGATCTCAAATTTCCTTGATTTTACTCCTCCTTTTCTTCTCTTAGAACTTTTAGTCATCTTTGGGGAATGGGTAAGTTTAAGAAGTTGGTTGAGTCTGACGAGATGATGAACAAATTCATCGTCGACTATGGAATACCNCCCACCCCACCCCCCCACGCACAAGTCTGAGCTCTCTCTCTTTACTCCATGTCTCCAAAGGTTCCATTTATCAAAAACTCTACCGAATTCAAAAAGTTTTTTTATGAGATTGGATATGTAAGACGTAAATAAAAAAAATAAAAAAAATAGAGAAGAGAAGAGAAGAGAAACAAGCAGCACAAAAGAAGAAAAAGAAGAAGATGAGATGCTGTAGCACAGCAGCATAGAGGAGCAGGAAAAAAAAAACAATGGGCAATTTAGGAAAAAAAGAAATCCACCAACGGTAATATTTCAGTTTTGAGAAAACGTGCTTGTGCGTTTTGCAACTACAGCTCTGAGCTCCTTTTTGCAAATGCATGTTTTCTTCACAAACCCAAAACGTAACTTTTAACAAAAAGTTGCTTTTTGAACCTTACCAAACGGGCTTTTTGGACTGGGGGTTTAAAAACGTGCGTTTTAGCTTCTAGAAGCTGAAACAAATAGGCACTTAGTGTTTTTAAGAGCACTTTCATTACATTGATTTTTAAAGTAAAAAATAATTGTGAGAATAATATGGATAACTTCAAATTATAAAAGAAGAGGAAAATTAGTATATTTTATTTGTGTATTTGTTAATTTTATTTTCTAATGAAGATATATTTCACAAGAGTTCTTCTAGAACTCAAGCTGTTATTACAATTCAGACGTGCCAAAATTCAGACATGCCAAATTATGATTGGTTGTTTGTTTGTTACTTTTATATGAACTGCTCACTTTTTCTCCATTATTTAAAGAATCAACCATACCAAGGTAATGAAAAAGGTCGTGGTACAAAAGTTGTGTCAACAAATAATTCTAGGAATATACTCAATCACACACTTGATTTCATAACAGTAAATATGTACAATTGTATGTAGTGGACACTTTCAACCCACTATTGTTTACAAGAATCCACTATTTTTAGTTGATCCCTCACAATCGAACAAATCAATAAATTGTAAAAGCATTAACATTAAATCTAAAAATAAATCATTTTTTTAGCACACAGAAAATTCATTTTTGCTATTTTAGCACATCATTTA
Source organism: Quercus suber (assembly GCF_002906115.3). Classification (NCBI taxonomy): domain Eukaryota; kingdom Viridiplantae; phylum Streptophyta; class Magnoliopsida; order Fagales; family Fagaceae; genus Quercus; species Quercus suber. The sequence continues at coordinate 273,190 of NW_027069547.1, forward strand.
ATAATACACAATACATTACATATGTTATTTTAACATAACACCCATTAAAACAATTAAGTAATTTAAACTGTATTCACACTCAAAATTATAAATCTCAAAGAAACTCACAAACCCAGAACCACCGCCACAACCCAAAGCAAACCATAATAAAACTCACCAATAAAAAAAACTCATAGAAAACCACAACAATTTGATGCGGATTGGGCAGAAACCTGAGCAAATTGATGAGGTATGTGTGCAATGGCCTAAGAGAAGAGAGAGACTGTGAAAGAGTCAGAGAGTAAGAGAGAAGAGAGTGTTTTCTATGACTTCTATCATGAGAGAGAGAGAGAGAGAGATGAAAAGAAAGTACTGTAGTATTTTTGTAATTGTCTTTAAATACAACACTTCAATAATATTCTATATCTTTCTGAAGATAAAATCTATGTACACAACAACAATATTATGGACATACATTTCTAAAACTCTTAAAATGCTATTTTAGCACACCATACGCAGATGCTCTCCATCTTGTGTGCTAGCTAATTGAATGCTATAAAAAAGTGTGTTGATTATATTGTTAAATGGTTTATTAATATAACAAAATAATTTTTTTGAGTGCTAAAATATTTTTTTTAACACACAATATGCTAATGGGTTTACAGAACGGTTTAAAAAAGTAAAAGTCATTTTTTTTTTTTTTTTTTTTTTAGGCACACCAAGCATTGCCCCATTATTTTCAATTGTCAATTCCCAAATCACATAGTTTGGGGCATTTGGAAAATCACAAAATTAAACAATATTATGTTTTTTGTTCATACATACACCCAGCTTCTCACAATACATAGAATCCACAAACTTGGGAGATCAACTTTCTTCTCATCCTCATCGACTTGTAGAATTTGAACTTTTCTATATTAATAACTTGTTGCTTATAGCTCCTAGAGGTTAGTTAAATGGTTCATAAGGTCTCATAAGATTTTGAGTTTGAAATTACTTGGTAGTATTTTGGTGTTATCTCTAAATAATTCATCTTTGTAATAATCTAGTGTGTGGGTGTAACGACCCTGCTCCAATTGTGTAGATATTATCCGCTTTGGGACCCATACCTCTCACGGTTTTGTTCTTCCCCAGGTTACGTTGAGGAAAAGGCCTCTACACATTGAAGAGAGGTCATTGCTTATAAACACATTTTCATGTGCTTCCCTAGGCGATGTGGAATTCCATGGAATGCAAGACCCCTCTTTTTGGGTCACTACAATCCACCCCCCTTATGGCCACACGCGTCCTCACGTGTGGGGCCTACACTTCCGGCTATGACATGGCTCTGATACTATCTGTAATAACCCCGCTTCAACTGTGTAGATATTGTCCGCTTTGGGACCCATACCCCTCACGGTTTTGTTCTTCCCCAGGTTGCGCTGGGGAAAAGGTCTCTACACATTGAAGGGAGGTCATTCCTTATAAACACATTCTCATATGCTTCCTTAGGCGATGTGGGATTTCATAGAATGCAAGACCCCAATTTTTCCATTTTTGAGTCACTACAGTGGGTGTGAGAGAGACTTGGGGATTACATATATCTAAGGAAATAATCAGATATTCGAAGAAGTTTGGATACTTTTGTTTATAAAAAAAAATTGTTGCTTACCAAATGACTAAAATAATATAATACCACCACTTTTCCTTTTCAGTGGCTTGTAATTTAATATGAAAAAAGTTAATTGATGCCTTAAGAGTATTGATTTAAAAAATATTTTAGAAAATTTTAATGAAAAAAAAGTAATTAATTTTTTGAAGTAGTCTAAAAACTTTCTTAAAGTAGCCAACAAATGTGGGCTCCTGTTTTTTTTTTTTTTTGAGAAACAAACACACACACACAAGGGAGAGGGAAAGGGGTTCTAATACAAAAACATACCACAACTCCACTCAAAAACCATGGTAATTTTTAAGGGAGAGTGGACTCTTGTTAATCGAATTAAATATTAATAGCTGTGAATAATTCATAACTATTAGGTACAAGTTTTTTTTTTTTTGGGAGAGGAGGTACAAGTAAATTGAGTGATGGTCACAAGTCACGTACAAATTAAATGTAAATTAAAATACTGTCCTGTTGGAAGTTTTTTTTTTGTTTTTTCTTTTTCTGTTGGAAGTTGGAACTAGGGGTGTCAATTTGGGTTAGCATGTCGGGTTTGTGTCGTGTCAAGGTAGGGGCATTCGACTAAATGGCTCAACCCTAACCCGACCAATTTAATAATCGTGTCATGATCCTTCAACCTTAACCCGACCTGTTAATAAGGTGGGTTGACTTGACCCAACCCATTTGACACGCTTAATAAACAAGTCGTGTTGGGTTGACACGAATGTAACACAACCCATTTCAATTTGCATAATATTAAATATAAAATCCATCTAGAAATAATTTTTTTTACATCCCAAAAAGTAATGCATACACTTCAAGTCTTCAACTCACATTCAAAATAATATAGTTCAACAAAAATATAACATTCATTTAGAAATAAGTTCTTTACACTCCAAAAGAAGTGCATACACTTCAACCCAAATTCAAAATAACAAAGTTTCACAAAAATAAAATAACATAGTTCAACAAAAATATAATATTCTTGGAACTCGCCAAATGCTAAGTATCAATATTGAAAGAATTTGAGCAAATAGTAGACTAATCTTGGCTATGACCACGATTATTATCCATAGATTCTTTGTTGATATCCAAATTCATAACATCTTCTACAAGATCATCCAATTTCATTTGTGTAAGTTCTATGACAAAATATAGTTCAACAAAAATATAAACATTCATTTAGAAATAAGTTATTTACACTCCAAAAGAAGTGCATACACTTCAACCCAAATTCAAAATAACAAAGTTTCACAAAAATAAAATAACATAGTTCAACAAAAATATAATATTCTTGGAACTCGCCAAATGCTAAGTATCAATATTGAAAGAATTTGAGCAAATAGTAGACTAATTTTGACTATGACCACGATTATCATCCATAAATTCTTTGTTGATGTCAAAATTCATAACATCTTCTACAGACTCATCCAATTTCATTTGTGTAAGTTCTATGCAAAAAAAAAAAGTATTAATAGTTCTAGGGTCTGTAAAGTTTCAATTTACAATTATATCCCTTGTAAATTTTTGTAATTACTCACTTTTCTTTTTAAATTTAAAATATATGTTAGATATAAAAGGTATTTGACAAATCTAAAATAAAATAAATATTTATTTGTTATATGAGTTAAACGGGTTGTGTTAAGTGGGTCATTTTGGGTTGATACAAATAAATTGGCGTATTAAACGTGTCTATTGCGGGTTACGCAGGTTGACCTATTTATGACCTATTTCTTATCGTGTCGTTTTTGGGTCGACTCTTTTATGATCCAAACCCATTAAGACCTAACCCTAATCTAAAAAAATTCGTGTCGAGTTCGTGTCGTGTTTGCGGGTTAGGTCGAACATTGACACCCATAGTTGGAACTACTAATTTAAGAATGTAAATTAATAGGTATCCGTGCATGTACTCATTTTTAATTTTGCAGGTCCAACAACTCCGGACAGTGTTTTAATTTACATTTAATTTGTAGGACCATCACTCATTTACTTTGACCTAATAACCATAATTAAAACCCACTCAAAAGCACACGTTATTAATGTGGTGAATTTCAGATTGTAGAGGGATGAGGCCCAAAGGCCCCAAACCCAAACTACGTGATCTGCACAGTATGCATTTTGTATTGAAAATGAAAAAATTTGGCAGTGGGAAAACCCACACCCTTTACGGGATATCTTGTAAGTTTTTTAAATTAATACCAACACTTAATAATATTTTAATCACTTTAAAAAAAAAAGAAAATCTATGTACACAACAACAATATTACGGATATCTATTTTTTTTCACCAAAATATAGGATTTGTTGATTTGTACTGTAACTGATTAATTAAAAGTGGTAAATTCATATAAATAAGAATGATATGAAAGTGTCCATTACTTATGGTGGCACATATCATATTATAAAATTGGTTAAAAGTGGATGTAGCACTTCTTTTTTCATAATACTTTTAGTTTTAGTTGTGGATGATTCTCATATGATATTTTATTTTAACCTCTAAAGAATTAATATATTAACAATTGCAAAAATATTGTGGCAATTTTATTGTGTTAACTAACAGCTTTATATATATAAAAAAATGAGTGGACAGGATGATATTATGCCGAAAAAAAAAAGTAGAGAAAAAAAGAAAAAGAAAGCAGCAACAGTGCAGAGGTTGAAACCAAAGCACTGTAACTACAGTGCCAATTGAACAAACCATATTGGTTCTGTAGTTACGGTTCAAAACTTGAAAAAAAGATAAAAAAGACATCAATAAACTAAATGTCAAATGTGTACTGCAAGGGCATTGGTGTTTTTATATGGTTAATAGATACAGTAAAACGACGCAAATGCCCCTTGAAGGGTAAACCCATTTTGCATTTTCAATATTGTTTGACATCTCTTTCGCCACTCACACTCACAATAAGCTGTGCCTCATAAATAAATAAAACTTCTAAAATCTGTAACTCGTCATTTCTTTCTGTAAATTTCGGTGCGGTTCGATTAGCATCAGAATACAACACCTATCTTCAACGACCATACCGCACCAGCGTCGGAATTATCCATCTTCTCCGATCTTTAAGGGTGTGGAGTACGTGGACTCTGGAGACTACGGTTTTGGTGTTTACAGGTTGACTTTTTTATTTATTTATTTATTTATTTGAGAAACACACAGACACACCCCTATATATAGGTTGACTTATTGCTTTGCTACACGGTTTTTTTTTTTTTTTTTTTTTTAATTATAAGTTCGGTCCATACGGCTATTTGCTTAAATTTCTTCTGCATGAATGTTGGGCTTGGGCTTTAGTCTTTAGACTTTAGGTCATTAGCTCAGGGACAAAACCCCCCGCACATGACAAACATTTTCACAGCTCTCGTTTTTGCAGTAAACACTCTTATCTTTTCACAGTTAACTCTCTCTTCCAAACCCAAATCCTAGCCGCCACCACCTCTCTCTAGAAATCCGGTTGCCACCACCTCTTGAATCTTGGTTGCCATTGAGACTTTGGATGAACCTAAAGCATCTCTTTTTCATTGTGGGTTACTGGGTATAGATTGTTAAGGTATTTAGCTTACTCTCTTCCTTTGTGGTTTCAACTTTTGATTTCTCCGGCTTTGGGTTTTTAATCTATGGTTGTAGGGTGGGTTTTGATCTGTGAGTATATGGGTTTTGATCTGTCACTGTGGTTACAATATTGTTTCCATATAGCTGTATGAGAGATACACACATGACACATCCTCGCATGCTTGAATTCACAACACATATCTGTTTACATCGTGTCTTCGTCATTTTCGAAATCCTTTTGAGTGTGTCCGTTTTCATTCGCATGTGGCCATAAGTATTGCATTAGTTTGATCTGTGTGAGTAATCGTTGTTTTGCAGTTTAAGGCGGAAGTATCAGAAAAAAGAAATTCAATTTCATTGAAATGAAATCCAGTTGAAAGAGATTGCATCCTCTCTTCGTTTTCAGTTTTCCTTTGAACCAATTTTCGCTGTAGTTTGTGTGTTGTCGTCCTCTCGTTTTGTTTTTCTCTACTTCAACGAAAAAAAGAAAGAGTGATACATTTCTTACTTCCTAGTTCCTACTTTGCATCTTATTTCTTAAAACAAAAAAAAGGGTTTCATCTTACTTCCTTTGCGATTTGTCATTTCCTCAATTTACTTTTTTCAAGAATATTTTTTTTGTGGCAGCTTTCGTGCTCTCATCCTCTCAGTTACTGTTGCTCCATTTCTTAAAAAAAAAAAAAGAAAAAAAAAGAAAAAGAAGCTAGACGCTTCCGACTTTTCACTTTGAAGGTTTTATTCACATTGGTAAGTAAAGGGTGCAGAAAAAGTAAAAACACAACTTTCAAACTTGCGACGAGAAGGAGAGAGGTAATTTGTTTAGTATCTTTATTTAAAATTTTCTCTGATTTAGGGGTTTAATTTTTATTTATTATATGAGTGATGGAAGGAGAGAGAGAGAGAGAGAGAGAAAAAAAAAAAAGAGAAATGGAATGTGGTCTCCTAGGAGCTAGGACCCCAACAAATTTTCTAAGTTACGGTATATATTTTCTGCCCTTCGCGTTTATTCTCATTCACCAAATTGACCGTCCTTTATTCAGTTGCTCTACAGTCCGGTGGAGGTAGCGGAAAACAACTTGTTCCTGCTTCATTGATAAATTATAATCCGAGGTACGTAAGACCTTTTATAATTCCTTTTTCTCATTTTTAGCTTTATTCTATTCTTACTATATTGGTCTATGTGGAGTTTAATTTGTGTTTGCTCTGGATTTAGATCTTATTCTGATATAAAAATATTACAATTTTAATGGGAGAGATTTTTTTAGAGTTGGTTGCATTATTTTGATAGAGAAAAACTATACTATCGCATTTTGTATTTTTATTTAAAATAGTGAAAATATTACAATTATGTGAGAGTAAGCAAATTACTAAAATACATAAATTCCCGTGTTTGTGTGATTGCTAGGGCTGTCCATGGGTGGGCGGGTCGGGTTTTTGCCCAACCCGCAACCGACCTGTAACAGTTCGGGTGGGTGGTTTTTCAACTAGCAACCGACCCGTAACAGTAAAGGATTCGTCGGTTCGGGTTGCCGGCTGGTGGTGGTCGGTTTCAGGTGAAACCGATCTCACTGGAATCCTTCGAAATGCGGCGAGATCTCGCCAGATCTGGCGAGATCTTGCTAGATCCATCCAAGATCCGGTGAGATCCCGATGGATTCGGCGAGATTTCTGCCAAATCGTGATGAGAAATCACTGGTTCGGCCAGATCCGGTGTTTATTGTGCCAGAAATCGACGGATTTAAGTGAAAAAGGGGCCGGAATCTGGAGAAACGGCCGGAATCTGGAAAAAATGGCCGGATATTGAATGGACTTCGGTTTGGGTCAAGTTTCACGGTTTTTGAATTGAAAAACCGATAATCGACCCGCTGGGTGTCGGGTTAGCATAGTTGGAAACCGCGTCCGACCGCTTGAGTCTTCGGATCGGGTGGGGGCGGGTCGGACGGTGGCGGAATCTGGAAAAGTAGTCGGAATTTGGAAAAAATAGCAGGAATCTGGGAAAAAATGCTGGAATCTGGAAAAACGGCCGGAATCTGGAAAAAATGGCCGGATATTGAATGGACTTCGGTTTGGGTCAAGTTTCACGGTTTTTGAATTGAAAAACCGATGATCGACCCGCTGGGTGTCGGGTTAGCATAGTCGGAAACCGCGTCCGACCGCTTGAGTCTTCGGATTGGGTGGGGGCGGGTCTGACGGCGGCGGGTCGGACGGGTTGAGCGGGTCGCCGGTTTGCCTGGACACCCCTAGTGATTGCCTTTGTGTGTTATTTTTCTATTTATTTTTCGCATAGGAATTCGTGTATATTTTCAACATGCTATACTTTGCTTGTAATGATCGGTACCTTGTTTGGTTTTCTTCCGCTTATACATCCCATAAAGAAAAAGAGAATGGAAGCAAGAATCGTGATCCTTATTTGAAAAGCATTACTACAATCATCTATGTCAGAATTAAAAGTAATAAGCAATGTTCTAATGAATTGTATCTTTAATAAGTGTAGCCTGTCTCTTTGTTCTTTCACTCTCACTTTTCTTAAAATAAGATATTGGTCATATTACGTAGGCAGGTGTATCTACAGGTCGGTTCGGATTAGGCTCGTGCCCAACCTGCAACTAACTTGATCAGATCGGGTGGAGAAGTTCTAGACGTGCCCCCAACTATAAATAACCATGAGTCAAGTCGGATTAGGCCCAAGTAGACAACAATTGGCTACGATTTCGACTGAAATATAGAGATCAAACATTGAACTCTAAAGTCTGAAAAACATATTTATAAGCCCAAAGAGTAGTACACCATAAATCCAAAGAACACAAATAGAAATAAGGAGATGAAATAGCATGACCATAATCCAAAGAACTATGAATGAATGATGAAAAATAGAGAAATCTAATTGAGAGAGAGAGAGAGTAAATCTGAATTGGTTTAAAAAAAAAAAAATTATTGACTCTGTTTAGATTGTAAATGAGCGTGTTCATAAGCAACTTTTGCTTCAATGAAAAGTTCATTTATGTTTGTTTGTTTATAAATAAATTAAGTTTGAGCCTAAGTTTTAAACTTGTTTAATAAACCAACTAAGCTTAAGAAAAAAAAATTTGTTCTTGAACAAGCTCATGAGTTATAAGGCTTGATATACAACAAGTTCAGCCTAAACTCATTTCTAGGCTTGACATGTGTTTACTAAATAAACTCATTATGCCTATCTTAGTTATGACATCTCCAACACATCTTAATGCGTCCTTTTCAAATAGATTTCAAGTGTTAGAGAATATTCCTCAACACACCAACTTTTGCCCTAGTAACTAGGGTGCGTTTGGTAGAGTTGTTAAACAACTCATTTTTAGTTTTTAAACAATATTATACACATTTTCACACACATTTTCACCTATACGTATTTCAAAAAACTACAAACAACATTACTCAAGTGCCTAGAACTCCATCTTATGTATCTTCCTTTTACTAGCACCAGTCATCTAGATTTGACCCGCCCATCAGATCTCATTATTATCATTGCCCATTTTTCATAATAGAACCATAATTAAATCTAAATTTGATCATTAGAAAATTATCTAGAAATATCTCTCAAATAATTGAAATTTATTTTCCAGCAATTTCAAAAAAAAAAAAAAAAAAGCTCAGCTTAGTTGATAGAGACTCTGAAATAAAAATAAAGGACCAGGCAACAGTAGATGTTATGTTCTGCCTACACTAGAAGACAAACACAGTCTCAAAGTAAAACGAGTGGGAGCGGTCCTGAGTTTGAAAATGAATCGCAATGCATAAAGCTACACAGCTGCATTCCATAAAAAAAAAAAAAAAAAAAAAAAAAATAGACCGCATGCATGCAAAAGCTGCATTGAGATTCCTAGAGGTGAAACTGAATTAGAATTGTGAGCGACTCTTCAAAAAGTGACTCAGTACAAACAGTATGCTCCCTTACACAATAGACTATCGGTTTTTTTAAAAACTTTTAGGNATAAAAATAAAAGACCAGGCAACAGTAGATGTTATGTTCTGCCGACACTAGAAGACAAACACAATATCAAAGTAAAACGAGTGGGAGCGGTCCTGAGTTTGAAAATGAATCGCAATGCATAAAGCTACACAGCTGCATTCCATTAAAAAAAAGAAAAAAAAAAAGAAAAAAAAAAGTAGACCGCATGCATGCAAAAGCTGCATTGAGATTCCTAGAGGTGAAACTGAATTAGAATTGTGAGCGACTCTTCAAAAAGTGACTCAGTACAAACAGTATGCTCCCTTACACAATAGACTATCGGTTTTTTTAAAAACTTTTAAGAGCTGTTTGGTAGTGTACGCGCCAAAACCGAAACCCTGTTGGGCTGGGCCTCACTTGGGCTCACAATTTACTTGTATCGTGGGTTTGGATTTCCTACACTGGGTCGTTCTGAACGCCAAGGCCCAATGGAATCGCTTTCCTCTCCTCGGGGTCTGAACCGCTTCCTCACTCTGTTTTCACTCTTCCTCTCCTCAATTTTCCAACCCTGTCTTCTCAAAACTTCCTGTATTTATAGTTCAGGAATGGCGAAGAGGTCATGATTATTTGCCAATAAGTGCAACAGGCGGTCCAGTATTATCGATCGTAAGTGGATAGTTAGGTAGTCATGGGAAGTGGTGAGGGTGGCGTTGGAACTTGTTCCTATCTCTGCGATAGTTCCCGGCCGCGGTGTCTTCCCGCGGTATGACCAATCCGGTACGGGGCGGGGTGTCCCGCGAGCTATGTTAAGGCTCGGGAAGGGGTTTCTCCGAGAAGCAATGAAGAGGCAAAGCTTGGGCCCGTGGCAGGCGCGACTCGGGGTGGGCCGCTTGGCAAAGGGAGATGGGCCTCATGGGCCATATACCCAGGTCGATGTTCAAGGCCCACTGCGGGTCATGGTGTGGGGTCCGTACAATAGCCCCCCCTTGATTCGCTCCCCATTCCCAGGGATGAATCAAGGACCACGAGGGGTGAATGTGTGCCTGGGAAGTCAAAGGGTCAGTGCCCGGCCATTGTGGGGCGCGTTAATGCGCGCCTCAAAAGACGCACTTGGAATCGATTGACAGCCTACCCGTCATTATTGTCTGACGGTTCGTGAACCAAGGCGTCGCGCGTGTTCGTTTGGAGCGGCGGTTCGCGTGGTTTCAGCAGATCATTAAATGCTCTTCTTCCACCCCTCCACGCTTATAAATAGTCCATTTAGTCGCTGGTTCTCACTTTTGCATTCTTCATCTTTCAGTATCCTACTCTGCCGAGCATCCCCTTTCGTGGTTCATCTACTTGCCCAGAACACACCCCCTCCTAGAGCCCCAGTAAGTTCCTCTCCCTCTTCTTGCTTTTTCAATTCAGCCCTTTTAGTCTATTCTTTGGTAATCATAGCATTTCTTTCTTTTTACCAAAAAACTCTCGTTTTGAAAAAAAAAAAAAGAAAAGAACATGAGTTATTCTTACCTCCTTTCCACTGAGCATGCTTTGGCTAGGTTTAGGGAAGCGTATAATGTCCCTAGTGACGTAGATATCGCCTACTGCAACATGGGCGATATCGACATCCAGAGGTGTCGTGGTGAAAACACGGTGTTTTTTCCCTTGATGGCCGTCTTAGAGGGCGGGCTTAGGTTCCCGGTAGACCCTCTGATTCTTAGCACCCTTAGGTTTTACGGCCTATGTCCCGACCAACTCCCTCCCAACTTTTACCGGGTAGTGAGTTGTGTGAGTAGGTTGAACCGGTTGTACGGGTTGCAACTAAACCACCACGACATTAATCAGATGTATAGCCTGTGCGGCAATGTTGAGTCTGACTATTACTTAAAGACTAGGGATGCGCGGGTACGGCTTATTTCGTGCCTACCCGATTCGGAACTTTTTTTTTTTTTTTTTTTTTTTCTTTTTCTGTTGGAAGTTGGAATTAGGGGTGTCAATTCGGGTTAGCGTGTCGGGTTCGTGTCGTGTCAAGGTAGGGGCATTCGACTAAATGGCTCAACCCTAACCCGACCCATTTAATAATCGTGTCATGATCCTTCAACCCTAACCCGACCTGTTAATAAGGTGGGTTGACTTGACCCAACCTATTTGACACGCTTAACAAACAAATCGTGTTGGGTTGACACGAATGTAACACAACCCATTTCAATTTGCATAATATTAAATATAACATCCATTTAGAAATAATTTTTTTTACATCTCAAAAAGTAATGCATACACTTCAAGTCTTCAACTCACATTCAAAATAATATAGTTCAACAAAAATATAACATTCATTTAGAAATAAGTTCTTTACACTCCAAAAGAAGTGCCTACACTTCAACCCAAATTCAAAATAACAAAGTTTCACAAAAAATAAAATAACATAGTTCAACAAAAATATAATATTCTTAGAACTCGCCAAATGCTAAGTATCAATATTAAAAGAATTTGAACAAATAGTAGACTAATCTTGGCTATGACCACGATTATTATCCATAGATTCTTTGTTGATGTCCAAATTCATAACAACTTCCACAAGATCATCCAATTTCATTTGTGTAAGTTCTATGCCAAAATATAGTTCAACAAAAATATAACATTCATTTAGAAATAAGTTATTTACACTCCAAAAGAAGTGCATACACTTCAACCCAAATTCAAAATAACAAAGTTTCACAAAAATAAAATAACATAGTTCAACAAAAATATAATATTCTTGGAACTCGCCAAATGCTAAGTATCAATATTGAAAGAATTTGAGCAAATAGTAGACTAATCTTGACTATGACCACGATTATCATCTATAGATTCTTTGTTGATGTCAAAATTCATACATCTTCCACAAGCTCATCCAATTTCATTTGTGTAAATTCTATGCCAAAAAAAAAAGGTATTAGTAGTTCTAGGCTCTGTAAAGTTTCAATTTACAATTATATCTCTTGTAAATTTTTGTAATTACTCACTTTTCTTTTTAAATTTAAAATATATGTTAGATATAAAAGGTATTTGACAAATCTAAAATAAAATAAATATTTATTTGTTATATGAGTTAAACGGGTTGTGTTAAGTGGGTCATTTTGGGTTGACACAAATAAATTGGCGTATCAAACATATTTATTGCGGGTTACGCGGGTTGACCTATTTCTTATCGTGTCACTTTCGGGTCGACTCTTTTATGATCCAAACCCATTAAGACCTAACCCTAATCAAAAAAATCTGTGTTGGATTCATGTTGTGTTCGCGGGTTAGGTCGAACATTGACACCCCTAGTTGGAACTACTAATTTAAGAATGTAAATCAATAGGTATCCGTGCATGTACTCATTTTTTATTTTGCAGGTCCAACAACTCCGGACAGTGTTTTAATTTACATTTAATTTGTAGGACCATCACTCATTTACTTGTACTAATAACCATAATTAAAACCCACTCAAAAGCACAAGTTATTAATGTGGTGAATTTCAGATTGTAGAGGGATGAGGCCCAAAGGCCCCAAACCCAAACTACCTGATCTGCACAGTATGCATTTTGTATTGAAAATGAAAAAATTTGGCAGTGGGAAAACCCACACCCTTTACGGGATATCTTGTAAGTTTTTTAAATTAATACCAACACTTAATAATATTTTAATCACTTTTTAAAAAAAAGAAAATCTATGTACACAACAACAATATTACGGATATCTATTTTTTTTTCCACCAAAATATAGGATTTGTTGATTTGTACTGTAACTGATTAATTAAAAGTGGTAAATTCATATAAATAAGAATGATATGAAAGTGTCCATTACTTATAGTGGCACATATCATATTATAAAATTGGTTAAAAGTGGATGTAGCACTTCTTTTTTTATAATACCTTTAGTTTTAGTTGTGGATGATTCTCATATGATATTTTATTTCAATCTCTAAAGAATTAATATATCAACAGTTGCAAAAATATTGTGACAATTTTATTATGTTAACTAACAGCTTTATATATAAAAAAATGAGTGGACAGGATGATATTATGCCGAGAAAAAAAAGTAGAGAAAAAAAGAAAAAGAAAGCAGCAACAATGCAGAGGTTGAAACCAAAGCACTGTAACTACAGTGCCAATTGAACAAACCATATTGGTACTGTAGTTACGGTTCAAAACTTGAAAAAAAGATAAAAAACCCATTTTGCATTTTCAATATTGTTTGAATCTCTTTCGCCACTCACCCTCACAATAAGCTCTGTCTCATAAATAAAAAAAACTTCTAAAATCTGTAACTCGGCATTTCTTTTTGTAAATTTCGGTGCGGTTCGATTAGCATCAGAATACAACACCTGTCTTCGACGACCATACCGCACTGGCGTCGGAATTATCCATCTTCTCCGATCGTTAAGGGTGTGGAGTATGTGGACTCTGGAGACTACGGTTTTGGTGTTTATAGGTTGACTTTTTTTTTTTGTTTTTTTTTTAAAATTTGAGAAACACACAGACACACCCCTATATATAGGTTGACTTATTGCTTTGCTACATGGTTTTTTTTTTTTTTAATTATAAGTTCGGTCCATACGGGCTATTTGCTTAAATTTCTTCTGCATGAATGTTGGGCTTGGGCTTTAGTCTTTAGACTTTAGGTCATTAGCTCAGGGACAAAACCCCCCCGCACATGACAAACATTTTCACAGCTCTCGTTTTTGCAGTAAACACTCTTATCTTTTCACAGTTAACTCTCTCTTCCAAACCCAAATCCTAGCCGCCACCACCTCTCTCTAGAAATCCGGTTGCCACCACCTCTTGAATCTTGGTTGCCATTGAGACTTTGGATGAACCTAAAGCATCTCTTTTTCATTGTGGGTTACTGGGTATAGATTGTTAAGGTATTTAGCTTACTCTCTTCCTTTGTGGTTTTCAACTTTTGATTTCTCCGGCTTTGGGTTTTTAATCTATGGTTGTAGGGTGGGTTTTGATCTGTGAGTATATGGGTTTTGATCTGTCACTGTGGTTACAATATTGTTTCCATATAGCTGTATGAGAGATACACACATGACACATCCTCGCATGCTTGAATTCACAACACATATCTGTTTACATCGTGTCTTCGTCATTTTCGAAATCCTTTTGAGTGTGTCCGTTTTCATTCGCATGTGGCCATAAGTATTGCATTAGTTTGATCTGTGTGAGTAATCGTTGTTTTGCAGTTTAAGGCGGAAGTATCAGAAAAAAGAAATTCAATTTCATTGAAATGAAATCCAGTTGAAAGAGATTGCATCCTCTCTTCGTTTTCAGTTTTCCTTTGAACCAATTTTCGCTGTAGTTTGTGTGTTGTCGTCCTCTCGTTTTGTTTTTCTCTACTTCAACGAAAAAGAGAAAGAGTGATACATTTCTTACTTCCTAGTTCCTACTTTGCATCTTATTTCTTAAAAAAAAAGGGGTTTCATCTTACTTCCTTTGCGATTTGTCATTTCCTCAATTTACTTTTTTCAAGAATATTTTTGTGGCAGCTTTCGTGCTCTCATCTTCTCAGTTACTGTTGCTCCATTTCTAAAAAAAAGAAAAAAGAAAAAAAAAGAAGAAGCTAGACGCTTCCAACTTTTCACTTTGAAGGTTTTATTCACATTGGTAAGTAAAGGGTGCAGAAAAAGTAAAAACACAACTTTCAAACTTGCGACGAGAAGGAGAGAGGTAATTGTTTAGTATCTTTATTTAAAATTTTCTCTGATTTAGGGTTTAATTTTTATTTATTATATGAGTGATGGAAGAGGAGAGAGAGAGAAAAAAAAAAAAAGAAAAAAGAGAAATGGAATGTGGTCTCCTAGGAGCTAGGACCCCAACAAATTTTCTAAGTTACGGTATATATTTTCTGCCCTTCGCGTTTATTCTCATTCACCAAATTGACCGTCCTTTATTCAGTTGCTCTACAGTCCGGTGGAGGTAGCGGAAAACAACTTGTTCCTGCTTCATTGATAAATTATAATCCGAGGTACGTAAGACCTTTTATAATTCCTTTTTCTCATTTTTAGCTTTATTCTATTCTTACTATATTGGTCTATGTGGAGTTTAATTTGTGTTTGCTCTGGATTTAGATCTTATTCTGATATAAAAATATTACAATTTTGATGGGAGAGATTTTTTTAGAGTTGGTTGCATTATTTTGACAGAGAAAAACTATACTATCGCATTTTGTATTTTTATTTAAAATAGTGAAAATATTACAATTATGTGGGCGTAAGCAAATTACTAAAATACATAAATTTCTGTGTTTGTGTGATTGCTAGGGCTGTCCATGGGTCGGGCGGGTCGGGTTTTTGCCCAACCCGCAACCGACCTATAACAGTTCGGGTGGGTGGTTTTTCAACCCGCAACCGACCCGTAACAGTAATGGATTTGTTGGTTCGGGTTGCCGGCGGGTGGTGGTCAGTTTCAGGTGAAACCGATCTCATTGGAATCCTTCGAAATGCGGCGAGATCTCACCAGATCCGGCGAGATCTTGCCAGATCCATCCAAGATCCGGTGAGATCCCATTGGATCCGGCGAGATTTCTGCCAAATCGTGATGAGAAATCACCGGTTCGGCCAGATCCGGTGTTTATTGTGCCAGAAATCGACGGATTTAAGTGAAAAAGGGGCCGAAATCTGGAAAAATAGTCAGAATCTGGAAAAAATAGCAGGAATCTGGGAAAAAATGCTAGAATATGGAAAAACGGCCGGAATCTGGAAAAAATGGCCGGATATTGAATGGACTTCGGTTTGGGTCAAGTTTCACGGTTTTTGAATTGAAAAACTGATAACCGACCTGCTGGGTGTCGGGTTAGCATAGTCGGAAACCGCGTTCGACCGCTTGAGTCTTCGGATCAGTGGGGGCGGGTCGGACGGCGGCGGGTTGGATGGGTTGAGCGGGTCGCCGGTTTGCCTGGACACCCCTAGTGATTGCCTTTGTGTGTTATTTTTCTATTTATTTTTCGCATAGGAATTCGTGTATATTTTCAACATGCTATACTTTGCTTGTAATGATCGGTACCTTGTTTGGTTTTCTTCCGCTTATACATCCCATAGAGAAAAAGAGAATGGAAGCAAGAATCGTGATCCTTATTCGAAAAGTATTACTACAATCATCTATGTCAGAATTAAAAGTAATAAGCAATGTTCTAATGAATTGTATCTTTAATAAGTGTAGCCTGTCTCTTTGTTCTTTCACTCTCACTTTTCTTAAAATAAGATATTGGTCATATTACGTAGGTAGGTGTATCTACAGGTCGGTTCGGATTAGGCTCGTGCCCAACCTGCAACTAACTTGATCAGATTGGGTGGGGAAGTTCTAGACGTGCCCCCAACTATAAATAACCATGAGTTAAGTCGGATTAGGCTCGAGTAGACAACAATTGGCTACGATTTCGACTGAAATATAGAGATCAAACATTGAACTCTAAAGTCTGAAAAACATATTTATAAGCCCAAAGAGTAGTACACCATAAATCCAAAGAACACAAATAGAAATAAGGAGATGAAATAGCATGACCATAATCCAAAGAACTATGAATGAATGATGAAAAATAGAGAAATCTAATTGAGAGAGAGAGTAAATTTGAATTGGTTTTAAAAAAAAAAAAATTATTGACTCTGTTTAGATTGTAAATGAACGTGTTCATAAGCAACTTCTGCTTCAATGAAAAGTTCATTTATGTTTGTTTGTTTATAAATAAATCAAGTTTGAGCCTAAGTTTTAAACTTGTTTAATAAACCAACTAAGCTTAAGAAAAAAAATTTGTTCTTGAACAAGCTCATGAGTTATAAGGCTTGATATACAACAAGTTCAGCCTAAACTCATTTCTAGGCTTGACATGTGTTTACTAAATAAACTTATTATGCCTATCTTAGTTATGACATCTCCAACACATCTTAATGCAGCCTTTTCAAATAGATTTCAAGTGTTAGAGAATATTCCTCAACACACCAACTTTTGCCCTAGTAACTAGGGTGCGTTTGGTAGAGTTGTTAAACAACTCATTTTTAGTTTTTAAACAATATTATACACATTTTCACCTACACGTATTTCAAAAAACTACAAACAACATTACTCAAGTGCCTAGAACTCTATCTTACGTATCTTCCTTTTACTAGCACCAGTCATCCAGATTTGACTCGCCCATCAGATCTCATTATTATCATTGCCCATTTTTCATAATAGAACCATAATTAAATCTAAATTTGATCATTAGAAAATTATCTAGAAATATCTCTCAAATAATTGAAATTTATTTTCCAGCAATTTCAAAAAAAAAAAAAAAAAAGAGAGCTCAGCTTAGTTGACAGAGACTCTGAAATAAAAATAAAAGACCAGGCAACAGTAGATGTTATGTTCTGCCGACACTAGAAGACAAACACAATATCAAAGTAAAACGAGTGGGAGCGGTCCTGAGTTTGAAAATGAATCGCAATGCATAAAGCTACACAGCTGCATTCCATTAAAAAAAAGAAAAAAAAAAAGAAAAAAAAAAGTAGACCGCATGCATGCAAAAGCTGCATTGAGATTCCTAGAGGTGAAACTGAATTAGAATTGTGAGCGACTCTTCAAAAAGTGACTCAGTACAAACAGTATGCTCCCTTACACAATAGACTATCGGTTTTTTTAAAAACTTTTAAGAGCTGTTTGGTAGTGTACGCGCCCAAAACCGAAACCCTGTTGGGCTGGGCCTCACTTGGGCTCACAATTTACTTGTATCGTGGGTTTGGATTTCCTACACTGGGTCGTTCTGAACGCCAAGGCCCAATGGAATCGCTTTCCTCTCCTCGGGGGTCTGAACCGCTTCCTCACTCTGTTTTCACTCTTCCTCTCCTCAATTTTCCAACCCCTGTCTTCTCAAAACTTCCTGTATTTATAGTTCAGGAATGGCGAAGAGGTCATGATTATTTGCCAATAAGTGCAACAGGCGGTCCAGTATTATCGATCGTAAGTGGATAGTTAGGTAGTCATGGGAAGTGGTGAGGGTGGCGTTGGAACTTGGTTCCTATCTCTGCGATAGTTCCCGGCCGCGGTGTCTTCCCGCGGTATGACCAATCCGGTACGGGGCGGGGTGTCCCGCGAGCTATGTTAAGGCTCGGGAAGGGGTTTCTCCGAGAAGCAATGAAGAGGCAAAGCTTGGGCCCGTGGCAGGCGCGACTCGGGGGTGGGCCGCTTGGCAAAGGGAGATGGGCCTCATGGGCCATATACCCAGGTCGATGTTCAAGGCCCACTGCGGGTCATGGTGTGGGGTCCGTACAATAGCCCCCCCTTGATTCGCTCCCCATTCCCAGGGATGAATCAAGGACCACGAGGGGTGAATGTGTGCCTGGGAAGTCAAAGGGTCAGTGCCCGGCCATTGTGGGGCGCGTTAATGCGCGCCTCAAAAGACGCACTTGGAATCGATTGACAGCCTACCCGTCATTATTGTCTGACGGTTCGTGAACCAAGGCGTCGCGCGTGTTCGTTTGGAGCGGCGGTTCGCGTGGTTTCAGCAGATCATTAAATGCCTCTTCTTCCACCCCTCCACGCTTATAAATAGTCCATTTAGTCGCTGGTTCTCACTTTTGCATTCTTCATCTTTCAGTATCCTACTCTGCCGAGCATCCCCTTTCGTGGTTCATCTACTTGCCCAGAACACACCCCCTCCCTAGAGCCCCCAGTAAGTTCCTCTCCCTCTTCTTGCTTTTTCAATTCAGCCCTTTTAGTCTATTCTTTGGTAATCATAGCATTTCTTTTCCTTTTTACCAAAAAACTCTCGTTTTGAAAAAAAGAAAAAAGAAAAAGAACATGAGTTATTCTTACCTCCTTTCCACTGAGCATGCTTTGGCTAGGTTTAGGGAAGCGTATAATGTCCCTAGTGACGTAGATATCGCCTACTGCAACATGGGCGATATCGACATCCAGAGGTGTCGTGGTGAAAACACGGTGTTTTTTCCCTTGATGGCCGTCTTAGAGGGCGGGCTTAGGTTCCCGGTAGACCCTCTGATTCTTAGCACCCTTAGGTTTTACGGCCTATGTCCCGACCAACTCCCTCCCAACTTTTACCGGGTAGTGAGTTGTGTGAGTAGGTTGAACCGGTTGTACGGGTTGCAACTAAACCACCACGACATTAATCAGATGTATAGCCTGTGCGGCAATGTTGAGTCTGACTATTACTTAAAGACTAGG
The DNA here is from genome assembly GCF_002906115.3 of Quercus suber. NCBI lineage: Eukaryota > Viridiplantae > Streptophyta > Magnoliopsida > Fagales > Fagaceae > Quercus > Quercus suber. The sequence continues at coordinate 292,445 of NW_027069547.1, forward strand.
GATGCGCGGGTACGGCTTATTTCGTGCCTACCCGATTCGAACCGTAACTCGGCAAAAGATTTCGTTCGGGTGAGCGGCAACTGGTTTGCCGAGGAGATACCCTGCGCGTTTTCGCCGCGCGACGTTGGTCGGTGGCTAACCTTTATTTTCTTTGATTTCTTCACTTCGGTCCGGTTATGTGAATGTTAACCCTTATTTTCTTTGTGCAGAGACCAGAAGATTCAGGCCGGACATTAGAGTAGTACACGTTCGGGACCTGAACTTCTTGCTCAGGTCGGAAATCTTCGTACATACGGACGGGCAACTCCGAGCGTCCCATCTCATCCTCGGTGTCGATCCCGTCTACTCAACTTGG
>NW_027069547.1:299405-317200 GCF_002906115.3 Quercus suber
AAGCTCTTCATCCCTGACGTCAGGCTGCCCACGTCTGGAAGCGTGGGATACCGTTCTCCCCGTTTGATACGACCCCTCTCCAAGGCCGGACCGTTCTTCCTGCTGCTCGTAAACCGGATCCTCGCGGCTCTTCTGCCTCCGTTCCCGCCAGGTAGAGCCCCTGGAAGACCCTGCCGAGTCACTCTCGGCTCCACCTCTAGACATCTATCCTGTACGCGAGTCTCGGCGGAACCACTGCTTAGTAGGATTTCCCACAGACGGCGCCAATTGTACGCGCCCAAAACCGAAACCCTGTTGGGCTGGGCCTCACTTAGGCTCACAACTTACTTGTATCGTGGGTTTGGATTTCCTACACTGGGTCGTTCTGAACGCCAAGGCCCAATGGAATCGCTTTCCTCTCCTCGGGGGTCTGAACCGCTTCCTCACTCTGTTTTCACTCTTCCTCTCCTCAATTTTCCAACCCCTGTCTTCTTAAAACTTCCTGTATTTATAGTTAAGGAATGGCGAAGAGGTCATGATTATTTGCTAATAAGTGCAACAGGCGGTCCAGTATTATCGATCGTAAGTGGATAGTTAGGTAGTCATGGGAAGTGGTGAGGGTGGCATTGGAACTTGGTTCCCATCTCCGCGATAGTTCCCGGCCGCGGTGTCTTCCCGCGGTATGACCAATCCGGTACGGGGCGGGGTGTCCCGCGAGCTATGTTAAGGCTCGGGAAGGGGTTTCTCCGAGAAGCAATGAAGAGGCAAAGCTTGGGCCCGTGGCAGGCGCGACTCGGGGGTGGGCCGCTTGGCAAAGGGAGATGGGCCTCACGGGCCATATACCCAGGTCGATGTTCAAGGCCCACTACGGGTCATGGTGTGGGGTCCGTACAGGTAGTGTAACTAGAATAACAATTTTCAGTGTTTAAACAATATTTCATGTAGTTTCACATACTTTTTCACCTACATCTATTTCTAAAAAATACAAACAACGTTACTAGAACAACATTATCAAACACCCCTTGACTCTGTTTAGATAGTAAGGGCTTGTTTGGTACATGTGTTTAAACACGTATTTTTATTTTTTAAACGACATTACACGTATTTTCACACACTTTTTCACATACGTATTTACAAAAAAACTGAAAACTGTTGTTTAAACACATGTACCTAACGGGCCCTAAATGTTTATAAGCAATTTTTACTTGATAAAAAGCTTGTTTATGTTTGTTTGTTTATAAGTCAAGTTGGAGCCTAAGTTTTAAATTTGTTTAATAAACTAAGTATAAGAAAAAAAAAAAAAAATTTGTTCTTGAACAAGCTCGTGAACTATAAGACTTGATACACAACAAGTTACGCGTAGACTCAAGTTTGATATATGTTTACTAAATAAACTCATTACACCTATCTTAATTATGACATGTCTAATGCATTTTAAGTCTTAACGTGGTATTTTCAAATAGTGGCCCATTTCGTAAGAGATTTCTAGTAACGTTATTTAAGTCTTGTGAAAATATATGAGTTAAAAAATTATGTAAAAACATGTGTTATGGTGTTTAAATACTGAAAACTGTTGTTTAAACATCAGTACCAAACACCCCTAGATTTCAAGTGCTAGAAAATATTCTCAAACTACCAACTTTTGCCCTAGTAACTAGACCTTCCTCATCCAATGTGTCATCCACTCAAGTGCCTAAAACTCTATCTTATGTATCTACCTTTACCCAGCAACAGTCATCCAAATTTGACTAGCCCATCAAATCTCATTATTAACATCACTTATTTTTCATGATAGAACCAGAATTTGAATCTAAACTTGATCATTAGAAAATTATCCAGAAATATCTCCCAAATAATTGGCATTTCTTTCCAAGCCATTTCCCAAAAAAAAAAAAAAAATTATGAGCTCAGCTTAGTTGACAGAGACTCTGAAATCATTACCCACAACCTAAAGATAAGTGACCAAACTCAAATATCCCATGCAAGTGTACAATCAAAACAATTCTCAATCCATCCCTCTAGGGAGACACCAAAAAGAAAAAATTTTTCAAGCAAATTTGATATCCTACTTCATTCAACCTGTTCCTGCTTCGTTCATAATTTGGTATCCTAATGAGAAGATACGTACGACCTTCTATATTTACCTTTTCTCAGTTGTTGCTTAATTTGATTTTTGCTATAGTTTGCTTGAAATGATTAGTCCCTTGTTTGGTTTTCATCTGCTTATACCAACCATAAAGAAAAAGGCTTCAAGACGAAACAAGAAGAATAGAAGCAAGAATCGTGATCCTTGTTCCTAAGGCATTACGAGAATCATCTTTGTCAGAATTAATAGTAATACTAACTAATAAGTGATGATTCGGTAAATTGTATCTTAAAAAAGTGTAGATTGTTTCCTTGTTCTTGTGCTCTCACTTTTCTTAAAATTTGATATTGGTTGTGTCAAGTGGGTAGGGGTGTCCACAGGTTTGGGATTTTGCACAACCTGCAACCAAACTGATTAATTAGATTGGTTGGAGAGAGAGAGAGAGAGAGAGTTTATTTGGTACTAACGCACAAATAAAGTAATAAACTAACATTTCTTTGCTCAAATAGCTACTGCTACTCATTTCAAGACCATCTCATTCGCACAAAAGGCAAACAAATAGGTTTTATAATTTTATTCAGGCCATTGAAATTTTCTTAATTTTGTTGTTTTGCTTTTTGCGTGTTTGAATTTCTAGGTTTTAGTGTGCTTATGTCTATGTTTGTTTCCTGAAAAAAACAATGGAAAATGAAAAAGTGTTAGGATTGAAATCTTGTGTACGTAGTCTTAATGATACCTATGCATCCTTACACAAAAACCATAATTTTAGATTTCCAGATTTATCTAACCCCAAAATTTAAATACAGAATTGCATAAATAATATGAATATAACACTAAAAAATAAACAAAAACTAGATCATGGTCAAATTAACATTAGAAAACTAAGATCATGACATCAACGAAATCAAATAAGTATACTCAATCTAACATCAAAATTTGAATTATTTGAATTGTTCCTAACAAGGTAGAAAATCACGAAATAGGAAATTACCTTGCTTATGGATCTAGTTTGAAGATTTTAACTAACATCTGAGTGCATAAACACAAATTTAGTTTATGATTTCAAGAGCAATGGAAAAATACAATAGAACTTTGGTATCACAACTCATTAACAAAAGATTTTCTAAAAGGGTTTTGAAAATGGCGTTAAAAACAAGTTTCTGCCTCAAGAGACTCCTAGAGCATGGCGTTAGTTTATGTAGTATCATATCATGTATTTAAATTTCGAACATTTAATTAACATGTGGCTATCTATTTAGTATGGTAATTTTTTAGAACCTATTTACTAAAGATAGTATCTACTAACAAAAAATTATACTAAGAATAATAATAAATGTCGTCATCTTCTAATAATAAACAACTAAGTTTTGATAAAACATCGTCACAATATTTAAATTTTTGCAATAAATAATGATATATGCTACAATTGAAATTCTTCATCAAATTAAGTGCCTGCAACCATTTGCAATGAATATTTTGTTATTCATACTTCTTTCTTTATCATTTTATTTTATGAGCTAACTACGACGCTTAACTTAATTTTTAATGAACACATTTTTAAGAAAAAAAAGAAAAAAAAAGAATAAAATAACAAAAGACATATGTCATTGAAGTTTCTATTATATAAAATTATAAATCTAGAAGATTTAAACTTCTAATAAATTAGTGTTCTGTAGGTAACAAATAAAATACTATAAATCACCATTTTTACTTTTTAAGTATAACTAACACATAAAACTCAAAATACACAAAGAAAATTTTTGGGATCTTAAAATTTAGTGAGACATTTTAGATATTGCATAATGGAATATTCTAGGAATCATAAAATTTTGTTAGGATTTAACTAAGAGAGTAAAAGCAGGGGATGAAACTACTCCAAACATAAAATATAAGTGAGGAAATTATTCAACTTTAAAGTTGGGGATGAAACTACTCCAAACTTAAAAAAGGGAAAGTACTTTTTTTCTATAAATTTTTTTTTTCTCCTATTAGTAAAACTATGTGTTTTTTACTTTAAACAATGTGTTAAAAAAGCCCAAGAAAGTTGTCTGTAAAATAATAAATTTTGGCTCAACAAATTGGCTAAAAAAAAAAAAAAATTCAGGAAAACAATAAATGTCACAATATTTTATCAATACCTTTATTTTAGTTATGATGGGCCCTGGTATGATATTTTATAATTTTATTTTAGAGTTATGTTATATCTATAACATTTTCACAATAAATCCTAGATGGTAAATTATTTTTTATTTTTATTTGGGACAACCACTTTAAACTATGCATTAAAAAAATAAAATAAAAAATCAACAGTAGAAAATTGTGTGTGAAACAGTGAATTTTTGTGCACCAAATTTGACTAAACTAAAAGAGAAGTCTAGGAAGACAACAAAATGTCACAATATTTTCACAATACCATTTTCAGCCTTGGTAAATTTTGGTTTGATGTATTATTATTTATTTTATAAAAATGCTATCTCCATAATATTTTCAAAACAATTCTAAATGGCAAGTTGTTACTAATTTTAAAATGGACCAATGACTGATATCACTTTTTTATCTATCAATAGTAGTTTATCATCTATAATTTGTAGTGAAATTAATGTGAAATGTTGTGGACTTAGTAAGTTTGATCTATAAGAATTTGAGATCTCAAAAATTATGATAACAACAAGTGTTACAACATTTTCACAAAAGATTTATTTTTAGTTGTGGTTGATCAGAGTCTCATATTTTTCTATTTTATTTTGACCTATAAAATATAGACACCTCAATAATTGTGTATTATGAAATTTGTTGTATTAGTATAACATGCTAGCTCATATAAATATTTTAAAAAAAGAGCACAAATCGATGACCGAAGAAAAAAAAGGAAAAAAAGAAAAGAAAAAAAAAAAAAGAGGGCTAATGAAGTGATGGACAGTACATATTGAATAAATAAAAAAGTTCTATATCTACTATAGTAGCTTTTAGACATTTACTTACAATATTTTCACAAAATATTTATTTTCAATTATGGTTGGTCAGTCTCATATTTTATTATTTTATTTCGATTTATATGAAATTGACATTTCAATAATTGTGAAAATATTGTGAAATTTGTTGTGTTAGTATAACAATACTTTTATTTTTAGTTGTGGTTAGGTCCAGTATGATATTTTATTTTGACCTATAAGGAATTAACATCTCAACAATTATAAAAATATTGTGACAATTTGTTGTGGTAACTAACAGCAATACCAAAAAAAAAAAAAAAAAGAGTTGGCTAGGCGATCTTACCAAAAAAAAGCTAGTGAATAGTTCAAATTGAACAAACCAAAAAAAAAAAAAAAAAAAAAAGTAGCTACTACTATAGTTTTATGTATTCACACTTCTGTTATGAAATTGTCGTGAAAAAATATTGTTGATATAATACTTATTTTTTATTTATTTATTATTTCACAATACTTTTATTTTTAGTTATGATTGGTTTTAGTATGATATTTTATTTTCACTTATAAAGAATTAATACCTCAACAATTATAAAATAGGTAATTACTTCATTATCCTACGTCTATGACAAAAAATGTGTTTGCATATTTTTGTTTCCAGTTTAACAGAATGTTCATATGATTTACTCCATTATATACTATTTTGATAAAAATTTTATACCAATTCAAAAAAAGATGCTCAATTTGACAACTATGAGTATGTCCATAAAAGTAACAACTCACATGTGAAAAGTGGGTAACGTGGAAATAACAAATTATCAAATGAAAAAGTGCGCCACCCAATCGATAAAGTAGATGGATTCACTCCTATGGGAAATAATCCATTGTTTCATAGTTTACCAGAACCTGCCACATTTCATGAACTCCGGAAGATTGCTAAAATATAAAACGAATTTTATAGATTCAAAAAAAAAAAAAAAATTGGTTTTTGTTTTGTTTTATTATTGTTTTGATTATATATGTTTTCCCTTTTTCAGAATTCTCATACTGCATCACGGTCCACCATCCACTTAGAAAGCCCGAAGAGAGGTGTGTTATTGATTTCTTCCCCTTCCTAGACAACCGCCAGTCGTGAGAATGACTTTTTTTCTAGACAAAGTCGGGGAGAAAATTCTCGATTGCGTACTTGCTGCACTTGGACGTCAGTTGGGTTATCTGATTCACTACAAAAGTAACGTTCATAATCTCGAAACCCAAGTTGAGGAGCTGCGACGGGCCAGAGATAGAGTGCAATGTGATGTTGACAAGGCTAAAGATAATGTAGAGAAAATTTATGATGACGTTCAGACATGGCTGATCGACTCTGATGGGGTCATTATAAAGGCAGAGGAAATCTTAAAAGGTAATGGAGAAGCAAATATGAAGTGCTGCAATGGGTGGTGTCCTAATTTGAAGTCTCGTCACCAAGTGAGCAAGAGATCACACGAGAAGGGATTGGAAGTCAAGGAAATCAAGGATAAGGGCAAGTTCAATAGAGTTGGCCATCGTGAGTCTTCACCAGTAGGATGGACCGCGATATCTAATAGAGCGTATGAGGCCTTTGAATCAAGAAGGCTTATATTAACTGATGTTCTGGAAGCACTTAAAAATCCCAATATCACTAGGATTGGGCTGTACGGGATGGGAGGTATCGGGAAAACCATGCTAGTCAAAGAAGTTCTAAACCAAGCTGAGAGAGACAAGTTGTTCAACAAGTACCTTTTTGTAGTTGTATCCAATCCTCCAGACCTGAAAAAGATTCAAAGAGAAATTGCGGTGAAATTGGGTCTGAAACTTGATGTGGAGAGTGAATCTGAACTAGCAGATCTACTATACAAGCGATTGCTAGATGAGAAAATCCTTTTGGTTATGGATGACATTTGGAAGCCCATAGACGTAGAGTCTCTTGGGATTTCCGTTGGAGACGATAAAAACGGGTGCAAATTATTGTTGACGTCCAGATTTCATAATGTAGTTTGCAATGGTATGGGTACCCAAAAGCAGGTCAAAGTCGGAGTTTTATCAGATGATGAACCGAGAAACTTGTTTGAAGGGATAGTTGGTGAATTCGCTAAAACCCCCAAAATCCAACGTTATATGCTTCAAATTGTCAAAGAATGCGCTGGATTACCAATTGCCATTACAACAGTTGCAAAAGCATTAAAAAATCAGACAAATATATATATTTGGAAGGATTTCCTCATACAGTTGAAAAAGTCTAGCCCAAAACAGATAGAGGGAATGGATGAAAATGTGTACAAAAGTGTAAGGCTGAGTTACGAATTTTTGGGAAGTGAAGAGGAAAAGTCATTATTGTTGCTTTGTAGTCTACATGGAGAGGATTACAACATAGAAGTAGAAGACTTGTTGAAATATGGTGTGGGTTTGGGCTTGTTTCGAAACGTCGATACAATAGAGGAAGCGAGGTGTAGGGTGCACTCATTGGTTGAAAGACTCAAAGGTTCTAGCTTGTTGTTGGATGGTGATCATAATGGAACAGTCAAAATGCATGATGTAATTCGTGACGTCGTCATTAATATTGCATCTGAAGAAAGGCATATGTTTACTATAAGAACTGTTAATGAATTGCAAACTCAGTCTAAACGTAAAGATACAGTTGCAATTTCGTTGCCTTACATTAATGATGATGTTTTAGAGCTTCCCAATCAGTTTGAATGTTCAAAGCTTGAGTTACTTTTGTTGTTCGGGCAAGAAGAGGGTTACCGTATTCCAGATTCATTTTTTGAAGGGTTAAAGGATCTCAAAGTGTTGAAGTTATCTGGAAGCTGGTCTGGAGTACTTCTACTTCCTTCATCACTTTCGTCCCTTGAAAACCTTCAAACATTGTGTTTAGACGGTTATGAGGTAGAGAATGCAATCATAATTGGAGAACTGAAGAATTTGAAAGCTCTTAGCCTTTCATTGTCCGATACTGAACGGTTACCAAAAGAGATAGGGCAGCTGACTCACCTTCAGTTACTAGATTTGAGAGAATGCTCCGAACTTAAATTTATTCCACCCAATGTGTTATCTAATCTGAAGAGGTTAGAAGAATTATATTTGCCAGATTATGTTGAATGGGAGGTGGAAGTACAAGGCACAGAAAAAATTAATGCAATGGTCTCAGAGTTGGACCATTTGTCTCACTTGACCAAGTTACATATATGTATTAAGAATGCAAAGATTCTTCCAAAAGCCATGGTTTTTGAAAGGTTGGAAAGCTATAGAGTGGCCATAGGCAGTGCTTTGTCCTTGAATGAAACTTCAGAAACTTCACGAATTTTAAAGCTCGATATAAGCTTGGAATCGGACTATGGGTATAGAGTATTATTGAGGAAATGTGAATCTCTCTTTTTGGAAGAAATGAAGGGTGTTAAAAATATTCTATACGAATTAGATTCGGAAGGATTTCCATGTTTGAAGCATCTCAAGGTCGAGAAAAATGATGAGATTCAGTATATTATCAAGTCTATGGGAGTTCGAGGTACTGTCTTTCCTAGTTTGGAGTCAATTACTCTATTGAATGTGAACAATTTGGAACGGATAAGCTACACGCGACTTCCAACGGAGTCTTTTTGTAACTTGAGAGTGGTAAAAGTGAGCAACTGTTGTCAGTTGGAATTTGTCTTCTTCTCATCTATGGTTGGATGCTTTTCACGCCTGCAGGAAATGAATATAGAAGATTGCAAGATAATGAGTGCAATAGTTGCGATAGAAAGAAAAGAAGAAATTGAGGTCAATAGTGACGACAGCATTATATTTGCAAATCTCCATTCTCTGAAATTAAGGAATATATTCAAGTTAAGGGGCTTCCTTTCTGTTGTTGATTCTTTTGTACTTTTCAACAGGAAGGTATGTTTAAGATTTAATTTTAAATTTTACTCTTTAAATGTTGATAAGTCTTCCACAACCTAAAAAATAAACAAAAAATATTAGACTATGTATTGTTGATATGAAGACACATTTTCTTTTTGAAAACTGTACCAAATGATCAGAAGTACTATTTTTGCTTCTTTTTTTTTTTGTCAATATATAATCTTTTTTTTTTATTTGTCTCATTTATCCGTTTGTTCTTTTTTATGAAAAATAAAGGTGTTTGACCGAACCGCATTTGATTAGACGTCAATATGAACATGAATTACTTGATTTTTATATTGCACCAAACTTTGGTTCAACTGAAGTAATCTGATACCTTATCATAGATTAGGGTGTAATGAGTTTGCCTAGTGGAGTGGCACCTTACCGTTTACTGTTTTTTAAATGGGATTGTTCTACACAATAATAGTTATAGAAGTGTACAAAGTAATTTGGATACATTTTTAATTCATGTATTTTTGGAAGTTTTGATCGAATTTAAGTTCAATTCGTTAGAGAGAGAGAGAGTCCACTTAGGAAATTCAATTGAATTTCATCTCCAATTCGTTAGTACGGACATGATAATTGATTAAAATGTTGAAGAAATGAAAATCTGCATTGTCAGATAATACCTCTGTATTGAAGAAAAGAATTATTACTCTTCTTCCTTCATCTTTCTTATATTAGTCTCCTCTTTGTTGTTAAGAATATAATTTAATTAATTTTTCGTTTATTGACTCATTGTGTAACTGTGAATTGTAGGTTGTCTTTCCAAACTTGGAGGAATTGAAAATAGAGGGTATGTATAGCATGAAGATGATTTGGCCTGACCAACTCATTTTAGATTCCTTTTGCAAACTGGAAAATTTGACTGTTTCAAATTTCACCAATCTTACAAATATTCTTCCACCCAATATGCTGAGAACACTCCAGAATCTAAAACATTTGAAGATAGATAGTTGTGGCTCCATAGAAGAGGTATTTGAGATCCAACAGACAAACAATGTTGAAGAAACACATGATATAGCAGCCACTGAACTTAGATCCTTAGAATTAGTAAATCTAGGAAAATTGAAGCAAGTGTGGAGTATGGATCCTCAAAGAATAATCACCTTTGGGAAATTAAATACCGTCAATATTCATAGCTGTTCCAATCTAAAAAGTGTTTTTCCAACATCTGTGTCAAAGGCTCTTATGCAACTTGAGAAGCTAGAGATAAATGATTGTGCAACGGTGGAGGAAATCGTAGCAAAAGAAGAAGGAATGGAGATAGCCACTTTTTTTGTATTCCCACGGTTATTCTCTCTAACTCTTGAAAGTTTGCCTGAGCTCAAGAGTTTTTATCCAGGAAAGCATACTTCAGAGTGGCCGTTGTTGAACTGCTTGAGGATTAATAAATGCGACAAACTGAAAATATTTGGTTCCAATAAGGAAAGCGTCGAAGAAACAAATGGGCTGGACCATGATGTTAGTGTAATTCAACAACTCTTCTTTTTCAGCGAAAAGGTAACAACTTCCCTTGCATGTCTTTACATTTTGTTAATACAGATAAAATATATACTCATTGGATTATATGTCGGTGTAGTAGGCTAAGGGATTGTCCCTGGTAGTTGCATTCTAGCTGCACATACTAATTGTTTAAGAATTCTCTCTCAAATAGATTCATTATATGTGAATTGCAATCAAAATAGAAAATTTTGGAGGTCTTGAAAATTAAAATGCCCTTCAATGAAAATTAACAAAAAAAAAAAAAAAACTAATTTGGATCTTTTATTTTTGTTTGACATAGAGGATCTGTTAATTTTACTTGGCAGTTAATAATTCCGTAATTAATATGAGTTGGTTAGCTCATGCTTACTGATGAAAGAGTTTCATCTCAACAATGTGTGTTGTGGAATTTTACAGTTATTTATAATTTTTATGCATAATAGCTTAAACATTTAGACTGTTGTCTTTCTCATTCTCACACGAGTTCACTTTCTTTTACGAGAAATGATGTCTACAACATTTTCATAACAAATCTTAAATGACAGATTGTTACTGGTTGTTATTGTTGAGGCAAAAAGTAATTTTAGTGTTAAGTTCAAATTTGAACCAATAACAACTAACCATCTATGATTTGTTGTGAAAATGTTGTAAAAGTGTTGTGGACGTAGCATTTTTTTTTCATTATATTTTGACATCCAAAATTATTTGCCTACTATTTCTATTATGTTAAAAATTAGAATGATTAACTTTCCCATGTTTTTCTTCATGTCTAAATGTCAATATGAACAAAATTAGAATGATAATAAGTACGAAAGAGCCTTGCAAATTTGTTGCAATTCAATTTTCACCTATTAATGTCTCTAATAGAGAAGTTAAAGTTTCAAATCACCTCACTCTTTTTTTGTTATTAGGGCAAATTACAACTTATCTACCCGTGGTTTAGCTGAAATTTAAATTGCCCACCTGTGATTTAAAATTTGATAATTTATTCACTTGAGATTAGTTTTATTAGAGTTCTGTAACCCACCTATTACTTTTCTCCTAGAGAAAACAACTTTTAACATCAAAACATAAAATAAACTGATCAAAAAGCAAGGGTATTTGATGTGAAACTTTATACAGTTAAAAAGATGGAAAGTAGATGTAAGTGTTTCAATTGCTTAGGTACATGCACTTACTGGAGGTCAAAAACTCAATTTAGAAAGCTTATGTGGCTCAGCATGAACGAGTCATATTGCAGCTTATGACTCTGGCCTATACCCTCTCATTCTTGGATTGATCTATCACTAAAATCTAAACTTATATGAACCCACTTATTCAAGATTGACATTCTTGTTCATCTCTAAGCAAAACGTCGGTCATAGATATTAGGCACAAACTAACATAAGATCAATTAAAAAGTCCCTACGTAAGAAATGACATGAAGCATCAAGTATAGAAAAACTTATGCAAATATTTGTTGCATTTATAATATCACCAGATGCAATGTCAACTTATTTAATTGAAACTGAAAACTTTTTACTGAAAATACTGTAGATAAAGGTAAAAGTTATCTAAATAGTGTAGTGGGATCCATGAATAGTACCAAAAAGTGCAGTGAGACCCATGAATAGTAGCAAAAATAAGCTGAAAGTGGAGATAAGCTAAAAAATTAAATTCATCCCAAACACACATGCAATGTGAATAACCAACATTAATTTTCAGTGTATATTCCACAGAGGCTTAAAGAGATTGGCCCAAATGTCATTTTGGGAAGCTCATAATCCATAGATTGAGAACAAAATAAACCATTTGAAAAAGTTTTGACCATGAGTTCCTTGGATAAGATAGAGAAGAGAGAGGAAGTTATCTTCAAATCCTAACTTTTTTATTTGTTTTATGTTATATTTGATGTTAAAAGTTTTTTTTTTAACGAAAAAGCCATAGGTGGGTTACGGAACTCTAACAGTGCTAACCTCAGGTGGATACAGTGCCAAATTTCAAGCTACAGGTAGACGACTTAAATTTCTGTCAAACCACAAATGGGTAAATTGTAATTTACGCTCATCATTAAGAATGATGGTAAGTAGATATCAATTAATACTCCTTCGTTAAAGTTCAAATCCCAAGGTGTTTTTTTTTTTTTCTATGTAATTAACTAGTGTCAACCGAAAGTGTAATTTCTCGGCCAAAAAAAAAAAAAAAAAAAAAAACTGAAAGTATAATAAATAGGATTGGTTTTTAGTTGAACAGTTAAATATTGATTACACAAAATGGTTAATTGGATATGCAGTTATGAGTTTGTTAAAAGACTCTTCAAAGAAGTTAGATATTAGCTCTAATAAGAATTTTCTCTTTTTGATTATTTTCTGCTCCTCTTCCATTTAAAATTTCTAGTTCTTTATGAACATTCTTTCTAATTTTTGCTTTTGTTGGGAAGGGAAAGGGTGAGGTGGGTTTGAACCTCGACATGGGAATTGAAATATAACCCAAGCAACAAAGAAAATAGAAATCTAGGAAGCATAAAAAAATCAACCAACAAGAACACCAGAAATTATGTGGAAAACCTCCAGTGTAGAGGGAAAAACCACGGGCAAATTCGTCAATCCATTAAAATAAAATAGAGATTACAATACTCAAGTTATACCCAAAACCTGAGTTCACAATAAATTGGGAAAATACAATAATACTTCTAGGAACAAATACAACCTCACCACAAAACTGGTAGCAAGATCTTCCACTTTGAATACTTTAACTCTCTTAGTTGTAGCACCAAATAATCGTCCTAGAGAAAACCCCCAATTTATCTTCCTTGTGTGTCTTGAGCAAAAAAAAAAAATCACATTTTCTTTTTTCCCTTAGTGTGCACAAAGCACTAATCTTTTTCCTTCAGTCGACTTCAAATTGTGTTTCAGTCTTCAGTCTCTCTCACATTCTCTATATCACAATATGCTTTATATAAAAGCACCTGCACCGCCATACACTCCTATTCCTAAAGTAATTAGGAATAGAAGTCTTGTATACCAACTTCACCTATTTCAGTTGAAATAGGATTAATAAATATGAACTTAGGTCTTATTGGGCTGACTCCTATTGGTGCCTTGCACCTCAACAATCTCCCCCTCAGCCCATAGAGGAAAGAGATTTTCACCCAACTCTTCAGTTAGAATTCATGCCGGCCATTTCGGCATAAAGCTCAAGCTTCTTTTGGTCAAACCAACTCATAAGTCTTATTTTGTGCAAAGAATTCATCTCTTCTTGCATAACCTTCATCCAGCTCTGCTTGTCCTTATGAGACTCTACTTCTTGAAAACATTCTGGCTCCCCCTCATAGTAAGCAAAATATACCAAAGAGAGATATCTAGTTGATGGACACGCTTCCTAGTAGACCTCCTCACTTGAGGTTCTTCAATCTTGGGTGGAACAAGTGCTCCCCTTTTCAAATCTTCAATATCTTGAGCATCATCACCATCAACTTTGCTGGCTCATCACCATCAACTGCTATTGGATCATCACCAAGATTCTCATCTTGCACCTCTTCCCTATTTATGGCATGATTGGAGGAAGAAGAGGAGGTGTAAGGTCAGGAACACCTACAACAGCATCCTTTGTCTTTTTAGTTTTCTCAAGGTTTGCCAAATTTTCTTTCTCTTGAAAAATCACATCTCGACTTCTGATCATCTTCTTTTCTCTAGGATCCCATAACTTGTAGCTTAATTTTGCATTCCATATCCTACAAATATACAAGTAGTGGCTTTGCTATCAAGCTTCAATCTTTGTTCCTTAGGCACATGTGCAAATGCCTTCACCCAAATACCTTCAGTGAGAGTAAGAAACATCTTTCCTAGTTCAAACTCTCTCTGAATATCAAACTCCAATGGAATGATGGAGATTGATTACAGGTAGCACGCAGTTTGAACAGCTTCACATCAGAATGACTTAGGCAATTAGCCATTCTCAACATACATTTGACTTCCAACAATAGTGCAGTTCATCCTCTCTGCCACACATTTTGTTGTGGGGACCAGGAACTGTCTTCTCATGTCTAATACCTTTCTCGGAGCAGTAACTTTTGAACTCATTAGACATATATTCACCTCCGTTGTCAGTACGGATACACTTTAAAGGCTTCCCTTTCTCTCTTTCCACATGGCATGGAATTTCTTGAAGTGCTCAAATACTTGGTCTTTAGTTTTCAAAAATACACCCACACTTTCGTGAAGCATCATCAATAAAAGTACAAAATACTTATTACCACTAAGGACTCCACATCAATGGGACCACATAATCAAAATAAACAAGATGTAACACATTGGGCTTTCTAGTATAAGGAATGCGAAAAGACTCTTGTTGTTTTCAACTAAACAATAATCACAAGGTTTAAGTGACATACCTTTGGCAAAAGGAATGAGAGACTTCTTTGCCAAAATCTGCAACTTTTTTCACTCATGTGAACTAGCCCCTATGCCACAAGTTGGGCAAAAAATCTTTTTGAGTTGCACTAACAACATCTTTGCAGCCTTTACTTGTGTCTTGTAAAATGTACAAAAATCTTCCCTCCACAAGCACAATGATCCTTTGGAAGTTCCATTTAACATCTCCAAAATAGTTGTCATAGCCTTCTTTATCCAGAATATGAGTAGAAATCAGATTCAAGCGCATATCAAGCACATGTCGCACATTCTTCAATGCCAAGGTGTATCTAGTGTTAGTCTCAACACAAATATCTCCAATTCCCAAATGTCAGCATAACTGTTATTGCCCATCTTCACTCTTCCAAAGTCCCTTGCTCTGTATGAAGTAAAAGCTCTTTCTTGGAGTGACATGACAAGAAAAGGCTGAGTCAATCACCCATTCAACATAAGGAGTGAAATATTGCAACATTCATCCTCTCCTACACAAATCACCACATCTTCAATTGTCAGACAAAGTGGTATTTGTTCTTCTACCTTTGTTCTGATTTTTCCTATCTTTCTGTTTACTCTTCAAGCCTTGCAGTTTCTTCTTATGTGACCTTCTTTGTCATAGTAGAAACACTTGAATTTTCCTTTCGATTCTGACTGACTTCTGGATTTACCACGCCCCTTAGAATTTCTAGTCCTACTCCTCCCCCTATTCTCTGTGACAAGACTTGTGCATTATCCTTGGCCATGTCTTTTCTTCTTGTTTCTTTATTGAACAAGCTATCCTTGACCATTGCAAGTTGTAACACACCATTTGGAGCAGAGTTACTAAGTGACACCACAAAGTCTCCCAACTGTCGGGTAAGGAGCTCAAAAGTAATAAAGCTTGAAGCTCATCATCAATTATCAGCTTCATTATAACCATTTGATTCACCAAGTCTTGGAACTCACTCAAATGCTCGGCAACAGATCTCCCTTCCTTAAGCTTCAAATTCACAAGCTTTCTAGCCACAAAAGCTTTATTTTGAGCTATCTTTCTTCATAGAGACCCTTCAAATTTTCCCAAAGAGCTTCTATATTAGTCTCTTGAGATACATGATGAAACACACTCACATCGATGCATTGTCTAATACATCCAATGGTTTTTCTATTTAACTTCTTCTAGTCTTTTTCAGACATCTCACTTGGCTTAGCACTATCACCCTTGATAGGATCATGCAAATCCTTACAGTAAAGGACATCCTCCATCATCGGCTTCCAAATCGAATAATTTGACGCCGTGAGTTTAATCATAGTGCTCATATTCATATTCTATTTTCCATTTAATTCAACACAAGACAATCATGTCCAACAACCAATGCTTTGATACCACTTGTTGGGATAAATTCCTGTCTATGTGTGAATTAAATTAAATATAACCCAAGCAACAAAGAAAATAAAATCTACGGAAGCGATAAAAAGATCAACCAACAAGAACACAAGAAATTATGTGAAAAACCCTCCAGTGTAGAGAGAAAAACCACGAGACAAATCTGATCAATCCATTATAATAAAATAGAGATTACAACACTCAAGTTATACCCAAAACTCTGAGTTCACAATAAATTGAGAAAATACAAAAATACTTCTAGGAAAAATACAACTCATCACATAACCCAGTAGCAAGATCTTCCACTCTGAATACTTTAACTCTCTGTAGTTGTAGATCAAATAATCTCCTAGAGAAAACCCCAATTTATCTTCCTTGTGTGTTTGAGCAAAAGAAAAATACATTTTCTTTTTTCCCTCAATGCCGCAAACACATTAATCTTTTTCCTTCAATCGGCTTCAAATTTGTGTTTTAGTCTCAATCTCTCTCACATTCTCTATATCATGTATCTACACGTGAAAGAACACAAATGCTTTATATAAAAGCACCTGCCACCGCCTACACTCCTATTCCTAAAGTAATTTGGAATAGAAGTCTTATATACCAATTTTCACCTATTTCACGTTTAAATAGGATTCAATAAATATGAACTTGGAGTCCTATGCGGGCTGGACTCCTATTAGGTGCCGTGCACCTCAACAAATAGGAAATCTAGCAACTACCGTAGGCAGCATTGTAAAATATTACAAGAAAAGGTCAATGAACAAGAGTTTTACAGAAGAATAACCAAATTCTCTAATCGAGATAAATCACAAATGGAACATACTTATATAAAATGTTTTTTAGAAGAACATACTTATATAATTAGTTTATGTATTCTGTATTTTAAATTGATTATCTATCTATTATATTGTGCTTTGAACATCCTAATATACTTTTTACACTTGCCAAATTTTCTAAAAAATATTATATCCAAAATTTGCATTTGGAATATGTATAAAATTTGTTTCATAATTTTATAGAATTTGAACTTTTACTTTCCAATTATGTGTGGGACAGAGGATTTGTAAGTAAAGAATAGAATAATTTATCTTAAAATAGTTTCAAACTTTGTCAAACATTTTTTTTTTTTTATATGAGATCAAACTTTTATATTTTTTAAAAATAGATCAAACTTTTATATTTATTAAAAATAAATACTTATATAATGAAAAAGGTTTAATTACTGTTAACAAGTTTGATAGTGTTTAAATTCCTTAAAAATATTTTTAAATTGGTGAAATTGTTTAAATTTAGTATAATACTAATACTAGAATTGTCTTTTTATTTTCTACTACAGCTTGGAATGAAACATTTTTCCAAAAATTGTGCATATTAATTTAAAATTTTCTCAATATACTTTATCGAATTTGAGTTCTATTTGTTATGCAATAGAGAGAGAATCCAGTTTGGAAATTAAATTGAATTTTCTCCTTATAAGCATTATCATAATCTAAATTTCATCAGCAATTCTTTTAGTACGGACTGACCATTGAGAAAAAGCTGAAGAAATGATACTAAGCAATACCTCTTAAATGAAAAGGAATTATTACTCTTCTTCCTTCTTAATTCTTCCTTATAATAGTTATTAATTTAAATCTGGTTTTAGAATATAATTTAATTAAGTTTTA
>NW_027069547.1:318130-350743 GCF_002906115.3 Quercus suber
ATTGTTAATATATATATATATATATATAATGAATCGTACATAGTCATGGTATATTACATAAATGACTTATAAATATGAATTGTTTTTAGTTATACAAAAAAAAAAAAAAAAAAGCTCATAAATATAAAATCATTCAAACTCTCTCTTCCTTTAATTTTATATTTAAAGTTAAATATATGATTAGGCTCTTTATGGTTTATTTATATTGGAATCTTTGTTTTTTACACTAAATTAACTTATTTGGCACAAAAATTAAAAACTTTGATTAGTTAGTACATTTGATGCAAAATTAAACTCTAATTGAAATTCAATTCTTACACTTAGTACAATCCAATTTGAAATTTAATTGGATTTTCTCTCAACTTTATATATATATATATATATATAAGCATTCTCTATTTATAATAATAAAAAAACTAATTTGGATTTTTTATTTATTTATGTTTGATATAGAGAAGCTATTAAATTTTACTTGTCAGAATATAATTACCAAATTTAATATGAGTTGGTTAGCTAATGCATACTCACGAGAGAGTTTTATTTTGACAATATAGTTTGTGAAAATTTTCATTTATTTATAATTTTTTTATGCATAATAGATTAAACATTTTTGGTTAGAGTAATTTTTTTCCCTGAAATTTGTTTGCTCATATGCTTAAATTTTTATGGCGATTAAGGACCATATCTATTGTAATGTCAATTTTCACTTTTCTTGAAATATATGGTTTTTAATCTTTGGACTTATAGAAATATTGAACATCTATTAAGTTCAATTTGTTTCTAAAAAAAAAAAAAAAACATAAGTTTTACTTACAAACTAGGTTTCAATTTTGCTTAGACCAAGAAGAAATTCGCAAATGTCTTGACATAATGATAAAAAAAAAAAATTAAAAAAAAAAACAATTATCACAAAACTAATCATAAAAATTTCAAATTTATTTTAAAATTTGAAATTTTCCTATTTAATAATGCAAGCCTTATAGTTTGGTTATGAGTGAATTTAGATGCATTTTGATGATTTCTTATTTGCTTAGAAAAGTACTATAAAAAACTATGGAAAAAGTTTATTTATTTTTATTTACATGTGTGGGCCATCAAAATTTTCAGAAAACTGACTTTTCATCGCTCGCCAAATGAACTAAAACATTTAGACTGTTCTTCTTCTCATTCCCACACGTACACTCTTTTTTTTTCTTTATATGTTGACATCCAAAATTATGTCTACTATTTTTATTAAGTTAAAAATTAGAATGGTTAACTTTCTTGTGTTCTTCTTCACATCTAAATTTCAATATGAATAAGATTAGAATGATAATAAGTGGAAAATAGCCTCGCAAATTTGCTGCAATTCAATTGTAACTTGTTGATGTCTCTAACAATGACGATAAGGGTTCAAATCACCCCACTCTTTTTTTGTTATTAAGAATGATGGTAAGTAGATATCAATTAATACTGCTTTGTTAAAGCTCAAAGCTAGCTCAAGTATATTTTTTTTCCATGCAATTAACTAATGTTAACCAAAAGTGTAATTACTTGGCCAAAAAAAAAAAAAAAAAAATGAAAGTATAATAATAAGAATTGGTTTTTAGTTGAACGGTTAAATATTGATTACACAAAATAGTTAATTAGATATGCAGTTATGAATATGTTAAAAGACAGTTAGGTATTAGCTCTAACAAGAATTTTCTCTTTACCATGAGTTGCTACCTCCTGTGAAACTCAATTCATTCATGGAAAAGGAAGCTCCAAAGTATTAAATAATTTTCCTTGAATCGGTACTTTTATCTATGTTGCTTGGACTATTTCATTCTTTTTAATTTTTCAATTAATGTGCTGATACTTTTTTTGTACTTGAGCGAGCTTGTTAGGAACCATATTACTTGAATTTATTCAATTTAAATTAGTGCATGCCATGGATTTAGATGTCTAGATGATTTAGATACATATAGTCCCTGTTCAAATTTGTTGCAATATATTATAATCCCAAACTAATTGTTTTAGAGGATATTAATCTCTTTATTTCCCAGGATAAATTCCCTAACTTGGAATACTTGAGATTGGATGAGGGCGATGTCATGAATGAGACATGTGGGGGACCGTCAGAAGAATTCTGTTGCAACCTAAAAGAGCTGAGGTTGTACGGAAATGGTGAAATTCCAAATGTAGAGGCTCCAAGAGCAGGAATATCAGATTTTTGCAGATTAAAGAATATTGTGCCGTTCTCATCCACATTTTTCCACTCCTTAAAGAAATTGGAAGTATACAAATCTGATGTATTGATTAGTTTATTAACTCCCTCAACAGCCAGAACTCTCGCGCAACTCCAATTCATTGTAATTGGGAATTGCAAAAGAATGACAGAAATAGTTGCAAATGAGGGAAGTGAAGCAGAAGCAGGAGATGAGATCGCTTTCAATAATTTGACAAATTTGAGATTTTATAATGCGCCGAGTCTCACAGCCTTCCATTTGGGGAATCGCACCATCAAATTCCCATCATTGGATGAAGTAATTATTGCCGGCTGTCCTAAATTGAAGATTTTCTATAGTGGAGTCTTAAGCACGCCAAAGCTAACAAGGGTTTTGATGGAAGTAAGGTGGATGGCATTCAAAAAGGAGGGGGATGGAGATGTTGATCTTAACGCTAGAATAAAAGAGTATTGGGAGGGTAAATTGGAGACTTGCGACCAAAAGTTCGCTGAAAAGGTACGTTGCCATGCTTTCATGCCGTAGTTCCTTATTATTTTTATTTTTTTAAAATCGTAAGTGGCTGCAAATTAATTTAGTTCCACTGCCGTATGTCATCATGTTGATATCTCAGCTAGCTGAATCCAAAATGTATAAAGTTATTAACGATTGTTATTTAGGTTTCGTTTGGCACTGGTTTAATTAAAAAGCATCAAAATTTTCTATTCAAGCAGATGTCATTCAATTGCACCCACATTAATTAAAACACAAATGTGGGCCTTTTGGGCCTTCATTCATGCATACACAAATGTGGGCCTTTTGGGCTAAAATTTGGAAAAATAAAATAAAAATTAATAACCTCAACAACAAAAGTAGAAATTTGTTAATTAAAAACTTTAGAAAAAACCCATTTAGATCTTAGCAAATTTGAATTAAATCAATCAAATGAAAGATTAATGGATAAATGATTGTTTGGTTATGTACATTGAAAGAGATGTAACTTGCAGGATTAATAATAAAAATATTATACAATAATTTCAAAATAAGAAACCTCATAAAAGGCAATTGTAAAACATTTTTTTTTTTTTTTTTTGCGATGTGATATATTCAAGTTCTCTTTTGTTTTAGATTTTGTATCATTTATGTTTCTTATTAACTCCTAGAAAATAATTATGGAGCTGCCAAATTATGTAATTAAAAAAAAAAAAAGAAGATAAACTCCCATATTGGTGTTGTAATTATTGTTGTTATTTGAAATGTAGTATCTTACAATGGTGTGGAATGTGAGAAATCTAATTTGAATAAAGCTGACATTGGTTTTTGTGATTGCTGGATCTTGTCGCTTTTGGTTTTAGTTGATCTGCATATTTGGTGGATGAGATCGGAACATTGTTCATAATATGTTAACATCGTGCTCTTTCATATCATGTTGTTTTTGGATTACTTTGTATCTTTTTTTTCAAAATACTTTTATTGTAGATTGATGCTGGTGAAGGTGGGGAGAGTGAACATGACGCTAATGATGACTTAGCGAGAGAAACTACTAGTGAAGTTGGGGACAGACAATGTGATGGAGAATGATGACTAGGGAGCAACTCAAAAGAAGATGGATCTTCCCTTTTATTGATTGTTTTATTTTTGAGTGTTGTCTTTATGTGATTTATTTATTTTTGAAACCTATGTGATTATTACAATATATTATTTATTTTAGAAACTTATGTGATTGTTACACTATATAACTTTGTTGTAATTCTAGACTACTTACTACTCCTTCCGTATTTGTAAGCATGAATTTGTAAACTATTAACCTACGATGGACTAACTTTCACCAATTGTGACACTATTATAGTTGGAGTCATATTCACATGTAAGTGGTATGGTTGGTCAATAGTTATGATAGACCTTGTTTATGAATTTGTATACTATTCACTTATGATAGACCTTCTTTAATGTTAATATGATGTGTTACTGCTAAAGGTGTGTTATAATATTCACATGTAAGCGGTGTAGTTGGTTAAATATTAAAGTTTCATATTAGATAATGAGTTGTTTCTTCTCCAAAAAAAAGAAAAAAAAAGAAAAAGAAAAGAAAACAAAGATATGAGTTGTTAGTAGAACATAATTAGGCCAAACTCATAAACTTAAACTTTTGGATTCAATGGTGTTCCTATCAAGAAAGTCAATACCAGCCATACTAGCGATATATACCATATCGGTCATTAAATTGATACTAGTATTTTTTTTTTTAAATGTACTAGACAAAATGTAGAATTGTGCCATGTTGTATTGGTCGTATTGTAGATTTTTTTGGGTATTTTGGGTAGCATTGATGTTTTAGCCGATATAATAAAATGATTACATTGGATTAATGTACATAGGATAATACTTAGGCTTCTTTGTATAGGAAAATGATAAAGGTACTACAAGTTTTACTACATAATATTTACAAACTGATATGGCAATGAATGTGATTGGTTGGCTTCAATCACTTCATAAAATAAATATTTGAATTGTCACTTTGTGATTGGTAACACACTAGTTTGTTAGCTCAATGTCGTAAAATTTATATGACTACTCATATATCTAACCCCAAAATGGTACACCAGTATCAAAATATTTCATTTCTTTGGCCAAACCAAAATGACACGAAATTTACTCTCTTGGTCCCTATATGTTATATGAATTACGAATTCAAATCTCCTCAAAGTGTTCTCGCAATTGGAACCCATTCAGAGATTGCAAATGGTCATGTTTTGCCACTGATTCTTCAAAACCAATTTAAGAGAAAAAAAAAATTGTCCAAAACATGAAAGTATCTATCGCAACAGTTCTACCATATCAGCACCCTTGCAGGTGTTACAACTCAATGAACAAGTGACATCTACAAAATAGCCATGTTTGCTAAAAGTTGAATAAAAAAGTTAAAAATTTAATTTAAATATGATTTCTTAAAAATTCAAATTAATATTCCACAAATTTTTTTAATCAAATTCATTTCCTATAAGGAGCCACATTGGTCATACGAATAAAGTTTATCTTGGTTCGTTTTTGCTTACGATGAACAATTGGGACCCCAATTTAAGGAAGGCATTGAGATCTATCGTGTGACATCAAAGATCTCATCTAACTTGGCCTCCCTCCTAGGATTGTCATGAAATTAAAAGCCAAATGGGGACCTTGTCCTTATTGAGTGTTTTTTTTTTTAATTTTTTTGACAAATCCAAGATACTGTAAATTGAAAATTCATTTGTATTTATATAATTTAGATTTTTGGAATATTGAGATGAGTAGAGTTTTGATCAGAAAATAATAATAAATTTCAATTGTGAAGGTAGACCAAATTACGGAGGAAATCCCTTGGTGACCATAAATTACTTACAATGTGAGTGTGTTTGAGTAAAAATCAAATTTTAATTAACCTTGGTCCCTTGATTATACTTTCAAGTTACTTGAAGTGAATATCTAACTTCGAAAACTAAGACATAGGGTTTAGAAAATTTTAACTTAATAGGACTTGTTTAGAAATGCATGAGTTCACATGAGATTATTGAGAAAATCCTAATTGTCAAAGTTCCTAAATGACTAAGTTATGAACCTAATTTGCCTAAGTTATCTCGAAGTAAACTAATGCATAGTAAATTAATCCAAAGAAGATCATCTCAAAGTAAAGTAAATTGTAGGAAATGTAAAGGATTCAAACCTAAATGATTATTCTAACGATAAATTGATTTAAAGTAAATAGTAAATTATACAAAACTTCAATAAAAAAACTAAATATTGCATCAATCTACTTGAATACTTGAATAAATGATAACATGAGTACAAGAAAATGAACATACAAGCAATGCTTTAAAAAACAAACAGTTCAAAGAATTGAAAAGGGGGGGGGGGGGGTTCAAGGCTTATAAATAAGGTCGAACTGTGATTTTATAATTATTTAAAATATAAATAAAGGTAATAAATTTGAAAAAATTAGCAAAAGTTAGTAAAAAAACATAAATTACGTATTTGTTTCCAACTGTCCTAAATTGAAGATTTTCTGTAGTGGAGTCTTAAGCACGCCAAAGCTAATAGAGTTTAGGATGGAAGAAAAGGATATAATCAAAGAGGAGGGGGATGGAGATGTTGATTTTCTTAACGCTAGAATAAAAGAGTATTGGGAGGCTAAATTGGAGACTTGCGACCAAAAGTTCGCTGAAAAGGTACGTTGCCATGCTTTCATGCCGTAGTTCCTTATTATTTTTATTTTTATTTTTTTAAAATCGGAAGTGGCTGCAAATTAATTTAGTTCCACTGCCGTATGTCATCTTGTTGATATCTCAGCTAGCTGAATCCAAAATGTATAAAGTTATTAACGATTGTTATTTAGGTTTCGTTTGGCACTGGTTTAATTAGAAAGCATCAAAATTTTCTATTCAAGCATATGTCATTCAATTGCACCCACATTAAAACACAAATGTGGGCCTTTTGGGCCTTCATTCATGCATATTGCCTTCTTCAAATTACTTAACACAAAAGAAAAAAAAAAAACAATTATTTGGGCCTTTAGAGAACCTTTTAATTTATAAGTATCTTAGTAACAATAGTAGTCCGGGTATTCATTTTAAATTGGTATCAAGCTTACCTCTATGGCCCTATAAAAGTTTCATCTATTCATCTCTTTTGAACACCATGATCTTAAATATTTTTTAAGTCCAACTAAAATAAATTTGAATATGATCATGTTATCAATATCTTGGCCTTTAAAAAATAAAATAACAAAACTCAATAACAAACCAATTTGAGCTAAACTTTGGAAAAATAAAATAAAAATTAATAACCTCAACAACAAAAGTAGAAATTTGTTAATTAAAAACCTTAGAAAAAACCCATTTAGATCTTAGCAAATTTGAATTAAATCAATCAAATGGAAGATTAATGGATAAATGATTATTTGGCTATGTACATTGAAAGAGATGTAACTTATAGGATTAATAATAAAAATATTATACAATGATTTCAAAATAAGAAACCTCATAAAAGGCAATTGTAAAGCCTTTTTTTTTTTTTTTTTTTTTTTTTTTTTTTTTTTTGACATTGTTTTTGTGATTTTGGATCTTGTTGCTTTTGGTTTGTTTTAGATTGATCTGCATATTTGTGGATGAGATCGAACATTGTTCATAATATGTTAACATCGTGCTCTTTCATATCATGTTGTTTTGGATTACTTTGCATCTTTTTTTTTTTAATTTCAAAATACTTTTATTGTAGACTGATGCTAGTGAAGGTGGGGAGAGTGAACATGACGCTAATTGATGACTTAGAGAGAAACTACTAGTGAAGTTGACACACCACAATGTGATGGAGAATGATGACTAGGGAGCAACTCAAAAGAAGATGGATCTTCCCTTTTATTGATTGTTTTATTTCTGAGTGTTGTTTTACTGATTTATTTTTTGAAACCTATGTGATTATTACAATATATTATTATTTTAAAAACCTATGTGATTGTTACACTACATAACTTTGTTGTAATTCTAGACTACTTACTACTCTTCCGTATTTGTAACCATGAATTTGTAAACAATTAACCTATGATAGACTAATTTTCACCAATTGTGACACTGTTATAGTTGGAGTCATATTCACATGTAAGTGGTATGGTTGGTCAATAGTAATGATAGACCTTATTTATGAATTGTATACTATTCTGCTTATGATAGACCTTATTTAATGTTAATATGATGTGTTACTGCTAAAGGTGTGTTATAATATTCACATGTAATGCGTGTAGTTGGTTAAATAGTGAAGTTTCATGTTAGATAATGAGTTGTTTCTTCCCCAAAAGAAAAAAAAAAAAAAAAGNCCCCAAAAAAAAAAAAAAAAAAAAAAAAAGAAAAAGATATGAGTTGTTAGTAGAACATAATTAGGCCAAACTCATAAACTTAAACTTTTGGATTCAATGGTGTTCCTATCAAGAAAGTCAATACTAGCCGTACTAGCAATATATACCATATCAGTCATTAAATTGATACTGGTATTTTTTTAAAATGTACCAGACAAAATGTAGAATTGTGCCATGTTGTATTGGCCGTATTGTAGATATTTTGGGTATTTTGGGCAGTATTGATGTTTCTGCCGATATAATAGAATGATTACATTGGATTAATGTACATAGGATAATACTCAAGCTTCTTTGTATAGGAAAATGATAAAGGTACTACAAGTTTTACTACATAATATTTATAAACTGATATGACAATGAATGTGATTGGTTGGCTTCAATAACTTCATAAAATAAATATTTGAACTGTCACTTTGTGATTGGTAACACACTAGTTTGTTAGCTCAATGTCGTAAAATTTATATCACTACTCATATATCTAACCTCAAAATGGTACACCAGTATCAAAATATTTCATTTCTTTGGCCAAACCAAAATGACACAAAATTTACTCTCTTGGTCCCTATATGTTTTATGAATTACAAATTCAAATCTCCTTAAAGTGTTCTCGCAATTGGAACCCATTCAGAGATTGAAATGGTCATGTTTTGCCACTGATTCTTCAAAACCAATTTAAGAGAAAAAAAAAATTGTCCAAAACATGAAAGTGTCTATTGCAAAAGTTCTACCATATCAGCACCGTTGCGGGTGTTACAACTCAATGAACAAGTGGCATCTACAAAATAGCCATGTTTGCTAAAAGTTGAATAAAAAAGTTACAAATTTAATTCAAATATAATTTCTTAAAAATTCAAATTAATATTCCACAAATTTTTTTAATCAAATTCATTTCCTATAAGGAGCCACATTGGTCATACGAATAAAGTTTATCTTGGTTCGTTTTTGCTTACGATGAACAACTGGGACCCCAATCTAAGGAAGGCATTGAGATCTATCGTGTGACATCAGGGATCTCATCTAACTTGGCCTCCCTCCTAGGATTGTGTCATTAAATTAAAAGCCAACTGGGGACCTTGTCCTTATTGAGTGTTTTTTCTATTTTTTTTTTTGACAAATCCAAGATACTGTAAATTGAAAATTCATTTGTATTTATATAATATAGATTTTTGGAATATTGAGATGAGCAGAGTTTTGATCAGAAAATAATAATAAATTTCAATTGTGAAGGTAGACCAAATTATGGAGGAAATCCCTCGGTGACCATAAATTACTTACAATGTGAGTGTGTTTGAGTAAAAATCAATTTTTAATTAACCTTGGTCCCTTGATTATACTTTCAAGTTACTTGAAGTGAATATCTAACTTCGAAAACTAAGACATAGGGTTTAGAAAATTTTAACTTAATTGGACTTGTTTAGAAATGCATGAGTTCACATGAGATTATTAGAATGAGAAAATCCTAATTGTCAAAGTTCCTAAATGACTAAGTTATGAACCTAATTTGCCTAAGTTATCTCGAAGTAAACTAATGCACAGTAAATTAATCCAAAGAAGATCATCTCAAAGTAAAGTAAATTGTAGGAAATGAAGGATTCAAACCTAAATGATTATTCTAACGATAAATTGATTTAAAGTAAATAGTAAATTATATAAAACTTCAATAAAAATAAATAAATATTGCATCAATCTACTTGAATACTTGAATAAATGATAACACGAGTACAAGAAAATGAACATACAAGCAATGCTTTAAAAAACAAACAGTTCAAAGAATTGAAAAGGAGGGGTTAATGGCTTATAAATAAGGTCGAACTGTGATTTTATAATTATTTAAAATACAAATAAAGGTAATAAATTTGTAAAAATTAGCAAAAAGTTAGTAAAAAAAACATAAATTAGGTTTGTAAGGTTAAGATTTGTAGCCCAAGCCCACGAGATATGGAATATGAGCCTAGCAAGCCCAAAACAATGAATTTGTAGAGAGTGGGTGAAAGAGCTAGATTGATAGTGTATTAAACAACGTTTAGTTATGGTTCTAAAGGATGAACAAGTACTACAACACACTTGAAATTTGAATAAACTGATGTCCGAAGAGATAAATTATTGTTTGAAAGGCCAATACAATTCTTAGAGCCACAGTAAATCTTCCTTCTTAATTTCTTTCTCTTTCTTGATTCTAATCCCCTCTAATGGGAGATCTCTTACATTTATATAGTTTTCTTTTAGAATATCTTGGTTGTCCACTTGTCCTTCATTCAAGCGTTCACTTGAGTATATGTCCCATCGGGCATCTTTTTGGGTCTTCCACGAGTGGTGGTAGCTGAGACCTATTCAGGGGTCTTCTCCATATAAATGTGGTCAGAAAAGTTGCTGCAGGGCATTTAATACGGTGGTAGCAGCTTTTCCTTAAGATATTTCTCCACTCTTATCATCTTTATGCACACCTGAAGTTCATCCTTATCATTGGAACTTCTAGGGAGATCCCCTAAACCACCTAGGTACTAGTTTGACCGATATTCTTCATATCCGAGAAGGACAGGATCCTCGGATTGTATCTCTCTACTATTTCCTTGCGTGGTTCCTCAGTCTAAGGCCCTCCCCAATCATTTACTCCTCCTCGGACGGATTCATATTTCCTAATAGGGTCCAAGGCCCAACATATAAATACGGGCTTTTATTCCCACAAGGTTCATAAAACCATTTTCTTTACTAATCTTTCAGATTTAAAATAAAACCATTTTCAACATAAATTGATAAATTTCACATTCACGTATAAAAACATAATTCTTGAAATACTTTTAAATTTAACAAATAATAATAGATTGCGAAATTTTCTATCTTTTAATCCAAGAAAATAGAGGGAGAAGAAATAACAAAAATAAAAACTATTAATATCTAAAGTAAAAATAAAAATATAATATAAAATCAAGAGAAGACATTACAATAATAGCTACCTAATAGTTAGTGTGCTTATCATTTAGTTTGCAAGAGTTGATACTTTGGGTTAAGTAACGTGTTTTAGCTTGGTCAGAGAGTGTAATTAAGTGTGTGTGTGTGTGTGTGTGTGTGTGTGTTTAATAGTTAGTTTGTTTCTCAAAAAAAAAAAAAATTTTTTTGCAAGAGTTGGGGGTCAGAGGTTAAAACCTTAAAGTTAAAACCCTCATCTCTCCCTTCTTTGGAATTTTTCATTAAAAAATGGCATCCCTTGAATCAACTGAACCATGACCAATTCAACAATTCACTAGTTATACCAAAAATTCAAATGCTTCAAGACTTTAATTTAAAGTTGACCAATTTTCCTAATTAAAAAATTGATCTGGGCTTGGCTAGATTCCAATTAACCCAATTAGATTGGACAGTCTGGTATGATTTTAAAAACTATGCTTACAAGCATAAAGGTTTTAAGGAAGTTTTTCAAAACGGTTTCTATTTCATTCTAATTTCTCGCTCTTGACTCTCTCTTGTCCCTAACCTCCCAAACTTGAAATTTTTGGGCTCGAATCACTCATATCACATTTCTAACATCTATCTTTAAGGTATTTTTGATTTCTCATTCTCATTTTTAATTCATGAGTTTCATTTTAGAGAGTTGAAGTTCAAAATTGGGAATATTGGAGTTTTTGGGCAAAAAACTTTTTTTCTATCAATCCTTTTGCTTTGGTTGATTGAGATTTGACGTAATTGAGTGGTTTTTGGCCCCTAAGGCGTAATTCTCATGTATTTCTAGCAACTTTTGGAGGTGATCCCTCATACTTTGAGTGTTCAAATAGGAGTGCACACCATGTGTTCGGTGAAATGTCCAAAGAAATTTTCATCTTCATTTGAACTTCGATGAGTCTCAAATTTTGACATTGTATTATGTATGAGTCTAGGACATTACTCATGCATCATAACATCCTTTTTATTATAGAAATTGGTTTGTGGGAATTTTCTCATTTTGTCCATGTGTCTTGCATGCTTACTTGTGCTTATTTAAACGTTGTTTGTATGCACCCATACTTTGCATTTCTCGTAAGTTTGTTCATACATTCATTCCCCAATTGGTATTTGTTCTTATTCTTCTTGATCCCTTTGTCATTCATGACAAAAAATGGGAGAAATTTTTGGACTTCAGTGCACATGCATAGGAGGAGATATATTGACAGGGGGAGACACATAGATATTGACACGTTGTTTTCTTTTAATATATTTATTTATTTATTTGATGTTATGGTTTATCTTTTAGTACTTAGATACTATGTGCTTATGCACAGTATTAACTTATAGTATTCACAAGTCTCCTCAAATTTTTAGGTAAACTAACTCAAAATTTTTTTATTTTTCTAGTTTAGCTAGTATGTTTTGTATGCACACATATTAGACTCAATACACTATTTTTTACTATATTTAAATACTAGTGATATAGAAAATCTAAAAATACAGAAAAAGGCTAAATATTTTTAAGTGGTGAATTTGAATATAATATTTTATTTTAATCGACCTTAGCTACAGCTCAATTGTTGTGAAAATAATGTACCTTTTTGTTATATATTCTCATTACTCCTAGTCAAATTGTCGAAAAGTGAACAAGTTTTATGGTTCCAAGAAATGTTAGTGTTCCTCTTTTATAAAATTATTATCAAAATTTCAAAACCACACATCATGATGGAGAGCAAATATCTTTATCAATATGTGTCAAAAATTGTATGAGAGAACATAACATAAAAAAATGAGAGAGAGAGAGACACACACAGAGAGAGAAGAGCTCATTCTGGCAAAGTAAAACTCAATATTAAATTTTTTTGGTAATTTGTTGAGACTAATGCGTAGACTTTTTGTAGGTTTTTGGGTGTGTATATATATATATATATATGGGTTGGGTTCAAGTTACACCTAGTGTAACTCTGAGTAATGTTACACCACCCAATAACTTGTTATAGAATTCACATTTTAAAAATCCTACCGTTGAATTATATGTTCTATATGTACTTAACATTCATGCCAATTTTTATGTCAATTGGATGTTATTTATCATTCGATCCATAAACTCATTTTTTATGCATTATTTTAAACTACAAAACTTGAATTTAAACAATTAATTGATAGCATGACTATTAATCTTTGAACACCTTGAAATTTTGCAAGCATGGAGAATATACAAAGATAATGTAATCTAACGGTGGATTTGTCAAAATTTATATCCAATTAAAAAATATTGAGTGATGTAATATTACTTAGAGTTATACAAGGTGTAACTTGAACTATATATAGAGAGAGAAACAAATGGGTTTAAGTTACATCTGGTGTAACTCCACAAGAGTTACACTTTTTAAGCCATAGATTTCCAAAAGATTTAACAGTCAAAAAGAAAACATCATAATTCTTTACATCATTAAATGCTTACTTAATTAATAGCATCCTCATTATCTCTCTCCCTATTAAATATTTCTGTGTCTCCTTTTTTTCTCTCTCCAATTTCTGTGATAGATGCGCTTTGTTGATGGTTGTACAATAATGCGAGCAACCCTAGTTGTTGTATCTCCTCCTCCACTGTGTAAAAGCCGAGCATAGTGTGATGGGGATGGTGTACCTCTTTCCCATTTGTTGCAAGTCTCAGATAAAATCACAATAACTCCATTCCCAAGCATGGTTGTTGCTTATGCTTTTGTCTCCTTTTTTGTTTCCTTTTGTGTTGTGTGTTGTTGTTGTTGTTGTTTTGTGATCATAAGAATTGAATTTGAATACAATCCAATTGAGAACAATGAAGTCAAAGAATGTAAAAAGGGTTTGCGTGAATTTTGAAGAATTGCTTGGACTGAGGTGATGGAAAGAAAAGAGTGTTGTTTAAAGAAAGTATAAGTTAATAATGTGTATAATTTGAATCTCTTTTGAAAAAATTTATAATTTGAACCATACAATTATGATTATTTATAATTATACCCGTGCATATATACAGGTTACATACTAGTAAATATATACATTTTTTTAGAGAGTTACAACCTATGGCTTTCACTCCTAATGATAGCTCTTTATCATCAAACTAAGACACCAATCAATTTTTTGAGTTAACTGGAACCCACACACCAATAAATATAAGTCATACATGCAATAGCCTCTGAGTTAATTTTATTTTATATTTTTTACTCTTAGAGTTATCTTTGGAGTACATACTTTGTTGTTCGTACAAGCCTAGCATATAATAATCTCTAAGTTAGCTTCTTCTTTTCTTTTTTTTAACTCTTAAAGTTACCTTTGGGGTTATATTGTTTCGTTGGGCAATTCCATGAAACAAATTTCATCTTGATTGGTATATATTCTACTCCACCAATACCATGCTGGTACGGAACAAATTTCATCTTAGGTAAGAGTTTTTCATTTGGATGAGAGTTAAACCATTTTTTATAATTCTTGTGGCTTAAGTAAACCAATACTTGTTTTTTTATATAAAAAAGAAATTAAACCACTTACATATGTAAATTATGCAAGAGAGAAGAGAGAAAAAAACTCAACTTCAATCTTTTTTTGATAATTCGATAATTATAAAAACTAGCTTTTAACCCGCACTATGTGCGGGAACCTTTTTATTTACATTTATTAGAAATAATTTTTTTAATAATATGTAAATACACTTTTACCACATACTAAACACCCAACACATATCTTCATTTACAAATCTAATTTTAAACACCGTAGGCAAATATCAAAAACTAATTTAACCCAATTATTTAAAACAAAACCAAATCTAGTACAAATACCCAATAGATAATTTATTTTAAACCCAATATGATAATTAAAACCAAATCTAACTCAAATATCTAAATCTAAAACAATCCGACCAAGTGCACATGAAGATGTTGATTCAACATCAACTAATTTTTTTTTCTTGTGAATTCCAATGTGTCTCTACATTGCTTTTTGTGTAGTTATGTACTCATTTCATATCTCAGTTGTTCTTTTAAGGTAGATGAATAAATATCCCCCTTTTGAGACAAGGTGAGAGACAAAGAGAAATGGAGAATTTGAATGATGTGAGATTTTTTCCTGCTACCTTCCTATCGGCCAAATTATTTTCCCCTTCTTATTTTTTGCCTATCATGTCCCTTTCATGAGGAATGAATATAGACCTTTGTAGATTTTGTTCAACCCCAACATTTATATATTGAACAAAGTAAATGTATCTTAGAAGCTTGATAAGAAACTATTAAAATATATATATATATATATTTCATAAATGCATATAGATCACAAAGTTTGATAAGAAACTATGTTTCGTTTAAGCTACCTTAGGACACAAATTTTCTCAACCTCATTAATTTAAGACACATATTCTCCATACTCTATCCATTCAATAGATGGTTAATTCAATTTCACAACTCCTACTAAACCATACTAACTAAAAAAGAAAAAAAGAAAAATCCTATTGAAGTACAAGCATATATGCATTTTTTAACATGACATACATACCAACCAAAAAACTACACAAAATATTTTGTTTATAAACCAAATTATTAGCTGTATGTTAAAGGACAAAGAAAATGCTAATTTTGAGATTTTGCTAAGATATTATATATGAACACTTTTAGTTTCTATTCAAATGTGTAAGGTTGAATTTAATCAACCATTTAATTGGCTTTATTCCGTGACCAATTTGCTTGTATTTTAGCATTTAGCAACCCTGTATTTAGGTGGGAAAATTGTAAGGGTAGTGTGTGAGAAGATGTGAAGAAAAGCTCAAGCGTGTGCAAGAAAAACAGAGGCTCGCGGCTAGAGCTCGCGGGTGGATCGCGACTGGCAAGTCGCGAAAGGCTGACACGTGAGAGGCACACTGGGAAGCTGAAAGGTCGCGCCATCTGTCACGCTACAGGACAAAAGTTCCAGTCTGGCCAAGCAGTTACGTCGCGACTTGAACTCGCGACTTGGACAAGTCGCGAGACCAAGTCACCAACTTGCCCTATTTGGCAAAAACTGACGTTTTGCATTCCCTTCTCACCCTACTATATATACACCCTTATACCCATCATATTGAGAGAGCTTCCAGAGAGAATCTTGTGAGAGAAAACCCTAGAGAAAAATAAGATTGCCTCATCCCCAATCTTCATCTAAAGAGACTCTACAAATTTCTCTACTCTCTTCCTCTCCATTGTCATACCCTTGAGAGGTCATTTACCAAACCTTTATCTCACCACACCCACGTCTGTGAGAAGGTCCATTTGGTGCTTTGGGAAACAGTTTGGGAAGAAACCAATGGTGATTGGTTGTTGCTATGGTCTATAGTGGAATCCGGTAAGCTAGAAAAGAAAAAGGTTTGGCGCAACCTCGTTGGAGCAGGAAGCTTGGAGGGCTTAGGTACCTGGGTAGATTAGTCTTGGAGAGTCTATTGCTATTCATGTATCCTAACTACATTTTCTAGTGGATTATTGACCGCTTGGAGGGCGGCGGAGAGGTTTTATGCCGAGGGCTTCGGTTTCCTCTTCGATAACACATCGAGTGTTGTCCTTGTGTTTGCATTTCTCTTCCCTTTATCTTTACCATTTAATTACAGTTGTGTGTGTGATTATTTATGGTTTAGATTGTGTCTCTATTCAGATATAAGCTGTTTATCATTTTCCGCACATAAGTTGTTTGTTATATAGCTTGTGTTGGTATCTTTGTTATTGGGGGTCTAAACGTTCAAGGGTGTTTCATACCCATATTGAACTTTCATTTGGTATCAGAGCGGGTGCACTCTTTGTGGTTTGATTACCTGAGTGCGATCCTAGACCCCTCGGCTATGGATGATGCTGTAAAAAGGGGTATGCTGAATTGTGGTTTAAGTGTTTGTGATAATGACTCTATGAGTATATTTGAGGGATACTCTAAAAATGAACTCTTAGAGCTAATTACATCCAGGAAACATGCTACGATGTTTATTCACATGCTAAAATATTTTGAAAGCAAGAACTACACTCTTCACAATAGTCTATGTGAGTCTAACTCTTTGATTGAGAAATACAAAAGAAGAAATAGATCATTGTGTGAAAAGGTTGATTATCTGAAATTGAATTTGAATGAGCATGGAGAATAACAATGAATTTTTGTTTGATGGTCAAGAATGCTTGTCTCATGCGTGTATGTTTGTGCACACCTCATTAAAGGTATTTAATTCATGTTTATGGTATCTTGACAGTGGATGTTCTCGTCATATGACAGGAGATAAATCATTGTTTATGACTCTTAAAGAGAAAGCATGTGATTATGTGACTTTTGGTGATGAGAGTTATGCTCAAGTTCTTGGGAAAGGGACGGTTGAAATACCGGGACTACCTTTGTTGAAAGAAGTACTATACATCAAAGGATTGAAGGCAAATCTCCTTAGTATTACTCAAATATGTGATGAAGATTTTCTCGTTCAATTCTTAAAGAAGGGGTGCATAATCATTGATGAGAAAGGGATTCAAGTCTTGGAAGGAAATAGGACTATTGATAATTGCTATGGAGTAGTACCTACGGCACCTATTTCGTGTAGAAGTGCTCGTGTTGATATGCTGAAATTGTGGCATCACAGGTTTGGACATGCAAACTTCAAACAAGTATGTAAAGTCTCTAAACTTGAGGCCGTTGAGGGACTTCCAAAGTTTGGAAAGGTGGAGAAGATTATATATGGAGCATGTCAAATAGGGAAACAAACAAAAGCAAATCATCCTAAGGTGAATGTGATTGCTACCTCACAGTGTTTGGAACTTCTTCACGTAGATCTAATGGGGCCTACAAGGACTGAAAGCCTGGGAGGAAAGAGATACATTATGGTGATAGTTGATGATTTCTCAAGGTACTCTTGGGTGGAATTCCTCAGAGAGAAGTCTGAAGCATGTGATAAAATGCAAAGATTATGCAAGAGATTGCAAAATGAAAAAGGAGTTCACATAGTCAAAATCAGAAGTGATCATGGGAAGGAATTTGAGAATGCGAAATTCGAATCATTTTGTGAAGAGTATGGTATCAAGAAGGAATTTTCAGCTCCAAAGACTCCACAACAAAATGGGGTGGTTGAAAGAAAGAACCGGGTGATCCAAGAGATGACTAGAGTCATGCTACTTAATAAAAACATTCCTCAAAGGTTCTGGGCTGAAGCTGTGAACACAGCCTGTCACATTTGTAACAGAATTTATTTCCGAGCGGGGACAAAGAAGAGATGGAGAGAAAAGAAACCCAAGGTGAAGTATTTCAGAGTGTTTGGGAGCACATGCTATATTCTAAATGACAGGGAAAATCCGGGAAAATTTGATGCTAAGAGTGATGAAGGAATACTTCTGGGATACTCCACAAATAGCCGAGCTTATAGAGTGTATAACAAGCGCACTAAGACGGTGATGGAGTCATCAATATGGTCATAGACAACACCATATCTGAAAAGGAAATTGAGGATGATGGAAAGGGGCTCAAACTCAAGGAGAATGAGGATGATGATGATATGCCTTTAGGTGATGATGCTGAGAAAGTAACACCCGAAAAGGAGACCACACCTCCTGTATCAAGAATAGAGACTAGATCAACACAAGAAGTCTCAAGTCCACTCACTCCTCCAGAAATTCAAACCCCAATTTCTCGTGATGAGGAACTCTTAACTTCCAAGAAACCTTCATCAAGAGTGACTCTTAATCACCCATCAAGTAATATCATTGGGGATGTGAACGAAGGACTTTGTTTGAGAAAAGGGCTGAAGTATACTGCTAACCATGTAACATACAACTGTTATCTTGCTCAATTTGAACCCAAAAAGGTAGAAGAAGCACTGAAAGATGAAAATTGGGTAGAGTCTATGCACCAGGAGCTACGCCAATTTGTTAGAAATGATGTGTGGGAATTGGTTCCAAGGCCTGAAGATACACATGTGATCGGCACCAAGTGGATTTTTAAGAACAAAACAGATGAAAATGGTGAAGTCATCAGAAATAAGTCTAGATTGGTGGCTCAAGGGTATACTCCGGTGGAAGGCATAGATTTTGACGAATCTTTTGCTCCAGTAGCAAGATTAGAATCCATTCGGATTCTCTTATCCATAGCATGTATCATGGATTTCAAGTTGTACCAAATGGATGTAAAAAGTGCCTTCTTAAACGGTTTTCTCAATGAAGAAGTTTTCGTTAAACAACCAAAGGGGTTTGAAGATCCTCACTTCACGGGTCATGTACTAAGATTGAAGAAAGCTTTGTATGGGTTGAAGCAAGCACCAAAAGCATGGTATGACCTTCTCACTACCTACCTATTGGATCGTGGGTTCAAGAGAGGTCAAGCAGATCGCACATTATTTGTTAAAAGAGATGAAAAATCCCTTCTTGTCGCTTAAGTGTACGTGGATGATATCGTATTTGGATCCACAATTGATAAACTTGCTCATGAATTCTCAGAAGAAATGAAAAGGGAATTTGAAATGAGTATGGTGGGAGAGCTGAACTACTTCCTTGGACTTCAAGTGAAACAACGGAGAGATGGAATATTTATTTCTCAAGAAAAGTATGCCAAAAATCTTGTCAAAAGATTTGGTCTGAACTCCAAGAAACATACCTCAACTCCCATGAGTTCCTTGGCAAAGTTGAGCATAGATGCAGCCGGTGTTCACGTTGATCCAACTCTTTATCGGAGTATGATTGGCAGTCTTCTCTATTGTTAGGACATATATGTTTTAACTTGTTTAAGAACATATGTCACTTATTTATGTAAATTGGCTAATCCTTTGACAAAACGCACTCTACTTGTAATTGGGTAGTTCTAGGTGTTTTTAATACTTCAAGAAACAATGTTTCAAAGTCAAGTGTTGAAGTCATCAAGTCTATCTAAGAGAAAGCAAGCTGAAGTGCAAAGTTTTTAAAACTCGACAGCTACCTCGACACCTGCTATCTGTCGAGATTTAAAAAGTCAGATTTCCAATATGATTTTCTTGGGATCCGTGAATATGTTTTTGGGCCTTCTTTTCTTCTAACCCTAAACATATAAAAGGATTATTTTAAGAGCCGTCCAGGGTGACACAAGTTGCATTATCATTGAGCAATCTCTGTTCAAGCAAATTGTGATCAACAGACGAACTTCTTGACCTAGTTCATCTTCCATCAATAAGTTGTTGTGTATTTGCACCATAGGATTTTGTAACCAAGCATCTTCCTGCTATTCATCATAAAGGATGAACTGAAGAACTTTGCAGCCAACCATTCTTCCTCAGTTGGTGTTCTGAAGTCGCGTACTTGGATCCGCACATTGGTTAGTCACGTACTTGGGAGCCGTGCATCAAAGGTGGAGACTGTCACTATAGATCAAGTCCAATTGGATATTGGGGTAAGGGTTCAACTGTAGGTTGGTAAGGTACTTGAGATTCCTTTACTTGTAACCGCTTGATTTGATAATAGTGGAGTTTCGGGAGTGGTGACCTGAAAATCACCCAGTGGGGTTTTTGCCATTAGGGTTTTCCCTATTCGTAAACAAATCACCATGTTATTTATTTTCCGCTGCATATTAAGTTGTTGGTGATTTGTTTGTGCTTCCATAAAATTGCATGATTAATTGATTAATTAATTACTTGGCTAAATTAATTAATTAGGGTTAATCACAAGGGGTCATTCAGATTATGAACTAACAAGTGGTATCAGAGCGGGCACACTCTGATTAGGGTTTAATCTTTTCTGTGTTGATCCATTGATCCCTGTTTGTCATGGATAGAGGACAATCTTTAATTATACCTCCTTTATTTGATGACACTAACTATGCATACTGGAAAGTACGCATGAGAGCTTTCTTGCAGTCTTTAGATGAAAAAGTGTGGCAAGCTGTAGAGATTGGCTGGACTAAGCCAACAGAAGATCCGGCCGATTAGGATGATACTAAGATAAAGGCGGCTAACTTCAACAGCAGAGCATTAAATGCCCTATTTAGCGCAGTCACAAATGAGGAGTTCAAAAAGATATCCTCAACTGAAACTGCTAAGGAGGCTTGGACCATCCTCCAGACTACCTATGAAGGCACAAAGGCTGTTAAAAACTCAAAGCTTCAGAGGCTTACTACAAGCTTTGAAGAAATTAAGATGGAGGAGGATGAGTCATTTGATGAGTTCTATGCCAAGCTCAAGGACATAGTGAACTCAGCCTTCAATCTTGGAGAAACCATCCCTGAACCCAAGATTGTAAGGAAGGTGCTCAGATCTCTACCCGAGAGATTCCATGCCAAGATTATGGCGATAGAAGAATCAAGGGACATTGACAAGATTCCTTTGACTGAGCTAGTAGGAAACTTGCAAACCTATGAGATAGGATTATCTAGGATTGGCAAGTCAAGTAAAGGTAAAAGCATGGCCTTGAAGGCAAAGAACAGTGATACAGATGAGTCTTCCGATGATTAAGATTCTAAGATGAAGTCCTACATCACTCGGCAGTTCAAGA
The DNA here is from genome assembly GCF_002906115.3 of Quercus suber. Classification (NCBI taxonomy): domain Eukaryota; kingdom Viridiplantae; phylum Streptophyta; class Magnoliopsida; order Fagales; family Fagaceae; genus Quercus; species Quercus suber. The sequence goes on from NW_027069547.1 coordinate 339,586, forward strand.
AGTTTATGAAGAATGCCAATGGAAGGAGCTTCGACAAGGACCGTAGGCAGTTCAGTTCTTCACAGTCTAAAAGCCAAGACAAAGGGAAGAAGGATGCTAAGGATGGAAGTCAGTACACTATTCCTGCAGTACCAAAGTGCTTTGGATGTCATGGGTTCGGACACATGAAACATGAATGTCCTACATATCTCAAGAGCATTGGGAAAAGCAAGGCACTTGTTGCAACTCTAAGTGACACTGAGCCTGAAGATGATTCTGACAATGAGGATGACGGAATCTTAAATGCCTTCACTGCCACAGTCAATCCTACTGAAGGGATTGTTGAAGAAGTGGATGAAGAAGAAGAACTGGTGGAGTCAAAATTTGAGAAAATGGATGATCAAGATGATATCCATTCAAACTATGAGAAGCTTTACAAGCTCTCTGAAAAGCATGAGAAATTATACAGGCTGGCCACCAAGAAGCTCAGTAATGTGGAACTTGATTGTGAAGAGTTGTCCACAAAGTTTGATGAGGCGAATCAAACTATTGGAGCACTGAGATTTGAAAACACCTTTTTGGCTAAGAAGACCAAGAAGCTTGAAGCAAAACTATTTCAAGTCAGAGCTCAACTAGAGAGGACTTCAAGTGCAAAGCTTGATGAGATGCTTAGCAATCAGAAATCTGCTTCGGATCGAACTGGTTTGGGTATGGTATTTCTTTCTCTAATACTGCTTCTACTAGCAATACTATTTTTGTTCCTCCTGCTAATAATACTGAAATTGAGAATATTAATGTCAAAACTGAATTAGCTAGTGAGAACTTAGACAAGGGTAAATCTATCTTAGGAGCACCCCCTAAGCAAGATAAGAAATATGATAAAAACCCTAGGGCTAAGAAGCCTAACTCTCAAAAGTCTAAACAAAAAAAGCAGCATCTCTGTCATCATTGTGGAGCTGCCGGTCATATTAGACCAAATTGCTATAAGTGGTTAGCCACTCAACAGAGCAATGGCATGATAGCATCTGGAAGCCAAAATCAGCCTCAATCCTCTCTTGCTCCTCTTGGAGATCTTCTGAAAGCCCTCATGTTCCTTTCGAACTTGAACGGGTTAAATTATTCCCTTTCACCACCGGTTCAAGGATTCAATCAAAGGAAAGGCTCTTCCAAGGTGTGGAAGAAAAAGGACTTTAAGTGATTTCATCACTTTCTTTTTCCTCTTGTTTTTCTGAGTTTTGCATTGCTTGTGTGCTTTGTTTTTCTGCTGGGTCAGTTTAGTTTTTGCATTATTTTGTTTAACATGTTTTGTGTGTTTACTTTCAGTTTTGTTTATTTTGTTTTTATTTTTAAAAAAAAATTTGAAAAAATCAGAAAAATACAAAAACAGTGTGTGTTTTGTGTACTTTGGTACTTGTGTACCTTGGATGGCCAATGAAACAAAGTTTTCTAAACTTTGTATCTCTTGTAGCTTAGATGAGCATCTCTATGTACAACTAAGCAAGTGAGCTTTGTGGCTCTTGTTTGTGATGAGTAAGATTCGATTATCTCTTAAAACTTAACACTCATATCACTCTTTTTGATGGGTAGGACTAGAAAATCCTAAGAGAAAGGCATAAATAACCATCTCACCACTGGTGCCCGCCAATCATAATATAGCACCTATATGCTTCGGTATAGCAAAAGTACAGTGTCAAAGACATTCGTATGCTTCGGCATAGCAAAAGTGCGATGTCAAATGCTTAACATCTTGGGTATTTCTTTTCTCTCTTTTATATACCCATGTATGATATGCTAAAATAAAAGAAAACATGCAAAGAAAATAAAAAGCAAAAAGATTAAAAATACTTTAAATATGGTTGCAAGCGTGTATTCTAGGAGATGTGGGAGTTATAGGATGTACCTCAAAGGTGATAGTTCCCATCAAACAGTTATGATTGTGTGTGAGTTAAAAGTTATTTTCTCTTATCTCAGATCGTCATAACATCTATACATATATGTAATCTTGCGATATTTTTCACACACAACACGCAATATTCTTTGCTACTTTTGATACATGTGCAGGTACAATGTGATTTGGCCATCACAAAGGTTTTACATGTGCTAATGTATGCTCACTAAACTGTCATAACTTGTTTTTGAAATAAAAATTGGTTAGACTTGTTTAGTGTGTGTGTGTGTTTTGCATGATCCTTGTGCTTATATTTTTGTTGAGAGATGTTTTTGAGAGATTTATATGTTGAGTGGATCTTTGGTTGAGATGTGTGTTGGATTGCATTCATGTCTGTGTTTTTCCCTTCTCGATAAATTGCCTTTTTCTACTGGCTCGACACCTCCCTCGACACCTCCTCGATACCTAGTCATCTGTCGAGCTTCTCAAGTTGTTTCTTATAGCAATCTCGACACCTCTTCGACACCTGATGGATCGATCGAGAAAGTCTCTGTCCCATCGATAGATTCTCGACACATGATGGATCGATAGAGATTCACTTATGTTGTTTGAGTCTTCTTTCTCGACACCTGTCTTGACACCTTGCGGATCGATCGAGAAATCTTCTGTCTCCTCGATACCTTCTCGACACCTTCGCGATCGATCGAGCATCACGTATCTATTTTTCTTCATGCATCTCGATACCTCTCGACACCTCCAGCTATCGAAGGCATTTTTCTCGATACCTTCCTCGACAGCTTCCTCGATACCTCTCGACACCTTAGCTGTCAAGATTTACTGAGGTGCCTATTTAAGGAATTGTCGCGATTTTTTTTTTTTTTTTTTTTTCACTCGAACTCTCTCGATCTCTCCGTGTCTGTTCATCTCCCTTTCACTCTCCTTTCACTCAAATCCTTCAACCTTCATGGATCTTGATCATTTCTTGCTCATATCACTTGGTAAGATCTCTATTCTCTTCATTTTTCATGCATTGCATGTTTGAAAACCTAGTTTTGGGATTTTTCATAAAAATTTGGGGTTTTTCAAAATTGTTGAGTTTTTCTTGAAATTTTGGGTTGGGTTTACTCTTAAATGTTGTTAAAATTTCATACATTGCATTTCATGTGCATTATACTGATATTTACATGCATTTAGATGTGTGCCATATACTGTGTGCTGGTAGGATTGGATTGGGCTGAGCCCATGATGATATTTGTGTTTTACATATCACATAATCATGCATTCCCATGCATATGTACTTGTTATTCAAAATATTTGTCATTTTTGAACTGTTTTGGGAAATTTTTTGAGTGTCTCTCTCTCTCTTTCTCTCATTCTTTTACGTTAGTAGTGTCTATGGCACCCAAACGTAAATCCACTCCTGCTCGGAACCCTCTGCGTTCTAGAGCTTCTACTTCTTCAGATACTGCTCCCTTTAACATTCGGTTCCGTGATGGAGATGCCCATAAGGCATTTTCGGAGAACTTTTCTAAACGAGGTGTTCATTCGGAACGCCAAGTTATTCTGGCGGACTTCGCCGACACTGACCTTCCCTTTGTCATTAACAGTAGGGGATGGGGGTCACTGTGTGACATCTCGGTCACTTGCCCTCTCGTGCTGATACAGTAGTTCTACTCCAACATGCACGGGATTGATCTTTTAGTACCTCACTTTGTCACTCGCGTTCGAGGTATGCGCATTCCTGTCATACCACAACTTGTTGCGGATGTGCTTAGGGTACCTAGGATAGAGTTTCCTGATTACCCCTCTTGTGAGCGTCTGAGGACTGTTTCCAAAGATGAGCTCATTTCTACTTTTTGTGAGTGCCCTGTTGATTAGGGTGAGTATCAGTTCACATCATGTAGGCCTTTTGCTAAAGGTCCTAGATTCATTAACATGGTGATGACTTTTGTTCTCCATCCTCTTTCTCACTATAACTCTATCACAGAGCCTCGTGCTCGATTTTTGCTATCTTTGCTTGAGCATCTTACCATATACTTCCCTTCTCACTTCATCCGGTCTATCATAGAGGTTTATCTTGATTCGGCGTTCCGTGATAAGCTCATCTTTCCTTCTGCTATCACGCGGATTTTACGCCATTTTTCCGTTCCCTTTCCTGTGTCTGACCACTTCACACACATATCTGCCATAGATGCCGCTACCGTAAAACGTAGTGAGGCGCAGTTCAGGTCGAGACAGCCAGGTGCCACTCCTCCCTCCCGTTCAGCGCCATCCAGATTAGCTCCATCTACATCTGCTCATTCTTCCTCTTCGAGCGATGTATCCCTTGGTGATATTATGGCGCAGCTGCAGCACATGGACACTCGTCTTGATACACTCTTTGCTGAGTTGTATCAGGTGAATGTTCGTGTGGGTCGTATTGCACGATGGCAGGCGATCATGGGTGGATTTGCTCCAGAGGCTACTCCTTCACCGTCTACTCCAGCAGCGTCAGATTTTGAGGATGATGATGATGATGATGATGGGGATGCTAACTCTGCCGATGAGATGTCTACATGACACTCTACCCTTTGTCACTCGTGACAAAAAGGGGGAGTAGTTTGGGGATATGAGAGTAGTCATCTTAGGGGGAGAGTTAGTATAGGACATTTTTGATAAGGGGAGTGTGGACATTTTTGATAGGGGGAGTGTTGTTATTTTTGAGGGATATAGTGAGGCTATGTGTATTTTTTTTTTCTTATCTCTTAGATACATTGGTCTTGTATATGAGGTCCTTTGACCATTTTTACATACATTGTACTTATCTTATCTCTTATATATGTTGATGTATGTTTCTTTCACCTCTCTCTTCATGTGTTGTTTCTTTTCTATCTTTATACACATGTTCTTTATACTTGTATGCAATCTATTTATTTCTGTTTCACACAAGATGCCTTGATGAGTTTTGTTTAAAGTGTTTCAGAAATACAGGTTGTCAAAGTCTACTTATCATAAGCTCTCTTCTTGCAAAGTTTTTCAAGAAAAGCTATTAATATTGGATTAGAAATATATATTTTTTGATATGTTTGGCACGACCAACATGAAGATTTATTGAGTTTTTCTGATGCGTCTTAGAAGTGTTAAATATCCACTCTTAATATCAGTGCTTCTCCACCAAAAGTCTACACATATGCATATCCTAATAAATTCCTTAATGTATACCTGTACCAACTTGCCCAAGTTTAAAATTCACAGAAATATAGAGGACAAAATAGGGGTATGTTAAAGTTGTTGGTGATGGATAATGTCTATATTCTCGTGTATTTTTTATTTTAAAGTTCCTTTGACACTTAAATGTGAAAAGAAAACAATTGAAGAGTAGCAATTGTCGTTGAACATTCCACTTGACAAAAGACAATTAATCCTATCCATGAAGAATAGATGATCATTGTACAAATACATATTATCATTTCTTAAAAGTATGAATTTTGGATGGCTGTAGGTATTATGTTGAATTTCAGTGATAAAAAAAATGTGAATTCCTCAAAAACTCTTCTCATAAAATAAAAAGGAAAAAGTTACTTTCCCACCAACAATGAAAACCCAACAGGAACTCAATATGCCACCAAAAAAAAAATAAAAGAAAAAAGGAAAAAGAATCTTTATAGCTATCAATGATGAAATAGAACAATAACAGAGCAAAACCACAACTGCATTAAAACATTTTGTATTGCTTTCCTAATACATTAGGCATTCAGAATAGTCAGCTTCATTTGCATCCTTCCTGGTATGCAAAAGTGGGCAAATATGGGCTCAAATATATTTTAAACGGTGTGTAGTGTTGCCAAACAAGATAGTTTATCGCTTTTTAACTCATAAGTGGCAGAATTTTAAGGGGTCATTTTTCAATTACATTACATTTTTTTGAAAATAGAGTAAATATAATTTGTTAAGGTTAATATACAAAAGAATATGAACCTAATGATCATATTTTAAATTGTTAAGTTTACTCAAACTAAAATGGTAGTCGTGAAGGCTAAATAAAGAGAATATCGTTCTTTCAAAATAGAAAGATACATGACACAGATATTTTTGGCAACATAGGCTCCTACTTCATTGATTATTGCCTTATACATGATTAAGAATTTAAGATAAGTAAAAAGCTAATCTGAAACGATGAAGCCCCATATCTGCTTATTTTTATATCCTCTAGGGAAAAATATATATAACTGAAGTTAGAACAAATTTTGATAAAATCAGTAATTTTTAAAAATAAATTTATTCGACTATTAAGTTTTTGTTGACATTTTTCCCTAAGAATAACTTTTCTTTGATAAAGAGGTTGCAAACATTATCAATGTAGAAAATCCAAATGAAACATGCACTCCAAAAATTAATATCAAAAACTGAAAGCATACCTTGCTCGGAAACTTCAAACATCATAGAGTCTCAAGTATATAGAGTCCCTAAAACAATAGGGGTAAAAAAACTATTATTGAGGGCATAATATATTCTTAGATCCTTTCATAAATTAAAATAATGACCAAAATGACAAAAAAATCACAATAACAAACTACAAAATTTGGACTAAAAATTATAAACTTTGACACTTTCAATAACATTAACAATAAATTATAAACTTACTATACATGGCTTGTAAATCTATGGACATCAAAGGGGCATGAAAAGTCACAATCCTCCGATTCATCCCAAAAACTACCCTGAATCATCTTTTCTGTCTCTTCTCTTTTAACCTATGAAACGTGTAATAATTGGTCTAAATTAATATTAAATTTCAAGAGTGGGATGTACAAATACTGCCTAGAATCATGATTGGAACAAACAACCTAGAAACGCTCCTACAGATACTAATGTAGGTTTAATGATTGCGTTGGTCAAGGAGGTTTGTGTGCGAGAAAGCTGAGTCGCTGTAAAGGAAGAAGCAAATTAAAAAATAATAAAAAAGGAGGAACAATCCAAACGGAGATAGATATAGTCAAGAAACCATGCAATAATTTATTAGTTGTGACGTTAAGCAAACATGGCTTAAAATTCCAATCTGCATAACGCAATAATTTTTTCCAAAAAGATCTTCACCACGTATGTTAAGCAATAATTTACTATGGAGTGGTGTTTATGGGTTTCCTACCTTTCCTTGTGTTTACTGTTAATGCAATGTGTATCTGCTGGGTAAAAAAATAAAAACAAAAAGTACCTCTCAAATTAACCCTACATCCTCAACACAACCAAACCCATGAAATTTATTCTATAATTTGACATCTAATCCTCTTTTAATAGCATCCAGTGATTCATTGTATATTAATAATTGATGAAATTTTTTAAATAATAATAATTTATATCAATACCTGTAAGCTCCTTCAGCAAAATCACCGAGCAAGTCCAATTGCTTCCACTAACAGTACTGAATAGAGCCTACAAAACTGTATAGAAACACTTAAAAGAATTGAATAGAATTTAATTCGGTTGTTTATTGGTTTTTTTTTTTTTTCAAAAAATAAGTATCTTTACCTTTCAACAACAACCATCATATAAGGATTGAAGAAAAAAGAATTAAAAGTAAACTACAATAGTAGGTAGTCAGTTGAATGAATTAAAACCTAAAAAGGGGTGTGTACGCAACATGTATTCCTCCTACTCCTCATTCATAAATGGATTTCTTTTATGTCCACGTCCAATTAATTACATGACCCAGCCAGCAGCAAGAATTATTTCTAGCAGTACTGAATAGACAATCACTTTTAAGTTGCATTAACACCGCTCACAATTTTACATGAAATTTATATCAATACCTATAAGCTCACCGAGCAAGTCCAATTGCTTCCACTAACAGTATTGAATAGAGTGTACAAAACTGTATAGAAACACATAAAAGAACTTAATACAATTTATAAACCAACAAATAACCAAAAAAAATAAGGGTTTCTAAACCTAAGTAAATTACGATTTCTATGCGTGATGTGCTGCACCCAAAAATACATGTTGAAATTGTATTCAATTTTAAATGAATTTGTCATAGTTGTATTTAAGCTATAGCTCAAGCAATAAGAGGCAGCAAATATTACTCCATAAAAAACTATTCTCTTCTTGTCTAATAATTTTTAGGAGGGTTGTCGCCTAAAATGCAAAAACATTCATAAAACCCCAAAAATTGCTTAAGATTAGAGACATGGTTAGGCAGTTTCTTTGTTATTAAATAGGGGATGGCAGAAACATTTTCTTATGGCAAAATAGATGCATCCAAAAGGGGACTTGATCCAAGTTTATGAGAGTAGAGTGTCAATTTGATCTCCATTAAAAAAAAAAGTTGAAAACCCGAAGAATGATGAGACCCTTAGCTACAGTATTACCCAAAAGCTGCACCAAAATTTTGGGTGCAAGTAAACAAAAAGGCAGACAAAAAGAAAAGCTGTTAAGTGAGTTAAGCCAGCAATAAGAAACCCCGAAAAAGACCACGGCCACCCACTATATACTTAACTTTTCTTCCCACCACTTCTCTTTCTCTTTCTCTCTTCCAAGATCTTTCTTATTTAATTATTTATATCATCTTTTATTTTTCTCTCACAACCATACAATACTGGACAAAAACTACCAAACAATCAGCGCCTTTTTTCTTCTCAAATTCCCGGTGTGGTTGTTGAGGAAAATAGTGGGCTTCTTAGGGTTTGCTAAAGACGACAATCACAAATCCAAAGACAAAGACGATGGCATAGAAAATTTACAGAGTTATACCTCTCCAGTATGAGCAAAGCAACTGTGGAGGTAATTCTCTTCCACAGAGCGTATGGACTGAAAATTTTTCTCTCTACTTCTGATTGCTTCCTTCTTTCTCATCGGCCTATCGTTGGAACTTTCTCTCACGCTTAAATTATCCTCATCAAATACCTTGTTTGCATATTGAAAAAAAAAAAAGGAGAGAAAAGAGATTAAAGCTCTCTAATACGTGATTAGTTTCAGCCTTTGTGTGTTTTAGAGTTTGAGAGCGGAGCAGAGGAGATATAGATGAGAGAAAAATTTCTAAGTTTCTAAGTCCATGAAATAGAGAAACTATCCTCATCATTTACCTTGCATATTGAATTGCTGGGTTGAAAGCTAATGAAGCAATCTATGCTTGATCTGCCCAAAAAAAAAAAAAAAAAATGTTATCAATGGTCAAAAATTTGATAATCAAGTTGCGCCATTGTGCTAATACAAATCAGTTTTTTTTTTTATTCAAAAAATTCATTATTTCATGTGAATAATATTTTTTTGAAGCATCATTTTGTTATATGAGCAACAAATATAACATAGTTGGACCCAATTCACAAACTTAACATTTTGGTTTAGTGGTGTCCTAATAATATGTTTTATTAACTACTCAATTGGAATCTCCTAAAAAGTTCTCTCTCCAACAATCTAATGATTTATGCACCCAATGCCATCAATAATACCATCATAGTAGAGAAAACGATAGTGCGGAAAATTATGTAGAATTTGATTTAGGTATTCAAATTATATATGTGTCAATACCATATTTTGTCCTTCTTTGATTTACGAGAAAAAAATTTTAGTTTGACCTTTGAAAATTATAAAAATTGAAATTTCATTTAGAAATTAAAACAACAAAAATTTCCATTTTATTATACTCAAATGCATCTCTCAACTCCTTTGACCAAGATTTGACTAAACATTTGACTGTTTGATCATGCCTAACTCTAGGATGAGTCTAAAGTCAAGTGAATAATAAATAAATAATAATAAAAAAAAGAGTGAAATGTAATCACTTTTACTATAAATACCCCCTTATCGATCCTAGTTATTAGGAGGGAGGAAAATGTGACTAAGACTCTTAAGTGCATGTTTGTTTGGTGTCTAGTTTGTGTTCACTTTCCTTTTAAGTACAGGTGAGCAAATTTCAATTCCACTATTTGGTTATGGATTCCACAAAATGAAGGAGTAGAATATTGTACATGGAATTGCATAATGGTTAGGTTTGCAATTTTTTTATTATAATTTCTTGTACAATAATCTTAGTATGAGCATAAGACCTATTGGAGGCCATTGTTCTCTATGCCATTGTTGTCATTTTTATTTAACAGAAAGGAATGTATTATATCAAATTTAAAGGTACATCATTATATTAAATATGTACAAGATCATTTATTTTCTTATTGTATTGGTTTAGTTGTTATCACCATCTCCTCATACTTATTCCTTTGGCCCAAATACCTACTACATCGAGCATTGCACATTTACGATTGTGGTATCTTCTGCATCTAGCATTGTTTGACATTTGGAGCTAGTACTTTTTAGGAAATATGCTAAATAAACAAGTTTTGATTCAACAATTACAACCCTTAAAAATTAGCAATGACAAAAATAAATAGAAAAAGTTAGAAAAGATCTCACAAACTATAGAATCACGCAAAATGCGTTGTCTTTAAGGTTGATTCGTGCCACACGGAGTAGTACTCAGTGTGAATGGCTCTCTTGGCCGAACAATCCTCTAGGATTAGACTATAGCAAATTCTTCAAGTTGGACGCACACCCAAGCAAGAAGAACTAAGAACAACCTTACTTGCCTTTTCTTAAAATTAACCAAAAAAATTAAAGCTAAAATTCTGTGCAGAAAAACTAGAGCAAACAAAGGAGGGAGACGGCTAGAGAAATGAAGAATGACTTATGTGAATAGTGTGAGTTGTAGGGTTTTATAAGCCAACTAAGCAAAGGACTTGGGCTGTTCCAATGATTACTGTGCATGCCCAACGGGCAGCACATTAAATGCCTCCAAAGGGTTGAATTGAATTGGGCCAAAAGGAAAAGAAAGGGAAAAGGAATGAGGCCTAAGAGAGATATAACAGACCCAAGCCTAAACCAACACCTAGCCCATTGTATTCCAACTACCACTTGAGATATGCAAAAGCTTATAAACTTATAACAAGGTTTATTCCTAACAAATGTGGACACAAAGCAAATGTTAAGTGTTTGAAACACACTCACTCCAACACTTTTAATTTATGAGGTGTTTTCTAATGACTTAATGCATAAAATAGATCACACCCAATGTACAAGACTTTTTTTTGTTAAGGTCTAAGAAAGGTGATTAACATGTAGTCTTACCCTAAATTTTAAGAGAGGTTGATTCCATACTCAAACTCATGATATAACACTTGGCAAAAGAAAATTGTCATTACATAGAAACCCAACCTCCAATGACTCAAACCAATATTTTAAAATAAAATTAAAAAAAAAAAGGGGGTAAAGCATGGTGAAGACTTTTTGTGTGTGTGTGGGGGGGGGGGGGGGGGGAAAATA
>NW_027069547.1:351792-551009 GCF_002906115.3 Quercus suber
GGGGGGGGTGGGGGGGGGGGGGACAATCATAAAGTTTCAACATTTCTATTATACTTTATTTTTAATTTTTGCTCTTCAATATCTCTTTGTATGATAGGACTTCCAATTCCTAAGGCTAAACTACGTGATTTGACAAAGAAATGCAAAAGGCATTCAATCTGTATGGAGAGATGCAAGGCGATTTATCCCGATGAGAAACTTAACTTTGCAACGTGTGTGGGACAACATTACTCGGATTCGTTCTGTTTTTGCTTTAGTGAAGAACAAAAAGTACTTAGACCACAACCACTAAAATCTACATAGTTTTTTCGTAATAGAAAACCTATAGAGTTTTTTCTTCCTGAAATAAGAAGTATGAGAATGACATGCAATAAGTACTTTATCTATGTTAATAAATGCAAAAAAAACGTACCCAAAGGTGAAACTAATCTTTGCAACATGTGTGAATAAAGGTTCGTCAAATGGCTTCTGTTTCCGCTTTAGTGAAGGATCTGAACAAATACTTAGAGAATGATATGAAAGTGATTTGGCTTTGACATGCAGCAATCACAAAACTTGTCATGTGAGATGCGGGAAGATACACTACTGTAATGGAAGTACGAAGCCACACTTCTATCTCACTGAAAAATGTGCGAAAAGTGAGTTCGGTTCCCACTGTTATTGCACAAAATGAGACGTGTTATCATAATTGCATATGTACATCTAGAGTAATGTTACAAACACAAATTATTTTATAACATTTTTACAAACTGTTGATGTGACTTTAATATTTTTCAATTCTCTACAGGTTATAAAGAGTGGTTATATATATTTATAATCATAATTGAATTTGTGACAAGATCCTCAATTGAGACTACTCATATGGATTTTGCCTAAATGTAAAGACGTATCCATGTGTGTAGCTTGTTTATCATGTACAACAAGTTTTATGTCCACTACCAGCACCATGTAATATTTAAATTTCATATATAAAGAAAATGAAAATTTCATAAATATCATCGAAGTTCCAGAATTAACTAAATAACAAGTTAGTGGTAAATGTGAGCATTTCATCTGTGAAGATTATAACATATCAATTAAGATTATTTACCTTAATCATGAAAGTGGAAACTTCTAAATGATATCTTAGCGTATCAATTAAGAAAATGCAATTTACATTCGAGCAAATAGATTCTCGATGATCTTTTTCCCCCCATTTTCTAGTTGAGGGGTTAAGAGGGTTTGTTGACATCCTACATGATGATATACACAGTTTTAACCAAGCCACTGCTGGGCACGATGATCTCCACTACCTCCAACAGAATGCCGAATGCTGATCTTTTCAGTAGAATATTTTTGCTGAAGCCATTCAAATCCATTAACATCAAGTTTCCCATTTACAGAAATCCCTTGCTTCCTACGAGTTTGTTGTTCTCGTATAGAAGCCCAAAGTTTCTCTATGGCATCCCTTTGTCAAGTTGTGAACCTCGCTACGTTATCAATTGCGTGCTTAACTAAGATGTCTATAACTGTTTGGCACCTACAAAAGAAAAAAACTTAACTCTTAGGATAAAAAATTTATAAAAAATACATTGGAGAAGGCGCCACAAAGCATGAGCATTTAAGAAACTCGAGAAACATTTCCTCGTAAGTAGGCATTGACTATTACCACGGAGTCTTATATCTTCGAGCAGCAATCTCAAGACATGTAATCAAGGCCTCCCTTTGTGACTTGATGAATCTTTTATTCTCTTCTACTTCCGCATTGATCTTGGTTGTTGCATCTTTCTTTCCCTTAATGAAACCTTTTTTAACTACAGTAGAAAGCATAGCGTCGAGCCCAAATGGATCGGACTCTTCCAAATGTTCTTCAGCTGGAACACCAACTAATACATCCTGCTTCATTGCACCATCTTCATCTGTCGATTCTGTTTCATCTTGCAGAGCTGCTGCTTCATCTCTGTCAATTGTCATCATCCTCAGTTGCAACAGGGAGATTAGCTATGGCTTCTTTAATCCGTCCAGCTGTTTTTGAAAACTATATGGACAAAACGAATAGTCAGCCATGGTTAAAAAAAAATGAAACATATGTTGGTAGTTCAGGACTACCACAAATGAAGTACTATAACATGTCCGTCATTATCAATCCTTGGGCCAAGCTATACCCCAAAACTAAGATATGATAAGATGCACAAATTGTACTTTGAATTTCCTATATGAAAAGATAAAAATAAAAACATGATGCATCAAAAATCAAGATCTACATCATCCAAGCAGCATTATAAACACACCATAACAAAACTCGATGCCTAGATGCCGATACGTCATCATCAATTGGATGACAACCAGGAAGTAAATGGAACATTCTTCATCGCGGCTTACAAGTAAAACTTTCTGCTGCACTTGCAAGAACAGAGAAATATTTGGTAGTAAAAATAGGGGAGGGGCTATTTGAATCCTAAACATCTCCGCTGCAAATACCATGAGATGTTAGTTGAGCTCAAGGTCCTTGGCAGGAACAAAGATAAATTCAAGTCCCAAAAACCACTTAACCAATTGAAGCCACTGTCTCTAGGTTGTCTAAAAGTAATTGGCAAACTCATACTAAAATGGAAACCAAAATGAGTTCCCATACAACACAATTTCTCTATAAAAATAAAAAATAAAAAAACATAACTTTTCATGTGGACATGAGCTTTCAATCTATTATTAATAAGTGTATTACATTCAGACAAAAATAAAATAAAATTCTAGATACAATTATCTGAAGAGAATAAAATTTAAGCTGAACAACAAAAAATGTGCTTATGTTTATTTATTTAATTACAGTTATTACAGATTTTACGCCGCTTTCTAATGGATTTTCATACATATATCTATATAATAAAACTGCAGAAAAATCTTAGGCAATGATGTACCATGATAATGACAAGTAAAATGAATCAAAGAACGCTTATCAGTTTCCTAATCAGAGTAGAAGACAAAACAAGTCTAAAAATCGGATCACAGAATTAAAATCCTTGTCTATAATTTCCTTCATTGAGACAGCCTCTTCTGACTTTCAATACAAGTCAACATTATAATCAAATGCTGTCTTTGAAATTTGAAAGTTCCTCCGACTCCAAGATTTATAGCCTTGGGTCAGAATATAACTAACAGGAATATTTAACATCAAACAGAAAGTCTACAAAAAAAAAAAAAAAAAAAAAAAAGCATCACACAGAAAGAATCTAAACTATGTTTTGCCCTTATTTTAATGGAGGTGACATCCCTGTTCATTTTCTTATGTCCATTTTCACCATAATTCAAAATTATTGTGATCCTAGTAAAATCTTAACTTGAGGGTAAAATTGTCAACATGCCTTAATTGCTCTTTCCTTACAAACATCTAGTGATCTACCTATGTTATTCCTCAGAGTAAACTTATGAACCTTTTTGGGGGAGACGTATATATCCTTATCAGCTCTCTCATCTAGGTATTTGTCAATCCAGCACAAAATCTAGTATCCTGAGTACTGTATTAGTCAGCCACTTGAATAATCTAAGCTTCTCTTTAAGCCAAAACTTTTTTTCCCAGTGTAACATAACTGAAGAAGACTAGCATATTTATGAAATTCTAGAACGAGGAAAAAATAATCTTTTACTTATGTTGGAGCATTTTTAATATTAAATAAATAAAATGAATAAATGTAATAACATAAATGTAAAGATGTGGGAGTAAATATGGGAGATGAGGAGTTAGTGAAAATGTTTAATCCCACATTGAAAAGGAGAGAGACTTTTTTATTCTTTTTAATTGTGGTGATTAATTGGCTAAAATGTATTGACTCAGATATTGGGCTAGATACGTGCGCAAGGGGGAGGTTAAGAGTGGAGGTAGAAAAAATTAGAGAGATTCTTGGCAAGGAAGGGTGTTCTTTCTGGTGGAGTTTTGGGCAAAAACCAAGATCAGGGAAAAAAGGATCAAAGCATAGACACAAGAACACCAGATTTATGAGATTCACCCAAATTGTCAATGGAGCTTCTGCATCTTCTACAATGAAGATAATAAAAGGAGTTACAAGGATTTTTTTTTTTTTTTTTTTGATAGGCAAGAAAGTAATATATATATATATATATATTTATCAAGTTAGGCAAGAAAGTAATATTATTAAAAAAGAAATAGAAGAAAGAACATAGGGTGTTCACAATAATGAACAGAAAACAACATAAAAAATAGAGAAACAAAGGACTCAAAAAGCTATGCTAAGAGACAACAGAAAATCATTAAGAGAAAAACAGTCCAAGAGACCCCAACACCGAGACCAATCTAAGAGAGTCCACTAGCACCAATCTATCAACTGAGCCAAAGATTTCTTAGTATCCTTGAAAGAACGCCGATTATGTTTTGTCCAAATAATTCACATCAGACAGCCTGAAACCAAATTCCAAATATCATAATTATGTTTCCCAAGCCATTGTTGCCAACAAAATAATAAGTTAGCAACAGAACCTGGCATGACCGAATGAATCCCAAACAACCGAAGCATATGCACCTACAGAGAAAGAGCTAACAAACAAAAAATAAGAAGGTGATCCACAGATTCCTTATTACAACATGTACAAAAATGATTTGCCAATGGGCGACCTTGAAGCATAAGATTATTCAATGTAAGAATCTGGTAATATATATTTAGTACAGTCTTATTCAAATATTACTAGGGTTGCAAATTGTCCATGCGGCACATGGTAAGGTGTATAGTAGATCAAGCTCCACACACAACCAATCAAAATGTGATTATTTATTCATTTTTTCTTTGATATATAAACTGATAAAAATTTATCTGTCTCCATTTCTTTCATCTTCTATATTTATTCTCCCTTGGAAAGGATTGTTTGACCAATATTCATAGCTAAATCGGGAACTGCACTACTATAGCCTCTATATGGACTATTTGGGGGGAAAGGAATGCCTATTTCTTTTGACTGGTAATATTCAAACCTAGGACCTAACCCTATAAGACCCCACCCCTTACCAGCTGGGCCAAGACCAAGGGCTAAAAGGAATAGGACGAGTTCTTAAACCCATCTTGTTTAGAAGACTGATAACTTAGGCTTTGTTTGGGAGTAAAATGTATTTAACTAAGGGAAAAGAATGGAATAGAATTAAGTAACTTTGTTTGCATGTTTTAAAATAAAGGAATGGAAGGTAAGTAACCTTGTTTAGGAGCAACATAGATAGAAAGGAATGGAATCATTTTATAACAATATTACTATTAGACCCCTATTTTAAAATAAAGAGCTAAATATATAGGAGTATTTTGGAAATTCTAGTAAAAAAATTCATTAAATCTAATTCCTTTCCCCCCAATTCCTCCCAATTTTAGGAGGAATGAAAATTTGAGGTTTTGAGGGAATAGAGAGGAATAAGTGCTCCCTCTTATCCATTCTATTCCCTCCAACTTAAACTCTCAAACAAAAAAATGGACTTTTCATTCCCTCCATCAAAACTCTCAAACAAAGAAATGAAAGAATATTCTAAAATTATTCTTTTCATTCTTTCCTCCCAAACCAGCTGCCAATGAAACTAAGCTATTAAATAATAATTTTTGGAGCATCATTGTGTTTTAAAATAATTAAGCATGATTAATTCCAAAACAAATAAGACTTTATATACAATGCAAAATCAATCAAGATTGACTCAAGAAAGAAGCATGGTAAAATACTATTATCAATTTGCACTGTGGTTAATTCTTCTGTCATCAATAGACAATAGGTTACTTTCATGCCAATCCTAACCGTTGATCTTTGACCATTCCAAAGGCATAGCACCTAATATGGCGCTCACATTAATTAGCTAAAAGCTCCTTGTCCAAACAAATGAGGTGCAACATCTAAAACCTATTAAATTCCTCACATATGCAAGTGTGTAGAAGTATGTGTGTAAGAAAGCATGTGTATGCAAAAGGACCCTGCAGACCTAGCCAGATGTAATCTCACATTCATCTTTAGCTAAAAAAAATTATAAGAAAAAGAAAATTATGCATGTGACAAAGCAAAGGCGACAAAAACTTTCTCCGGGGGAAGGAAAAAAAGAAAAGAAAAGGCAAACACCATATTTGGTCCTTAAAGTTTGGCCAATTTACCAATCCATCCCTAGAGCTTCAAAAGTAGCAATTTCTTCATTAAAATGACGTAGATTTCTCCAATTTTGTCCCTAAAATCATAAGTGTACAGCATGTTATGTACTTTTACGAACTCGTCATGCTTTGAGATCATCCTTATCTAATCAATGATAGCCAAAAATGAAATGATTGAAAAGCTAGCAAAGTTAGATGCAAAGCTACCAATTTTGTTTTTTTCGACGTTAAACATACAGCTAAATGAGATTATTATATTCAACAATTTCTTGTAATGTTATCTTTCCAGACTTTGCTATTAGCCAATTTCATGCAAGATTTTTTAGCCAAACCAAAATGTCAAGACACTAATTTGAGGAGGAAATTAGACCTATTCCGAAAGCTTAAAATGTTAGAAAATGATAAATTTAATCATTATTCTAACACTCGTCTTCACGTGTGGACCCATACTTCCCCTTTATAAGTGGAGCTCAATTCATTGGATTTTTAAATAGGAGGTAGATTAGAGACCGGTCTCAAGGTCAAAACTACCTGCTTTGATACCATGATAAATTACCACTTATCCCAAAAATTTCAGTTATTAGGATATAATAAATAATCATTATTTGAACAATACATAACATAAACTCATCATGTTGTTTAACTACATTGTTTTTGAAATCAATCATGTAGTTTTGCATTTGTCTTTCTACGTTAGCATCTCAGCAATCTTGACAGATGTGTTTATGTACACCTAAGTACAGTGCCATCATGCCGTCTTCTACCTCCAGAATTTTAAAAGCTTTACATCACAAGACACCCCATACTACCTGAACCCACAGCCATGTCATGTGTTTAGATAGTGTAATCTCAAACGAGAGATAGGAAGTATATCATCTTAAAGTCCATATACAAGCATCATGCTGGAACATCAACCCAGACAAACTAACTCAAATTCTCTCACAGACCCGCACACCTATTGAGTTAATGCAAAAAAGCAACACAAGAAAAAGAATCAAGATATTCAACTCAATCTTCAATGTTAAGACCCCAAAACACTCTTCTTCTTCTTCTTCTTCTTTTTTGGCTTTCCAAATAACAAAGTTGAAAGAAAGTATAGTAACCTTCTGGTTCTGGGAATGGCTCAGTGGGTTTGGGTTTGGGGCGCTTGAGTGCGCTCTTGAGGACTAGAATCGGAGGCGGAACTGGCGAAGAAAAAGAAGAAGAGTGTTGTGTCGTTGTTGCTGTTGTCACCCATCTCTGATCTCTCCGTCTGTCTTTCTCTCTGTGTGTAAAATCACTGGGCAACAAATTTACAAATCGAGTAGAAAGGGTATTTTTATTCGGGGCAATTTGGTGTATCCACAATCGGGCCATCGGCCTCATTTTTTTTTTTTTTTCTCTAAATAATAATATTATTTTTACAAATTGTTTTTATTAATTAAGACTGTTTTTTAAATTAATTTTTTTTATAAAATTTTAAAATAAGGACATACTTTTTTTGGTTAACAATATTTTTTTTTATGGTACTAATAATATTTAATTTTTTTTTTTTTAGAATACTAAGTATGTTAACACACACAAGAGGAGAGAGAAGAAGATCTTAAAGAGACTGGCAATCTAATATTTTTTAAAGTATTAGTTTAATAATCAAGATATATATATATATATATATTATATACAAGATAGAAATTCTACTCTAATATAATTGTTCGCGTAAAATAATCTGCAAGCGCATAGAATCGTAACAAGTGTTAAAGTGTTTTTAGAAAACGAATGTCGAACTCACAAGGATTAACTATGTTATTGAATACCGAAATTCACTAAATTAATTACTATTTGGAAAATCGAAAATAAATGGAACGTTCTACTATCTAAATTAAATTAAACTATTTAATAAAAATAAATCTACAAATAAAAAGAATTAACAAAGCGTAAAAATCTAACAGTGTAAAAATATGATAAGAATGGATTTAGAGCAGTTGATTTCACCTAACAAATCCCACACAATTTATCTTCCTAATTATTAAATTCTAATAATCTCCCATTGATGATTAAAAATTCCTTAACTATTCAATATCTTATCTTGAATAATATAAAAAATATCTTCAGCTAACAATTCCATATCTCTATGCGAATTTAATTAACTGGAGACTCATTACGTACTTTGAATTTTCTGAAAAATCACAATAATCGCGGTAAAGCATCTCTACTTTCGCTCAACTAATGGTGTTTAATTCTAGAACTAAAATAACAAATCACCTCTCGGTCTCATTGTAATTTAATTGATCAAACAATAATTTGTAAAAAAATAGTAAGCATTAAGAATAAGAATTAAATACTCAATCATGGAAATATTAAAAATAAAATAATTCAGAATATAAATTGTGTGTCCATTGCTAGACTACATCATTGCTCTAGAAAATAAAATTTAGTTCATAATAAAATTGAAAAGAAAACAGATAAAACTTATGTTCCTCCTCCTCAGAAAGACTCCCAAAATATATTTTTCAATGCGGCACCCCTTCAATTTGCCCTAAAGAGCCTTTAAATAGGTCAAGGAATCCTATTACAAGTTGAATTCTCGTTTTGAGAAAATCCCAGATTTTTAGGCTTCACTTAACCCATGATTTTGGCCCATTTAACGTCAGAATTCGGGCTCTTGGTAAACTACAAAGTTGTAGCCCTTTAAGTTAACTTTTCAGCCAAACTTGAATCATCTCGATTGGACATCTGAGCCGAAAGTTATACAAAAAATACTAACTGATGTGTGGGTTGGAATCCTAATCCGAATTGGACTTAAATTTAATTGGGTCTTCAAGTCAACTGATTTACATCCACAAGATGTGGATTAATCTGAAATCTTCCCAATCCTTCAAAGCACAAATGAATAGATAAATATAAATAAAAATCAAATAAAATCAAAAGAAATAAAGGAAAACTAACAATTTTAATAAATAAGAGGATAATAAAAATCATGTAAAAATTACACTTATAACTAATCTAAGTGTATATGTACGTAAAGCTCACCCTGACCATTATCCTCACACCCCACACGTATTTATATTTGTGGAGTGATCATCGCACCAAGGCAATGCAGTGGTAATCAAGATTGTTTTTTAAAGTACTTGAAACATAGCTTTTTTTTTTTTTTTTTTTCTTTTAGAGAGAGAGAGAGAGAGAGAGAGAGAGAGAGAGAGAGAGAGAATTGTAGCCTTTTTTTTATTATTATTAAATTTATACCATGAATTAGTTATTAACCTCTGACATAATGCAATCCAACATTTAATTTATCATAACACTCTTTTTATTTTGGGAGAAAATAAATTTAATTTTAGCAATATAAAACTATTCACAAAAGGTAGAATATCTTCCAACCATAAATATTCCTTCCATCCTTTATTCAAATATTAATACTCTCTCTCTCTCTCTCTCTCTCTCTCTCTCTCTCTCTCTCTCTCTCTCTCTCTCTATATATATATATATATATTCCTAACATGTTGAGCTAAACAGTGAGCTACTAAATTTTCTTGAGAAGTGCTACATTCATAATACTTTTATAACAAATCTTAGGTGATAAGTTGTTACTAGTTCTAATTTGAACCTATCACTGGAATTATTTTTTGTCCACTAGTAACAACATGTCACTTAAAATTTGTAGTAAAAATGTTGTGGACATAACATTGTTCCTATGGACATGAGAGAAAGAAATATCACATAATAACCTCACTTTGTTCCTTGTCACCTCATACAAGTTTGTTTGGCTTGAGCTTGATTGCTTAGTTTTTAATTTTTATATACAACTTTTTAAAACCTCATTTTTTTCTCACTTTGTCAAGGTACAAGTATGCTTAAGCACACTTTCAACAAAAAATATGCACCACAAATTCTATAACTTGAAGGGTTGTTAAAGCTTCTGCATCTTCTACATTCGATCCCATTGACTATAGTGATGTAATCTTTTTTCTTAAGTAATCTTTCTTTTTGTGTCGATAAATTCAATAGTTACAATGAGGAGAGACGATTTGAACCTTATATATTTTCTTCAAAATATCATGAAGTATCAATCAATTAAGCTACAATTAAGAGGTGTTCACATGCTGATCGATGTGGTTTTCGCCATATTTAGCACCGCACCACATGGTGTGGTTTTCCTAAAACCCTCACCACACCGCACTTTAATAGATCGGTCACCGTGTGGTACAGTGTGGTCTTTGATTGTGCGGTGTGGTGGGGTTTGGTTTGTTTTATATATATCACAAATATATACTAAATATATATAACAAATATATTTAATATATGCTAAATATCTATTTAATATATGTTAAATATTTATAAAATCTATATTAAATATAAAATAAAACTTATATATTAATTGGTGTTGTACAGTTTTAATATATAATATATATTTAATCAAACTTGAAGGCATAGTTCATATAATATATATTTAGCATAAAATAATATATATGTGTGTGTGTGTGTGAGTGCAGTGTGGTTACACCATTTTTTCGAGTGGTTTTGGTAGGTTTAAGTGTAGTCCGAGTGGTTTTGTAAACACCCCTAGCTATAAGGCTTTTCGCAAACAAATACCCTTACCAAAAACTATTTTATTTGCTGTACACGAATCCTAATATCCTATTCCTATTTGGCCAAGATTTCCTCTGTGTTCATTTTTTTTTTAAAATTATTATTATTATTATTATTGTTAACGTAGAGATTATCACAATGTGACAAATTATTATTGGAGCATCAGTTTAGTTTAACACCATTGGTTTTGGTAAGTAAGCCCAAACTCATTTGTCCACCTAAATTCACCCACTCTAATTGAACCCAAACCCATTTGTCCACCTAAATTCACCCACTCTAATTGAACCCAAACCCACCCAATTATTAATTGGATTAAATAGGTATCAACCTAATTAAACCCAATGACTATTGGGTTTTAACTAAAAACCCATTGAGGCCTATTTAGCCAAAAAACAATATACCCAAATTCAACTCAGCCCTTTAGATAAATTAAAAAAAAAAAAAAACCCTCAAACATTTTAGTGTTTCAGGGTTTTCATTTCCTTCATTTTCTTAGCCTCCAAACACTTCTCTCTCTCTCTCTCTCTCTCTTGCTCTCTCTAACTCTCATCTAGAACTCATGGAATCCATTGGAGTACTCATGCTCATCCCGATGAACTCATACTTGGAGCAAGAGCTCCAGAGGCGCTACAACCTCTTCAAGCTTTGGACTGCCCCGCAAAAGTGGCAGTTCATCAATGAGCACACCAATTCAATCTGTGCTGTCGTCGGAAACGCCTCCGCTCATGCCGATGCCGAGTTGATCAAGGCATTTTCGAGGCTGGAGATCGAGTCGAGCTTTAGTGTCGAAGTGGACAAGATCGACCTCGCGAAGTGTAGGGAGAAGGGGATTAGGGTCACGTACACCCTCGATCTGTCGATTGAAGACGTCACTAACCTCACCATCGGGCTCTTGTTGGCTGTGCTGAGGAGGTTGCGTGAGAGCGCTCGGTATGTGAGGAGTGGGAAGTGGAAGAAGGGAGACTACAAGTTGACTACTAAGGTTTCTCTTCTTTGCTTTCATTTTTGCTCTCTTTTTGAGTTTGTTAATTTTTGATCTCTCTCTAAACACTCCAAATCCAACGTAGAGAACACTCCGCGCTTCGATCCCAACATCCCCGCCATTCAATCTCTAGAGAGAGAGAGAGAGAGAGAGAGAGAGAGAGAGAGAGAGGGAAGCACCGGATTGGAATTTTCTCGGGAAAGTTAGAGAGGGAAAATGAATGAAATGAAAGTTTCTCAGAAATCAAACAGAGAGAGAGAAAGAGAGAGCAGAAGTGAGAGTTTTTTGGTCAAAATTGAAGTGGGGAGGCAATGGAGGAGAAAGAAAAAGAAATTTTAGATCCAAGAAAAGTTTTTTCTTTTTCCCAGGAAAGTGGAGTGGAGACTAGAGATAGTGGAAAAGGGGAAAAATTTGCCAAACAGTGCAATTTTCGAAATTTTTAGGCCGGATAGTACACGTTCAAACTGATTTAGTTAGTTAGACTATTTTTGAAAGTTGATTTTGGCAAACTCGACTTTGGGCTAGAAAATGAATACTATAGTGGTGTTTTTTTTAGTGACGTTTGTCAAAAATGCCACTATAGGTACCCTATAGTGGCGTTTTTTATAAACGCTGCTATACCCACTAAAAAAAAAAAACGCCACTATCGTGTTCGTTTTCCAGCCCAAAGTCAAGTTTGTCAAACTCGACTATCAAAAACAGTCTAACTAACTACATAAGTTTGAACGCGTGCTATCCAGCTTAAAAATTTCGAAAATTGCACTATTTGGCAAATTTTGCCTGGAAAAGGGATCCAGGAAAGTGTTGGTGTTTTCACTTTAATGGTATTTTGGTAATTTTGATAATTAGGTAATTGGGTGAGTTGGGATTTACCCATAATAATTGGGTTGAGTTGGGTTGGGTTGGATTTAGGTTAGAAAACACCAATAAAACATGAAAAATCAGCGATTCTTTATTAAAATTCATGTGTGTAACAAAGTGTGTGGTACTCGGCCAGTCGGTTCTCACAATTCTATTTGGTGTATGTCTCATCTCCTGTGTGGTACAGTACTTGTTTAGTGTTTAGTGACTTATAGAAAACACACAATGCATTTATAATATAAACCTTGTATTCACAAAGTGTGTGGTACCCGGCCAGTCGGTTCTCACAATTCTATTTGGTGTATGTCTCATCTCCTGTGTGGTACAGTCCTTGTTTACTAACTCATAGAAAACACACAATGCGTTTATAATATAAACCTTGTATTCTTTGTTGATACGAAGGAAGGTTTCCATTTTATGGATCACAAGAACTACATAGCTGCGGACAGGATATCTGAATTGCCAGACCATCTTCAACAACATATTCTGTCTTACCTTTCCATCAACGAAGTTGTTCAATCCTCTGTACTTTCTAAGAGACGGAAACATATATGGACTGCAGTTCA
This sequence comes from Quercus suber, assembly GCF_002906115.3. Lineage (NCBI taxonomy): Eukaryota > Viridiplantae > Streptophyta > Magnoliopsida > Fagales > Fagaceae > Quercus > Quercus suber. The sequence continues at coordinate 364,866 of NW_027069547.1, forward strand.
AGTCTTGGGATTTAACACAATCTTGTTTGGTTCTACAGACGACAAGAAAAATCTGGATATTCAGAGTAAGTTACAGGATTGTGGAAAAATCTTTAGAAAGCCGTCATAAGCAGAGGCTAACTATAAGGGAATTTATACTTTCTCACGGCTTGGACAAACAGAGTTTGAATTCTCGTGTTGACTGTTGGATAAACTATGTGGTTAAGAGTGATGTCAAGAAGTTGAGCCTTCATTTTGCAGCAGGATATTATGACTTACCTCAGAGCGTTTTGGTTGCAAAATCCATAACCGTGTTGATTTTAAGGCAGTGTAAGTTGGATACAAACTGTCGTGATATAAACTTGCCGTTTTTGAAAAAACTGTCTTTATCTTACGTTGATGCAGATGATAAAACTATTCAAAAACTAGTTGTTGGGAGTCCTGTGATAGAAGACATGAAATTTTTGAAGTGCCATGGATTGAAAAGTATAAAGTTCTCCGGTCTTATTAAAGCTAAGTCGATTGAGGTGGAACTCAATGATGATCTTGAGAGAATTGAGTTGGAAGCATCAAATCTTTGTCGTGCGGTTATATCTTAGACTAAACAATGTGAGATCTATCTGCTCTCTTGTAATAATCGGAGGATGCTAACATTAAGTGCACCAAACATAATAGACAAGTGGTTACACAATCATTTTTCTCTAGCTTCCACTAATTGAGTACTTGAGCATATATAGTCGTACGCTGGAAAGACTTAAGATTTCAAGTCAGTCTTAAGACATTGTACTTAATGCATTGGGGCAGTCTAATTGAAGTCGACATTGACACTCCTAACTTGTGTAAATTCCAATATTGTGGACGTAATGTAATACCCTTCTCGTCAAATGCTTTGGCTCTGTCGGAAGTTACCTACCAGATGCTAAAGCCACCAATAGACATTGCTCCTTGGAATGTTGAAAAGATTGAATTTCTGACAAAGCTGGGTAAATCCAAACAATTGACTTTGACAAGTACCTCAGCCAAGGTAGTTTTGCTTTCTTTCATTTGATATATTTTCTCTTCTCTTCATCATTTTTGTCCATCATTTATTCACATATGTTATATAGCTGTAATTGGAATTTTTTTTAAAGGATTTGGTTATACCGAAGAAATTGAGAGATTCCCTACCATCCCCATCATATAATGTCAAGCAATTGAAGGTAGAAACATCACATCCACGTACTGGACAAGAAATCGTTGAACTTGTGGATAGCTTGCTCTGGATTTCTCCTCTTCCAGAGATTCTAATCATACGGCATAGGATCAACATGGAACCCTGGATGACTTTCAAGGTATACCAAACATTCATTTCCTAAATTTAGAATCTTGTTGCATATTGTGACATGTGAGGATGCTATATAGTGTTTTGATTCTTATAACAAATCTCTTAACATATAATAATTTACGTTAAACTTTCTGCTTCTCATGCTGAGTAAGGTTACTTTTGGTGTGATGGATCCTAGATGTTTATAATCTATTAGTGAAGTTTTTTGGTATAATCAATTGTGATAAATGTGTTTTATCTGAAAGTTTTTGCTCAATATACAAAAACTTAAATTTATTTATATTGAAAGAAGAAATGGAAAAATTAAGTTTAAGGTTTTGATTATACAATATTTATAGAGATTAAAAAATATGCATGCATCTACATTAAGAATAAAACAGAAGGCCAAAAAACAAAGAGTCAAAATGAGCCTACAATACAGACTCTTATAGCATAGATATTCTAAATCCAATAAAAAATGTGTTGAAACTTCTTTCAGGTTTTCCTTGAATTAACATGTTTCTGATTTGTTCTTAAATCAATCTTTAAGTTTGTATTGCACTTTTCTCGCAACAAAATATGGTTCTTTCGCAGAAGTTTAAAGGATTCTAAGGACAGAGTTTCATGGCATCATGCAAAAATGTTTTTTATTTTATTTTATTTTATTTTTTACTTTGTCCGTGATCCTATATATTTTGAAAGCATATTTTCCAAGCTAAAGAAGCACTCTGTAACAACATATTGATTCATATTTTTTTGTACATTCAGGCTAAAAACCATAGTTCAGCACAATGTGTTCAGATAAATTACAAATCTGTTTTGATAAGTGAACGGTTTTAGACCCCTTAAAAACAACCAGATTGCGTAGCCTAGATTAATTAGCCAAGTTGTTACTTAGTCAAATTAAACAATTCTAGGTTAAAACAATCAAACAAACATATCAAGATATAAAGCAGCGGAAAATAAAAGAACACAAGATATGATGACCCAGGAAACCACACGGTAAAAACCTAGGGAGGATTTGACCTAGCTATGCTCAAGGTAAACCTGAATCCACTATGCGAAAGAATTGAAGTTCATACAGAAGGACTACAAGCTCCCCGCTTGACTTCCTAATGCTACCAACCAGTAGAACTTACTGACACGACCACGTGCAAGCTCCGAATCCACGGACTCCTTCTTTCTTGGATTCTTCAATCAGCTACAAGCACCCCTGCTTGATTATCTTTAAGCTTCAATGGTAGCAACCAAGTTGATCATCAAGATGTAGATATTATCTTCAACTTGAAAACCCTAAGTTTTGTGTAAAGGAAAACTCATCAAAGATCTCACAAGAGATTTACACAAAACAACAATGTATGAGCAACAATACAATTGGAGCAACCCACAAAAACGTGGCTAGGGTTTTGTTTATATACCTAGGGTAAAAACATAAAACCCAAAACGTTTAATGAAGTAGGGCTGAGTTGGAAATTCTGCAGAAAATTCAACCTGTGCGATTTTCGATCGATCAAGTCTAATCTTCGATCGATCGAGCCAGGCCAAAAGTCCCAAGTACTTCTGCAGCCACTTGATTCCAACTTTACAATAATAAAACAACTTTGAGCAAGCCTAAACAAGACTAAATACTGTGTTTTGATCATGGTTTGCCAACATTACACATTAGAGTTCTAAATATATAAAATCCTAAGACCTTAGAACCTAACAATAAGACATAATAGAAAAATATAGTAATAGTTGTGAACAGATTTTTATACATGCAGAACTAAATGATAAAAAAACATGTTTTAAAAAAACAGGTAAAGATTACATCCCACAAGTTTTTCTTTTTCTTTTTCTTTATTTTGGGGGTGGTGGGATAGAAATTATGAATTGTTTTAAGAATGGATGAGTAAAAGAAACTGCATGAAAGGCAGTTTAAGTTGTTTCTTCTTTCTTTTCCCTTTTCTTTTTTAATTTTTGTTTACTTGGGGGGTAGGAATTATGAATTGTTTAAGTATGCATGGGTGAGAAAAACACATGTAAAAGGCGGTTTAGATAGGGAATGATGGAATTTGGACAAATTAATTTTTAATTTTTGTTTACTTGGGGGGTAGGAATTATGAATTGTTTAAGTATGCATGGGTGAGAAAAACACATGTAAAAGGCGGTTTAGATAGGGAATGATGGAATTTGGACAAATTAAAGTGTAAAGCTGAGAATATCATGGCATAGATAATATAGCATTAAGGGGCCAATAAGCTAGAGGTCAATTGGTATCACCTAAGTTTATTATAAGTTTTAGGCAGAAGGTGAGGTCTTGGGCTAAAGATCCATCCTGTGTGTGTAACTTACCAATAAAAAAAAAGCATTAGCGAATGGTTACTCCATTCAAGTATAGTATCTGCCTTTGGTCACAAATTCTTTGTCATATCTTCAACGGCTACAGCTTGGCTCAGTAAGAGCTATAGCTCCTTCTGTTGCCATGGCTCTTGCAGAGGCATAGTACTCTGAACACCCCTTAATTGGGTGTGGATTAGTATCAACACCTCTGTTGATGAAGAAAGAGAGGACTTAGAAGTGAAGTTTTCCTGATCTTCTCCTTGCTAAATAGCTGAATCAGATCCCCTAGCTGGATCATTTGTTAGTGTTTTGTACAGAGTGTAGAATAGCATATGCCAAGAGAAAAGAGGACATTTATTACTCCAAAAAAATTTTATTTTTTGCATTATCAAACTTGTGATTAACACCTCTTTTGGTCAAGAGGAGAGCGGGGTTACCAACTTTCCGCTTAATCTTCTTGTTGCTACGCATAAGTTACTTTACCTCCTTTGTAGCTGAGAAAGATTCTTCAGATGTTTCACACCTAGCTAAATCTCCTATCGGAGGCATATACAGAGAGAAAAAATGATGGTGAATTATCATAAACACTAGAAACCTGCTGGATTTTGGCAAGCAAAATAGTACTTAAAAAAAAAAAACAAACAAACAACTATAGGAGCTTATTAGGTAAGTTTAGATGCACTGCTAGAAGAAATCATTTCATATATGAAAGAAAAAAGGAACTACATTTTTTTTTGTTTTTTCCAGAAATAACAGTTATGAAGAAATTTCTTTACATGATCTTAGTCTAATATAGCTCCTATATTTCCTTTATTGTAATAAATTTTGTTTTGTTGGCCGGAGAAAAATAATAATAGCTTATATCTAGGGCAAAGACGGTTGTGAGATTTTTATTATTTTCCTAATTTTCTTGGAAGTTTGTCTATGTCCTAGTAGTAAATGCTAAAATTTACAATCATGGTAGTTCTATACCAGTGTATTTATAAAAAAAAATTTCCCAATAATTGTCACAACTATCATAATTTGACATTTTTTTTATTCAATTTCCCCCTAAAGTAGACTAATTCAACTCTGCTTAGTCTTTTAAATTTTTAGTATTTTGATAGTGTTACTACTGCTTTGCTTTATTTCAGTTCTCCTATGAAAAGCCTATTATTGAAGGGGAGAAGCCTAGTTGTTGCAAATTCCTTCCAATTCCATGTTGGAGGCATTGCCTAAAGTCCGTAATGATTGAGAACTTTAGGTTGTCTGCAGATGAAGAAACTCAAAAGGCAGATGAAGAAAGTCTAGAGAAATATTTTCACGAGAACACAGAAAGCTTGGAGAGCTTCCAATTCCTTTCTAGTGGCATTGCTTCATATGTTTGTGGACAAAAAAATTGAGCAAAAATCTTTCTTTGAATAAAAATTTGGAAATGCACTTATGGCCTGTGAGTTCTGGCTTGTCTTGTAGAACATTACTGAATACATCATAATTTGTGTTCTTTTTCAGTCTAGATGAATATTCTATATGTACAAATATTTTGAAATATAACTTTTCTGACATTTAGCGAATGTTTCTAGATGTTCTAATGTTAGCAACTGGCATTATTTGTCCTGGTGTTTTAGTCTTGATTGGTATTGTAATTTCTCAGGTCAATATATAAACTACAATAAATCTGAGCTTCTTTCTTCACCCAACACACCTGTAACCCATCAAGCCAAATCCGTAGGGTTAGGTGTAAAATTGGTTCAAAACTAGGGAAGTACTTTAGACTCAACATTGTGAGGGTCAAATTTTGTATGTGTTGGCAAATCTGAATCAAAATGCATTTTTGATGGAATTGTGTCCTTAATTTTTAGTGTCTAGAGTTGCATTGAAAGAGTACTTTGAAAATAAAAGAAAATTGGTCAAGAGCATGGAAGAACGGTTGCCTCGACTCCAGCCTCAATACCATGCGATTGTTCGAAATTCATTAAAGCTTGACTCCTCACGATCAATCAAGCTTCGGGCCTATGGGTTTCGTTTTTCGGTTTTGGTCCATGATGACTTGCTGGCTTGGGAATTTGTGCACCAGGATTCCCGAAGTTGTTAAAGCATATTTTTAAAGCCATCATCATAGAGAAAAAAACACGCATACTTGAGAAGTGGTTGCGACCTTGTGCGCCTAGGGCTTTTGTACATAACTACTTCTAGTTCACCATTGAGTGCATGTTTGCAGCAACGACACCTACACACCAACATCTTCAACAATCAGAAAGGTTGATTGTGTGAAGTTAGTCATGGATTAAATATTTGTACACAACGAAGTTCACTAGGAAACCAGAAATAAAAATGATAGGCAACCCACTATTCCAAAAGAAGTCACGGTTAAATTGACTTCAAAGATTCTCACTTTTGTATGGAAGTTGTTTCTCAGAGTTGGACCATTTGTCTCACTTGACCGGGTTACATATATGTATTGAGAATGCAAAGATTCTACCAAACGCCGTGGTTTTTGAAAGGTTCGAAAGCTATAGAATAGCCATAGGCAGTGCTTGGATCGAGGATGAAACTTCGGAAACTTCACGAATTTTAAAGCTCAATATAAGCTTTCGATCGGACGATGGGTATAAAGTATTATTTAGGAAATGTGAAACTCTCATTTTGGATGAAATGAAAGGTGTCAAAAATAATCTTTACGAATTAGATTTGGAAAGTTTTCAAAGTTTGAAGCATCTCACAGTCCAACACAATGACAAGATTCAGTATATTTTCGAGTCTATGGGGGTTCTTGATTTTGTCTTTCCTAGTTTGGAGTCAATTACCCTGTGGAATGTGAACAATTTGGAATGGATATGCTACATGCGACTTCCAACGAAGACTTTTTGTAACTTGAGAGTGGTAAAAGTGAGGACCTGTTGTAAGTTGGAATTTGTCTTCTCCTCATATATGGGTGAATGCTTTTCACACCTGCAGGAAATTTATATAGAAGATTGCAAGATAATGAGTGCAATAGTTGCGATAGAAAGAGAAGAAGAAATTGAGGTCGATAGTGACGACAGCATTATGTTTGCAAATCTCCATTCTCTGAAATTAAGGAATTTATTCAAGTTAGAGGGCTTCCTTTCTGTTGTTGATTCTCTTGTACTTCTCAACGGAAAGGTATGTTTAAGATTTAATTTCAAATTTTACTCTTTAAATGTTGATAAGTACTCTTCCACAACCTCAAAAATAAATAAAAAAGATTAGACTATGTTTTGTTGATATCAAGACACATTTTCTTTTTGAAAACTGTCCCAAATGATCAGAAGTATTATTTTTGCTTTTTTTTTTTTTTTGGGAGATTTAGGTACTTAAGTGTTGTTCCTTAGGTTATTCTCTTAAAATTCTGTCATGTGAATTTTTTCTTATGAGATGAAAATGTATTTTTTAGTTAGGTAGACACATGGTAGAATCTTAAGAAAGAGAACTTAAGGAACAACACCTAAGATACTGTAACTAAGTTTTGCCATTTTTTTTTGTTAATATATAATCTTTCTTTTATTTGTCTCATTTATCTGTTGTTCTTTTTTGATGAAAAATAAAGTTGTTTGACCGAACCACATTTGATTCAACGCCAATATGAACATTAATTACTTGATTTTTATATTGCACCAAACTTTAGTTCATCAGAAGTAATCTGATGCCTTATTATAGATTAGGGTGCAACGTGATCCCATTCTTGTTATTCTTAGGTCGAAAATTACATTGAAATGAAATAATGAGTTTGCCTAGTGGATTGGCACCTACTATTAACTGTTTTTTAAATGGGCTTGTTCTACACAATAGTAGTTATGGAAACACAAAAAGTAATTTGGATATATTATAAATTCATGTAGTTTTTTGAAGTTTCTCACTTTTTGTCTCTATATATTGGTTAAATTCAAAATTGGACACTTTTTATTTTTTATTTGGTGTGTGTATTTCACTAATACTTATCAATTTATTTTTATTTATTTTTTGATAAGTAAAGAAGAGAATATTTATAATAAAAGAAAAGCAATAGAAATGCAAGGAGTTCACGGTAGTGAACAAAGGAGCAAAGAAACAAAAGGACAGAAGCAGCCCCTAATCTGTTCTAATAGATGAAAAAATCCATAAGGGTAGAACAATCCAAGAAACCCCAACAATGAGACCAATAACAGTTTTCCCCTCATCATCAAAAGACCGTCAATTCCGTTCTGTCCAAATGGTCCACAATAAACAGCTTGGAACCAAATTCCAAATATTAGAACTATGTTTCCCAAGCAATTATACCAACAAAATAATAAGCCACCACTGAACCTGGCGAGACTCAATCGATCCCAAATAGCCAAAGCATATACATCACAAAAAATGAGCTATCGGACAAAAAAGTAATAGGTGATCCACAGATTTTGCATTACAATAGCACATACAACAACGATTCACAAAGGGCGACCACAAAGCATAAGATTATGTAAGGTAAGAATTTGACCATGAGCTGCTGTCCACATGAAAAAGTCATCATTTTAGGAACCTTAACTTTCAAATGCCCTTCCAAGGGAAAGTGGAAGGAGCTGCATTTTGAATCTTATGATAAAAAGACTAAATATCGAGCTTCCCACTTCCATTAAGATCCCAACAAAGCTTGTTACACCCTCCACCCTTAGGGATTCGGTTTGGATGAAATGAAGAAGGGAGTAGGAAGCCGCTAATGGCCAATTTTTTTTTTTTTAAGAACAACACTGATGGTCACTTTAATATTTAATGAGAAGCAAAAAAAAAAAAAAAGGTCCAATAGGAAATCTAGCAACTATCGTAGCAGCATTGTAAAATATTACAAGAAAAGGTCATTGAACAAGAGTTTTACAGAAGAATAACCAAATTCTCTAATCGAGATAATCACAAATGGAAATACTTATATAAATGTTTTTTAGAAGAACATACTGATAAAATTAGTTTATGTGTTCTGTATTTTAAATTGATTATCTATTTATTATATTGTGACTTTGATACATCCTAATATACTTTTTACACTTGCCAAATTTTCTAAAAAATATTATATTCCAAAATTTGCATTTGGAATATGCATATGCTCTCCTCTTTTGTATGGAGGATCTTATTTTGAAAAATAAAATACATAGTATTTTTATGTTGTAATCACAAGTAAATGTAGTTAAAGTGTAAAATTTGTTTCATAATTTTATAGAATTTGAACTTTCACTTTCCAATTATGTGTGGGACAGAGGATTTGTAAGTAAAGAAGAGAATAATTTTATCTTAAAATAGTTTCAAACTTTGTCAAACCATTTTTTTTTTTTATGAGATCAAACTTTTATATTTTTTAAAAAATAGATCAAAATTTTATATTTATTAAAAATAAATACATTATATAGTGAAAAAGGTTTAATTACTGTTAACAAGTTTGATAGTATTTAAATTCCTATAAAAAAATAGTTTTGAAATGGCTGAAAATTGTTTAAATTTAGTATAATGCTAATACTAGAATTGTCTTTTTTATTTTCTACTACAGCTTGGAATGAAACATTTTTCCAAAAATTGTGCATATTAATTTAAAATTTTCTCAATATACTGTTATCAAATTTGAGTTCTTTTTGTTATGCATATAGGGAGAGAATCCAGTTTGGAAATTAAATTGAATTTCATCCTTATAAGCATTATCATAATCTAAATTTTATCAGCAATTCTTTTAGTACGGACATGACCATTGAGAAAAGGCATGAAGAAATGATACTAAGTATTGCCACACAGTACCTCTTAAATGAAAAGGAATTATTACTCTTCTTCCTTCTTAATTCTTCCTTATAATAGTTAATTACTTTAAATCGTGGTCTTTAGAATATAATTTAACTAAGTTTTATTTGTAGGTTGTCTTTCCGAACTTGGAGTAATTGGCAACAAAAGGCATGGATAGCGTGAAGATGATTTGGTCCAATCAACTCATTTCAGATTGCTTTGGCAAACTAGAAACAATGACCGTTTCAGGTTGCACAAATCTTACAAATATTGTTCTGCCCAATATGTTGAGAACGCTCCGGAATCTAAAAGAATTGAAGATATATGATTGTGACTCCTTAGAAGAGGTATTTGATATCCAAGGGACAAATAGTGTTAGCAGCCGCTGAACTTATTTCCTTAACATTAAGAAATCTGGAAAAAGTGAAGCATGTGTGGAGTATGGATCCTCAAAGAATAATCACCTTTGGGAAATTACGTACCATAAAAATTGAGGGTTGTTCTTGTCTAAAAAGTGTTTTTCCAACATCTGTGGCGAAGGCTCTTATGCAACTTGAGAAGCTAGAGATAAAAGATTGTGCAACGGTGGAGGAAATCGTAGCAAAAGAAGAAGGAATAGAGGCAACCACTTTGTTTGTATCCACAATTGACCACTCTAGAACTTCAAAATATGCCTGAACTCAAAAGTTTTTATCCAGGAAACCACACTTTAGAGTGGCCGTCGTTGAAAGGCTTGTGTATTCAAAAATGCCACAAACTGAAAATATTTGGTTCCAATAAGTCAAGTGTTGAAGAAACAAATGGGCTGGGCCATCATGCTAGTTTTATTCTACAACCCCTCTTTTTTTACGAAAAGGTTAGATCTAGTAACAAGTTACAACAGTCCTACTTTTTTTTGTCTGTGTTTATTTTATTTGGTTTTAATTATTTTTACTTAAAATTATTAATAATTTGTTAATACAAATATGTATACTGGGAGTGGGGTGACTATGTATGCTTAGCAAACTAGCCTACTAAAATGTAAGAGCACAAAGATTAGAGCTCTTACAGCTGTCCTCTTAATTTTTAATTAATAAGAGAATATTTACTTTGTGGTAAATTTTGAAGAAAATCATCTTATCTTTTGACTAAGATATATTTGAACATCTTTAAATATGGTTTTACTTAAGATTGTTAAATAATTGAATTGTATACATTTATTGGACAAAATGGGCTTTTGCCCTTTTCAGGAAAATTAATAAGGTTTATACCCCCTTTCCCAAACTAAGTAGAAAAATGTCCATCTTTTAAAACTCAATTTATGATAAATTGAGTTAAGCTCTATAGTGACGTTTTAAGGAGCTTATAGTGACGTTTTTTAAAACCTATAGTGACGTTTTTTTAACTCAACCTCAATGAAATCGAGTTATAGGTAAAAAAAATTGCCTATAACTCGATTTCATTGAAGTCGAGTTAAAAAAAGTCACAATAGGTCTTAAAAACGTCACTATAAGCTCATTAAAACGCCACTATAGGGCTTCAAAAAAAAAATTTCTAACTCGATTTATCATAAATTGAGTTTTAAAATAGGGGCATTTTCTTACTTAGTTTGGAAAAGGGGGTATAAAGCTAATTAATTTGCCCAAAAAGGGAAAAAGCCCATTTTGTCCTACATTTATTTATTTTAATTAATTATTAAAATTTAATACGATGTCATTAAAATTTGAATCCCGATGATCCAATTTAAAATCTTTAAACTCTTCCATTTTTGGGGGTTTTTTTTTTTTATATATATTTTTTATTTTTTAAAACGGTTTATAAAAAAGGAGAGAAATATTATCTCTTGTTGAATTTCAAAATGTACTAAAAAGAGAGTCAATCATATACACTTTTATAGTATCGTCATAGAGTCAAAGCCTTTAATAGGCTTTCAAGAATCAAGCCGCATATTATCTCAATTTCTATTTTTCGTGGATAAATTATTATCATCATCTAATTTTCATCTCCAATTTTTAATTATGGATCGATGTGAAAGAGCTTGAACAAATAAACCCCTATAATGCAACACAATACCTCTTCTATGAAAAAAGAATTTATTATTTATTGTAGGATTCAAAATATAGTTTCATGATGTTGGCATTTATATATACTAGCCTCTGAACACGCGTTCACTTGTGTGATTAGAAGCTCTACATTTTTTTTTTTTTTTTTCTAGATGAGTAAAGCAGTTTTATATGAGTAAAACAAAGGTGAGTGGATAGGAGAGTGGCTGAATGAGTTCATGTTTTTAGGGAGAGTTGAAATTTGTTATTGCACATTGTAACCTTTATTTCTATGAGAACTCACCGTTTATATGCCAGTAATTATTACTCTTCTTCCTTCTTAATACGTACATGACCATTGAGAAAAAGCTTGAAGAAATGATACTATGTATTGCCACACAATACCTATTAAATGAAAAGGAATTATTACTCTTCTTCCTTCTTAATTCTTCCTTATAATAGTTAATTAATTTAAATCGTGGTCTTTAGAATATAATTTAATTAAGTTTTATTTGTAGGTTGTCTTTCCGAACTTGGAGGAATTGGAAATAAAAGGCATGGATAGCATGAAGTTGATTTGGTCCAATCAACTCATTTCAGATTGCTTTGGCAAACTAGAAACAATGACCGTTTCAAGTTGCACAAATCTTACAAATATTGTTCTGCCCAATATGTTGAGAATGCTCTGGAATCTAAAAGAATTGAAAATATATGATTGCGACTCCTTAGAAGAGGTATTTGAAATCCAAGGGACAAATAATGTTGAAGAATCACGTGATATAGCAGCTGCTGAACTTATGTCCTTAACATTAAGAAATTTGGAAAAAGTGAAGCATGTGTGGAGTATGGATCCTCAAGGAATAATCACCTTTGTGAAATTAGATGTCATAGAAATTAGTGGTTGTTCCAGTCTAAGAAGTGTTTTTCCAACATCTGTGACGAAGGCTCTTATGCAACTTGAGAAACTAAGGATAATAAATTGTGCAACGGTGGAAGAAATCGTAGCAAAAGAAGAAGGAATAGAGACAACCACTTTGTTTGTATTTCCACAATTAACTAGGCTAACGCTCCTAAATTTTCTTGAACTCAGGAGTTTTTATCCAGGAAAGCACATTTTAAAGTGGCCGTTGTTGAATCACTTGTTGATTACCAGTTGTGACAAACTAAAAATATTTGGTTCCACTAAGTTAAGCGAACAAGAAACAAATGGGCTGGGCCATCATGCTAATCTTATTCAACAGCCCCTCTTTTTCATCGAAAAGGTAACAACTTCCCTTGCATGTCTTTACATTTTGTTAATATATAATATATCTACTCATTGGATTATATGTGGGTGGAGTAGGCTGAGGTCAAGCCCAATGGTTGCATTCAAGCTGCACATACTTGTTTAAGAATTCTCGCTCAAATAGATTTATTATATGTGAATTATGATCAAAACAAAAAATTTTGGCAGTCTTGAAGATTGAGATGCCCTTCAATTAATAAAACTAGTATGTAATAAGCACAAGAATGATGAATTGTAGTGATGCAATTGATGTTAGTTCAGGTTATTAAACATATAAAACATACTTCGATAGAATATTTGGAGGTACTAAAATAGTTTTTCCTTGCAATTTTCATGATATTAGTTATGCCAAGTTTCTCATTATATTGCTATTACATATATAATTTTGAAAATCACTATTGGATACTATATATACTACAATATCAATTCACAATTATTGTCTGTGAAATTCTACTAGATACAACACAAAATAAAATAATAAATTGGTCAAATAGAATCTCACAAATTGAATAGGGATGAGTGGATCGTTCAATTCAATTATAGTTTGTTACGTTTGAATGCTCGAAAATATATTGAAAACACAAGAGCTTGTTTAGACCCCCAATAAAAGGATTACGGCTAGATTGCTTTTACCCTAACTTATCTAATTGTGGAAACAAGAGTAAATAAAGCGCAACCAACCGATACTACTCTAGTGCATAAACATGAACAACAAACAATAAAAGTAAAGCACAAGAGTAAGGGAAAAGAGAATGCAAACATAAGATAACACGCCGATGTGTTATTGAAGAGAAAATCGAAGAACTCGGTGAAAAACCTCTCATTCGCCCTCCAAGTGGTAATCGATCCACTAGACAATTAGTTGAGATACATGGTTTAGCAAGAGACCCTCCAAGCCTAATCTACCCGATAAACCTAAGCCTTACAAGCTTCTACTCCAACAAGGCTTCTCGGAACCGTGTCTTGTCTAGCTCTTCGGATTCCGCAACAAGCTCCATGTTGCATATGCCATCCTTGGCTTCTTCCAATGCTTCCCAATAGCACCAAAACCTCACTTGACACTCTAAAAGAGTGTGGAAAGTGTTTGAGCTATCAACCTCTCAATGATATGGAAATGGAGAGGTAGGAGTTGAGGAAAATCCACAAGCAATTGTGTAAAGGATTGTGGATATAACAATCTCTAACTCTCAAGGTGTTTGGCTAGGGTTTTCTTTCAGAAGCACTTCTCAACATTTGTGGGTAATGTGGGTATAAATAGTGTACGCACAGAAAGTGTGTATCAAAATGGACAGTCTGGCAAAACAGAATGTTTTGCGGGTGTCTTGTAGGAAGGCCTTACCTGCGAGATACTCGCAAAACACAGCTATCTCCATCCTGTCCTAACTCTTCGCATTCCAGCATGTGCAAGTCACGAGCTACCCGCAAAAACTCTTCAGTCTTCAATTGCTTGAGTTTTCACACACTTTCTCTCTATCACATAACCCTTACAATCAAATCTCACAATAAATACATGGTACAAAAGATTGAATAAAATTACAATCAAATTTGGCACGGAATATAAACCAACAAAACACATAGTTGTAAATAACAACTTTACAATCTTCCCCTTTGGCTATTCCGTGACAAAACCCGTAAAGCAGACTCTAGACTTGAACGTGAGTTTGGGAACAGTGACAAAACTCACTCACACCTAATTTAGAAGCTGTAAAGTACTTGCACGTATATACCTGTAACTTGAAACACTCGCACACAAACAAAAATTTCATTAAGCTTATGACAAGTTGAACACAAGGTACGTACTTGAGCAAGTAAAGTGCGATCAAGTTTATAAACACTATAAAACATGTAAGCATATCTTGATAATACAAAAACAGTCATTAAAGAATGACTACAATAAACATTTAGCAAGTAAATGCTCATCCGGACACGTAATGCAATTAAGAACAATTCCAAAGTTCAATTGCATGTCCAACACTCAACCAATACAAAATACACGAAATATTTGCATCTAGGGTACAAGATCCTACTAGAGTACAATAGTGAGGTACTTAAGACATATTAGCAATATCTTAAAAGTACAAAAAAAATGCTACAAAGCATAGAGATATACACAACTACTGAATATAAATTGAAATTAAGAACATAGTACTTAAGCTTTAAAAGAAAGCAATAAAAACAAAAATCCAAGAGTTATAGATACTAAAATAGTTTAAATCAAAACATAAATAATGCTAAACCGTCTGTAATACACCAATGTATATAAGATCTAAGCTATGCTCCCCCTCAACTGTGCAAGCTCCCCCTCAAAATTTTCTCTCCCTTTTTGATCGGAATGGCCAAAGAGGCTAGAACTGATTAGACTTTGAATCTGATCCTCGCGCCATGGACATGTCGTCAATCTATAAAGACAATGTAGTGATTTGTCCCTGGACGTATGCAAACTGGTCGCAGTGTGTTGCACATGGGAGTCTAGCATGGTAAACATCTGATCCACTCTATCAAGAAGTTGATCAAGTCTGTCACGTCCTCGTGTGGGTATTGAAGAGGATGGCTGTGCTGAAGTCTCTGGCGCAGAAATGAATCTATCAATCTCCTCCTCTATATCTCCACCCTCGTCCTTAACACGATCCTGTGGTATTGTATGCACACCTTTTTGGAGCCCTTGATGTGAGTTGTGCTCCTAGTGACTATGTGTGCACCAATGGGATAGTCCCTTTGAACCACAGTGAGACCACTCGGAAGTTTCAGCTTTGCCTTAGCAATTAGTCCCATAATCAGTGAGGGAAAAAGCATAACTGTTCTGGAATTTTGCTTTTCAATGCTCTTCTTCAATATATGGAAGATGTGACCACAGATATCAATCTCCTTGTGAGTAAAGAGATTGTACAGAAATCTTGTCCTTGGAGCAGACAACATAGTGAGGTTGGTGACCGGATACAGGTTATGGATCATCACATATGCCAATGTCCTCATCTCCGGTGAAAATGGGATTATATTCATGGATGACTTCTTCGGTGTACCACCAAGTATCCTTATCATCTCCTCAGTAGAACCTAATCTATCTTCATATTGGACTGAGATTGGCTAAGAGGGAGGACGAATCTCCAAAAATTCTTGAATCTATCCTTTGTAATCATAAATTCTTTGTGCCTCACCCAGCAATCTATACGGTTTTCTTCCACAGTAGCATTTGAGAAAAATTCTCTTATGATCTCTGAGTAAACAACCCCAACCAGGTTCAACAGCTTGGTTGGTCCAAGTCCTTTCTTTGAACACCTCAGGGAAGGGGTCCTCAAGGGTTTCTAGCTTGACCACCCTCTCCATAATAATGGTTGCTCTCTTGTAGCAGTCATTGTATTTCATATCGGCCTTAGCAGACTTGAAGTTATCAAAATTAGTGCATGGACATTTGGATGACTTCTTGGTTGCAGAATGTTTGGTAGGAGACATCTGCATAAGGAACAAAGAACAAAAACAAGTGCAAAAACACAAAACAGAACACAAAACATGATTAGATTCAAGTTAGTCCAAAACATAGGTAAAACAACCTAAAACAGAGCAAAATTAACTCAAAACAGAGCAAACATACATAAAACAATATGCTATAAGAGTTTAACCATGTAAACAAAAGCACAATGCATGAAGAGCATTACAGTGCATGTGTGTGCAACATGTGATGCATGGGGTGTGCCTAGATGATGCCTAGGTGTGTGCTTAGTGTTTACAAGGCATGGCATTGAGGCACAAAATGGACAAAGTGTGAAAAACACACAAACACTGACCAAAAGATGGTAAACAAGATCAATCAAGACCTAATCCAAGCATTGGAACTTAGTTGAGTTCAATTAAACACAAGAGTGTCACTAGGACATTCTGTCAAACACCTAGCATGCAACAGTGAAACCCAACTATGAACAATGCAAGAACATGATGAAAAATGCCTCAATACATGCTAAGAATGCCTCAAGGGCCAACACAGATAGACAAACATCAAATGGGACTCAGCCCAATCAAAGATTTGGAAAGATTTTCACAAAATTAAGAACCCCAACCCATTTTCAAAAAATCCCCAAATTTTAGAACCCTAACTTAAATTTCTGCATAATCTCACATAAGTCACTTTGCGGGGTGCTTAGTCGCGAGCTACCCGCGAAAACTCTTCAGTCTTCAATTGCTTGAGTCTTCACTCTCTCTCTCTCTCTCTATCACACAACCCTTACAATCAAATCCCACAATAAATACAGGGTACAAAAGATTGAATAAAATTACAATTAAATTTGGCACGGAATATACGCCAACAAAATACATAGCTGTAAATAACAACTTTACAACGTTCAATATCTTCGCATATAAAATATCTTAATAGAAATAGTACAAAAAATGTCCACTGTTAATATATATATATATATATATATATCTATATATATAAATTACCTAGCTAGTAATGGGTTGTACATAGTCATGGTATATTACATAATTTTATGCTTATGTTCATATTTGCTTGATCATGCTTATTTTGCTCCATATGCATATTAAGTTTTCTGCATACAATGATATTGCTATGTTATTGTGTTTCAGGAGTTACTTATTCATATGTTCAAGAGCTTTACAGAATCTAGAGTTAGGTGTGAGTGAGTTTTCCAACTGTTCCCAACTCACATTTAAGTCTAGAGTCTGTTGTAGGGTTTTGTCACGGAATAGCCAAAGGGGGAGATTGTAAGGTTGAATTTAATCAACCATTTAATTGGCTTTATTCCGTGACCAATTTGCTTGTATTTTAGCATTTAGCAACCCTATATTTAGGTGGGAAAATTGTAAGGGTAGTGTATGAGAAGATGTGAAGAAAAGCTCAAGAGTGTGCAAGAAAAACAGAGGCTCGCAGCTAGAGCTCGAGGGTGGATCGCGACTGGCAAGCCGCGAAAGGCTGACACGTGAGAGGCACACTAGGAAGCTAAAGGGTCGCGCCAGCTGTCACGCTACAAGACAAAAGTTCCAGTCTAGCCAGGCTGTTACGTCGCGACTTGAACTCGCGACTTGGACAAGCCGCGAGACCAAGTCACCAACTTGCCCTGTTTGGCAAAAACTGACGTTTTGCATTCCCTTCTCACCCTACTATATATACACCCTTATATCCATCATATTGAGAGAGCTTCCAGAGAGAATCTTGTGAGAGAAAACCCTAGAGAAAAACAAGTTGCCTTATCCCCAATCTTCATCTAAAGAGACTTTACAAATGCCTCTACTCTCTTCCTCTCCATTGTCATACCCTTGAGAGGTCATTTACCAAACCCTTATCTCACCACACCCACGTCTGTGAGAAGGTCCATTTGGTGCTTTGGGAAGTAGTTTGGGAAGAAACCAATGGTGATTGGTTGTTGCTATGGTCTATAGCGGAATCCGGTAAGCTAGAAAAGAAAAAGGTTTGGCGCAACCTCGTTGGAGCAGGAAGCTTGGAGGGCTTAGGTACTTGGGTAGATTAGGCTTGGAGGGTTTATTGCTGTTCATGTATCCCAACTACATTTTCTAGTGGATTATTGACCGCTTGGAGGGCGGCGAAGAGGTTTTACGCCGAGGGTTTCGGTTTCCTCTTCGATAACACATCGAGTGTTGTCCTTGTATTTGCATTTCTCTTCCCTTTATCTTTACCATTTAATTACAGTTGTGTGTGTGATTATGGTTTAGATTGTGTCTCTATTCAGATATAAGCTGTTTATCATTTTCCGCACATAAGTTGTTTGTTATATAGCTTGTGTTGGTATCTTTGTTATTGGGGGTATAAACGTTCAAGGGTGTTTCATACCCATATTGAACTTTCAAAATGCATGTTCAGTTACAAAAATGATTTCTTAATTCTTTACTATATTGGCTAAAGTAAGATTCTACCAAAATTAAGCACAGATATTGAAGAAAAAAAATCTAGTGCTCAATCTGAGCTCCAAATCACAGTGGTTTCCCCCTTTAAGCCATAGTGGTTCATACTTCTCTTTACACAGTTCCTAGAGTTGCTTACCATGGGAGCAATCAACAACTTCATATGAAGTCCCCTACAAAAGGATATAAAAGAGTCAGACTACAAAAAAATTAATTTATACCAGCATGTGGTAGCATTTTCACTTATTTTAGAAAACTCTTTTGGTCGGAAGCAAACAATCTACTTGTGATTATAAATGCTTACTTATAAATGAATGCCCTAAGAGAGGAAAGACCATAGCTCATTAACCTTAGAAGATTTTACAGAAGAAAAAGCTATTAATATTGGATTAGAAATATATATTTTTTGATATGTTTGGCACGACCAACATGAAGATTTATTGAGTTTTTCTGATGCGTCTTAGAAGTGTTAAATATCCACTCTTAATATCAGTGCTTCTCCACCAAAAGTCTACACATATGCATATCCTAATAAATTCCTTAATGTATACCTGTACGAACTTGCCCAAGTTTAAAATTCACAGAAATATAGAGGACAAAACAGGGGTATGTTA
The DNA here is from genome assembly GCF_002906115.3 of Quercus suber. NCBI lineage: Eukaryota > Viridiplantae > Streptophyta > Magnoliopsida > Fagales > Fagaceae > Quercus > Quercus suber. The sequence goes on from NW_027069547.1 coordinate 383,979, forward strand.
AAGTTGCTGGTGATGGATAATGTCTATATTCTCGTGTATTTTTTATTTTAAAGTTCCTTTGACACCTAAATGTGAAAAGAAAACAATTGAAGAGAAGCAATTGTCGTTGAACATTCAACTTGACAAAAGACAATTAATCCTATCCATGAAGAATAGATGATCATTGTACATATACATATTATCATTTCTTAAAAGTATGAATTTTGGATGGCTGTAGGTAATATGTTGAATTTCAGTGATAAAAAAAAAGTGAATTTCGCAAAAACTCTTCTCATAAAATAAAAAGGAAAAAGTTACTTTCCCACCAACAATGAAAACCCAATAGGAACTCAATATGCCATCAAAAAAAAAAAAAAAAGAAAAAAAAAAAAGGAAAAAGGATAAAGAATCTTTATAGCTATCAATGATGAAATAGAATAATAACAGAGCAAAACCACAACAGCATTAAAACATTTTGTAATGCTTGCCTAATACATTAGGCATTCAGAATAGTCAGCTTCATTTGCATCCTTCCTGGTATGCAAAGTGGGCAAATATGGGCTCAACTATATTTTAAACGGTGTGTAGTGTTGCCAAACAACATAGTTTTATCGCTTTGTAACTCGTAAGTGGCAGAATTTTAAGGGGTCATTTTTCAATTACATTACATTTTTTTGAAAATAGAGTAAATATAATTTGTTAAGGTTAATATACAAAAGAATATGAACCTAAAGATCATATTTTAAATTGTTAAGTTTACTCAAACTAAAATGGTAGTCGTGAAGGCTAAATAAAGAGAATGTCGTTCTTTCAAAATAGAAAGATACATGACACAAACATTTTTGGCAACATAGGCTCCTACTTCATTGATTATTGCCTTATACATGATTAAGAATTTAAGATAAGTAAAAAGCTAATCTGAAACGATGAAGCCCCATATCTGCTTATTTTTAATATCCTCTAGGGAAAAATATATATAACTAAAGTTAGAACAAATTTTGATAAAATCAGTAATTTTTAAAAATAAATTTATTCGATTGTTAAGTTTTTGTTGACATTTTTCCCTAAGAATAACTTTTCTTTGATAATGAGGTTGCAAACATTATCAATGTAGAAAATCCATATGAAAATATGCACTCCAAAAATTAATATCAAAAACTGAAAGCATACCTTGCTCGGAAACTTCAAACATCATAGAGTCTCAAGTATATAGAGTCCCTAAAACAATAGGGGTAAAAAAAACTATTATTGAGAGCATAATATATTCTTAGATCCTTTCATAAATTAAAATAATGGCCAAAATGACAAAAAAATCACAATAACAAACTACAAAATTTGGACTAAAAATTATAAACTTTGACACTTTCAATAACATTAACAATAAATTATAAACTTACTATACATGGCTTGTAAATCTATGGACATCAAAGGGACATGAAAAGTCACAATCCTCCGATTCATCCCAAAAACTACCCTGAATCATCTTTTCTGTTTCTTCTCTTTTAACCTATGAAACGTGTAATAATTGGACTAAATTAATATTAAATTTCAAGAGTGGGATGTACAAATACTGCCTAGAATCATGATTGGAACAAACAACCTAGAAACACTCCTACAGATACTAATGTAGGTTTAATGATTGCGTTGGTCAAGGAGGTTTGTGTGCGAGAAAGCTGAGTCGCTGTAAAGGAAGAAGCAAATTAAAAAATAATAAAAAAGGAGGAACAATCCAAATGGAGATAGATATAGTCAAGAAACCATGCAATAATTTATTAGTTGTGACGTTAAGCAAACATGGCTTAAAATTCCAATCTGCATAAAGCAATAATTTTTTCCGAAAAGATCTTCACCACGTATGTTAAGCAATAATTTACTATGGAGTGGTGTTTATGGGTTTCCTACCTTTCCTTGTGTTTACTGTTAATGCAATGTGTATCTGCTGGGTAAAAAAATAAAAACAAAAAATACCTCTCAAATTAACCCTACATCCTCAACACAACCAAACCCATGAAATTTATTCTATAATTTGACATCTAATCCTCTTTTAATAGCATCTAGTGATTCATTGTATATTAATAATTGATGAAATTTTTTAAATAATAATAATTTATATCAATACCTACAAGCTCCTTCAGCAAAATCACCGAGCAAGTCCAATTGCTTCCACTAACAGTACTGAATAGAGCCTACAAAACTGTATAGAAGCACATAAAAGAATTTAATAGAATTTATAAGCCAACAAATAACCCAAAAAAAAAAATAGAAAATAAGTATCTCTACCTTTCAACAACAACCATCATATAAGGATTGAAGAAAAAAGAATTAAAAGTAAACTACAATAGTAGGTATTCAGTTGAAAGAATTAAAACCTAAAAAAAGGTGTGTACGCAACATGTATTCCTCCTACTCCTCATTCATAAATGGATTTCTTTTATGTCCACGACCAATTAATTACTTGACCCAGCCAGCAACAAGAATTATTTCTAGCAGTACTGAATAGACAATCACTTTTAAGTTGCATTAACACCGCTCACAATTTTACATGAAATTTATATCAATACTTATAAGCTCATTGAGCAAGTCCAATTGCTTCCACTAACAGTATTGAATAGAGCGTACAAAACTGTATAGAAACACATAAAAGAACTTAATACAATTTATAAACCAACAAATAACCAAAAAAAATAAGGGTTTCTAAACCTAAGTAAATTAGGATTTCTAAGCGTGATGTGCTGCACCCAAAAATACAAATTGAAATTGTATTCAATTTTAAATGAATTTGTCATAGTTGTATTTAAGCTATAGCTCAAGCAATAAGAGGCAACAAATATTACTCCATAAGAAAATATTCTCTTCTTGGCTAATAATTTTTAGGAGGGTTGTCGCCTTGAATTCAACTAAATTCTCTAAATTCCATCGGTCACAGCATAGACCACGTGGGCATGAAAAGAAACAAAAAAATAATCCAAACAACAATAAAAGATTTTCACAAAATAGACATTAGTTTTTTACCAAGCCTTTGATCTTCATTGATTTTAATTTCATTAATTTAAAACTAAGTTAAACCAAAAGGCACTGATAATCAATTTAAAAATAGCATCACCCTCTCTGCAAAATGTTGTTATTCTCATTTGCTAAAACCTAAAATGCAAAAACATTCATAAAACCCCAAAAATTGCTTAAGATTAGAGACATGGTTAGGCAGTTTCTTTGTTATTAAATAGGGGATGGCAGAAACATTTTCTTATGGCAAAATAGATGCATCCAAAAGGGGACTTGATCCAAGTTTATGAGAATAGAGTGTCAATTTGATCTCCATTAAAAAAAAAAAAAGTTGAAAACCCGAAGAATGATGAGACCCTTAGCTACAGTATTACCCGAAAAAGACCACGGCCACCCACTATATACTTAACTTTTCTTCCCACCACTTCTCTTTCTCTCTCTCTTCCAAGATCTTTCTTATTTAATTGTTTATATCATCTTTTATTTTTCTCTCACAACCATACAATACTGGACAAAAACTACCAAACAATCAGCGCCTTTTTTCTTCTCAAATTCCCAGTGTGGTTGTTGAGGAAAATAGTGGGCTTCTTAGGGTTTGCTAAAGACGACAATCACGAATCCAAAGACAAAGATGATGGCATAGAAAATTTACAGAGTTATACCTCTCCAGTATGAGCAAAGCAACTGTGGAGGTAATTCTCTTCCACAGAGCGTATGGACTGAAAATTTTTCTCTCTACTTCTGATTGCTTCCTTCTTTCTCATCGGCCTATCATTGGAACTTTCTCTCACGCTTGAATTATCCTCATCAAATACCTTGTTTGCATATTGAAAAAAAAAAAAAGGAGAGAAAAGAGATTAAAGCTCTCTAATACGTGATTAGTTGCAACCTTTGTGTGTTTTAGAGTTTGAGAGAGGAGCAGAGGAGATATAGATGAGAGAAAATTTTCTAAGTTTCTAAGTCCATGAAATAGAGAAACTATCCTCATCAATTACCTTGCATATTGAATTGCTGGGTTGAAAGCTAATGAAGCAATCTATGCTTGATCTGCCCCCAAAAAAAAAAAAAAAAAAAAAAATAGAGGAGGAGTGAAGCGTNTTTTTTTTTTTTTTTTTTTTTTTTTTTTTTTTTTTTTTTTTTTTTTTTTTTTTTTGACGAGAACATTCCTAAGATAAGTATTTGAATTAAAAAAAAAAAAGGTCGCATCAAATAGCAAGCATAAAATTTAAAATAAGAACAATAGTAAAAGCCCTAATATTGTTCACATTTATTTCTTTTCCAGTACAATTCTAGTAACAATTGAAGCATCAAATTAATAACCTTTCACACATTTTTTACTGTTTAGTTTCTAACAAAACCAAAAACTCAAACTTTGCTCGTTCAATCAGTCCCCAATTGAACCACAAACAAATTCCAATTTCCCTCATCATTCCCTCACTTAATCCTCCATTTTCTCAACAACCAATCAAAAACCTCACTGTTTCTAATTATGCAAACTGAATAATCCCTTGAGTTATACTCTTTAAATAAAAATAACAAATAACAGAGCATATATAATTACAACTTTCTTGGGAAAGAAACAGAGATAGAAAGCTAGAGAGAAAAAGTGAGTTAGGGCAAGAAGGAAAGAACCAAACAAACAACATCAAAATTTGAAATCGACAAGCCGTAACAGAAAATCCCAAAACATCAAAGCAAATATCTAAATCTATACCTATCCAACCAAAATACCCAAAAACTAAGTCATATTAAATACCCAAATATAAGAAGGGGAAAAAAATAACCGGTGGCAGTTTCGGTGATCTGATGATGGCAAGTAAATGGACTGAACGGTGTTTTTTTCAATTTTTTTTTCTCTTAAGAATGATTCAACAAAACATAGATCTGCACAAAGCAAAAATTAATTCAAATTTTAGGGGTGAACCAAAAAAAGCACAAACATAACAAAAAACTGCAAAACAAAATACAACAATCGAACAAAAAGAACTCAAGGAATTGTAAAAATAAATTTGAAATTAAGGGAAAAAGGGTAATTGAATAGAAACCAAAAAAGGGTAAAAAAAATCCCTAAAAACGAAAAACAGAGCAACTACAAATGAAAAACTTTAAATATATACTGCAAAAACCTTAACAACAATGGTAGAGAAAAGGCATGGGAAACGAAAATATAAAAAGGGGAAAATATTTCAACAAAAAATTAAAAACAACATAAATGAAATGACAGAACTACATAATTCTATGTTCTTCAGCACCAAATCGATTTCAGTTTGAGAGAAATCATCAATAAATCTACACTCTACACTAATTTTCAAAACCCTAGAAACGGTAATTGAATAGAAAATCAAAAGAAGGGAAAAAACATGCCTATGGAGTTGCAACAAAGAGGAGGAAGTCAGAGTGAGTGTGAACTTTCGATTGGGAAATATTGAGTTTGCGTTTTAGTGTTTGTGTTTTTTTCTTTTTGAATGGGCGGCTTGATGTTTTTATAGATACACGTTTGATGAAAGTGAGCCTCTCCAAACGCACCGTATAGTATTTTAAAGAATAAATGGTAAATGTGGTAGCATTTTGAGTGGCCTTTTTTCCTAACGTAGCAGCATCTCTTTAAAGGGCTTCTGCTTTTATATATAGTATTAGATTAGATTAGATGGGAAAAGGGGATTTTGAATTGAAATATACATTTATTTACATAATCATGGAAACTCGGATTTTGGCATGTAAAAACATGTTATGGTTCAAAATAAATTAGCATGTTATCAAATGGTCAAAAATCTGATTAATCAAGTTGCGCCATTGTGCTAATACAAATCAGTTTTTTTTATTCAAAAAAATTCATTATTTCATGTGAATTATTTTTTGGAGCATCATTTTGTTATATGAGCGACAAATATAATATAGTTGGACCCAAATTCACATACTTAACATTTTGGTTTTAGTGGTGTCCTAATAATATGTTTTATTAACTACTCAATTGGAATCTTCCTAAAAAGTTCTCTCTCCAACACAATCTAAGGATGTATGCCACCCAATGCCATCAAATAATACCATAATAGTAGAGAAAACAATAGTGCGGAAAATTATGTAGAAATTTGATTTAGGTATTCAAATTATATATGTGTCAATACCATATTTTGTCCTTCTTTGATTTACGAGAAAAAAAAAATTTAGTTTGACCTTTGAAAATTATAAAAATTGCATTTTTCATTTAGAAATTTGGGAAATCATAATAATTAAATTAATTTTTCTCTATTGGATGATGTATACATAAGCTTTATGTTTGTTGGCCAAGTTTGATTAAACTAATCAACCAAAATAAAAAATTGAAAACCAAAACTTAAAAATTAAAACAACAACAATTTCCATTTTCTTATACTCAAATGCATCTCTCAAACTCCTTTGACCAAGATTTGACTAAACATTTGACTGTTTGATCATGCCTAACTCTAGGATGAGTCTAAAGTCAAGTGAATAATAAAAAAATAAATAAAAAAAAGAGTGAAATGTAATCACTTTTACTATAAATGCCCCCTTATCAATCCTAGTTATTAGGAGGGAGGAAAATGTGACTAAGACTCTTAAATGCATGTTTGTTTGGTGTCTATTTTGTGTTCACTTTCCTTTTAAGCACTGGTGAGCAAATTTCAATTCCACTATTTGGTCATGGATTCCACAAAATGAAGGAGTAGAATATTGTACATGGTAATGCATAATGGTTAGGTTGTTTGCAATTTTTTTATTATAATTTCTTGTACAATAATCTTAGTATGAGCATAAGACCTATTGGAGGTCATTGTTCTCTATGCCATTGTTGTCATTTTTATTTAATAGAAAGGAATGTATTATATCAAATTTAAAGGTACATCATTATATTAAATATGTACAAGATCATTGATTTTCTTATTGTATTGGTTTAGTTGTTATCACGCATCTCCTCATAGTTATTCCTTTGGCACCTACTACCTACTACATCGAGCATTGCACATTTACTATTGTGGTATCTTCTGCATCTAGCATTGTTTGACATTTGGAGCTAGTACTTTTTTAGGAAAATATGGCTAAATAAACAAGTTTTGATTCAACAATACAACCCCTAAAAAATTAACAATTACAAAAATAAATAGATAAAGTTAGAAAGATCTCACAAACTATAGAATCACGCAAAATGCGTTGTCTTTAAAGGTTGATTCGTGCCACACGGAGTAGTACTCAGTGTGAATGGCTCTCTTGGCTGAACAATCCTCTAGGATTAGACTGTAGCAAATTCTTCAAGTTGGATGCACACCCAAGCAAGAAGAACTAAGAACAACCTTACTTGCCTTTTCTTAAAATTAACCAAAAAAATTGAAGCTAAAATTTCTGTGCAGAAAAACTAGAGCAAATAGAGGAGGGAGACGGCTAGAGAAGATGAAGAATGACTTATGTGAATAGTGTGAGTTGTAGGGTTTTATAAGCCAACTAAGCAAAGGACTTGGGCTGTTCCAACGATTACTGTGCATACCCAACGGGCAACACATTAAATGCCTCCAACGGGCTGAATTGAATTGGGCTAAAAGGAAAAGAAAGGGAAAAAGAATGAGGCCCAAGCCTAAGCCAACACCTAGCCCATTGTATTCCAACTTACCACTAGAGATATGCAAAAGCTTATAAACTTATAACAAGGTTTATTCCTAACAAATGTGGGACACAAAGCAAATGTTAAGTGTTTGAAACACACTCACTCCAACACTTTTAACATTTATGAGGCGTTTCTAATGACATAATGCATAAAATAGATCACACCCAAAGTACAAGACTTTTTTTTGTTAAGGTCTAAGAAATGTGATTAACATGTAGTCTTACCCTAAATTTTAAGAGAGGTCGATTCCATACTCAAACTCATGATATAACACTTGGGCAAAAGAAAATTGTCATTACATGGAAACCCAACCTCCAATGACTCAAACCAATATTTTAAAATAAAATTAAAAAAAAAAGGGGTAAAGCATGGTGAAGACTTTTTTTTGTGTGGTAGTTGGGGGGGAGGGGGGGGGGGTAGACAATCATAAAGTTTCAACATTTCTATTATACTTTATTTTTAATTTTTGCTCTTCAATATCTCTTTGTATGATAGGACTTCCAATTCCTAAGGCTAAACTACGCGATTTGACAAAGAAATGCAAAAGGCATTCAATCTGTATGGAGAGATGCAAGGCAATTTATCCCGATGAGAAACTTAACTTTGCAACGTGTGTGAGACAACATTACTCGGATTCCTTCTGTTTTTGCTTTAGTGAAGAACAAAAAGTACTTAGACCACAACCACTAAAATCTACAGAGTTTTTTCAGAATAGAAAACCTATAGAGTTTTTTCTTCCTGAAATAAGAAGTATGAGAATGACATGCAATAACTACTTTATCTATGTTAATAAATGCAAGAAAACGTACCCAAAGGTGAAACTAATCTTTGCAACATGTGTGAATAAAGGTTCGTCAAATGGCTTCTGTTTCTGCTTTAGTGAAGGATCTGGACAAATACTTAGAGAATGATATGAAAGTGATTTGGCTTTGACATGCAGCAATCACAAAACTTGTCATGTGAGATGCAGGAAGATACACTACTATAATGGAAGTTCGAAGCCACACTTCTATCTCACTGGAAAATGTGCGAAAAGTGAGTTCGGTCCCCATTGTTATTGCACAAAATGAGATGTGTTATCATAATTGCATATGTACATCTAGAGTAATGTTACAAACACAAATTATTTTATAACATTTTTACAAACTGCTGATGTGACTTTAACATTTTTCAATTCTCTACAGGTTATAAAGAGTGGTTATATATATTTATAATCATAATTGAATTTGTGACAAGATCCTCAATTGATACTACTCATATGGATTTTGCCTAAATGTAAAGACGTATCCATGTGTGTTGCTTGTTTATCATGTACAACAAGTTTTATGTCCACTAGTACTTTGCCTGCACCATGTAATATTTAAATTTCATATATAAAGAAAATGAAAATTTCACAAATATCATCGAAATTCCAGAATTAACTAAATAACAAGTTAATGGTGAATGTGAGCATCTCATCTGTGAAGATTATAGCATATCATTTAAGATTATTTACCTTAATCATGAAAGTGGAGACTTCTAAATGATATCTTAGCGTATCAATTAAGAAAATGCAATTTACATTCGAACAAATAGATTCTCGATGATCTTTTTCCCCCCATTTTCTAGTTAAGGGGTTAAGAGGGTTTGTTGACATCCTACATGATGATATACACAGTTTTAACCAAGCCACTGCTAGGCACGACGATCTCCACTACCTCCAACAGAATGCCGAATGCTGATCTTTTCAGTAGAATATTTTTGCTGAAGCCATTCAAATCCATTAACATCAAGTTTCCCATTTACAGAAATCCCTTGCTTCCTATGAGTTTGTTGTTCTCGTATAGAAGCCTAAAGTTTCTCTATGGCATCCCTTTGTCGAGTTGTGAACCTCGCTACATTATCAAATGCGTGCTTAACTAAGATGTCTATAACTGTTTGGCACCTACAAAAGAAAAAAACTTAACTCTTAGGATAAAAAATTTATAAAAAATACATTGGAGAAGGCGCCACAAAGCATGAGCATTTAAGAAACTCGAGAAACATTTCCTCGTAAGTAGGCATTGACTATTACCACGGAGTCTTATATCTTCGAGCAGCAATCTCAAGACATGTAATCAAGGCCTCCCTTTGTGACTTGATGAATCTTTTATTCTCTTCTACTTCCACATTGATCTTGGTTGTTGCATCTTTCTTTCCCTTAATGAAACCTTTTTTAAGTACAGTAGAAAGCATAGCGTCGAGCCCAAATGGATCGGACTCTTCCAAATGTTCTTCAGCTGGAACACCAACTGAGCGGTTTTAGACCCTTTAGAACAATCAGATTGGTTAGCCTAGATTAATTAGCCAAGTTGTTACTTAGTCAAATTATGCAATTTTAGGTTAAAGCAATCAAATAATCATATCAAAATAATAAAGTAGCGGAATAATAAAAGACATAATGATATGATCACACAGGAAACCACACGTTAAAAACCTGGGGAGGATTTGACCCACCGATCCTCAAGGCAAACCTGAATCTACTATGAAAGAATCGAAGTTCATACAAAAGAACTACAAGCTCCTCGCTCGACTTCCTAATGCTATCCACCAGTAGAACTTACTGACACGACCACATGCAAGCTCCGAATTCACGGACTCCTTCTTTCTTGAATTCTTCAATCAGCTACAAGCACCCACGCTTGATATTCTTTAAACTTCAATGGTAGCAACCAAGTTGATCATCAAGATGTTGATACTATCTCTAACTTGAAAACCCTAAGCTTTGTGTAAAGGAAAGCTCCTCTAGATCTCACAAAAGATTTACACAAAACAGTAATGTATGAGCAACAATACAACTGGAGCAACTCTAAAAACGTGGCTAGGGTTTTGCCTTATATACTTAGGGCAAAAACATAAAACCCTAAACGTTTAATGAGTTAGGGTTAAGTTGGAAATTCTGCAGAAAACGCAATCCGGTCGACTTTCGATCGATCGAATCTATTTTTCGATTGATCGAGCCAGACCGAAATGCCCCAATGCATCTACAGTCTCTCGATTCCAACTTTACAATAATTAAACAATTTTGAGCACACTATAACAAGACTAAACATATCATTTTGATCATGGTTTGCCAATATTACAAATTAGAGTTTTAAATACATAAATTCCTAAACCTTTAGAATCTAACAAACTCCCCCTTTGGCAATCCGTGACAAAACCCTAATTAAAAGCTCAAAGTTTTATAAGTAAAAAGCCCTTTACAAAGATAATGCTCATAAACTCAAATTCAACCCTAACTACTATCCATCGGTTGCAAGTGTAGACAGCAGCTTAGTTGAATCAACCTGTATATTCCTGAAATACTCAACAAACGCATAAACGCATGTGTGACGGAAAAGAGTAAAACAACAGGTATAACATTCTTGTAAGATTCACACAACACAAAATAAAGACATATATGAATGAACAACTCATAAATATAAATTAATAAGCAGTGAATCACAAAGCAACAAGAATCAATGAATATAACATGTATATCAATCAATGTTACTCCCCCTAACATGAATATCCCCAAAAATAATATACAAAGTGAAGCACCTAGATACAATCTAAAAACTCTACAAGCTCCTCACAAACAAAAAGTAACAAAAAAAAAATCTCCTCCTAACTACAAAAACTCCTCTATAAGTCAAAACTCCACTCCCACTTTTTGTAACGGAATGCCAAAGGGCAATCATAAGTTGCCATCAAAAGGAGGTGGTGAGGGTGAATAAAGACGCGCAAAGTCAGCTCGGAGCGCACGAATCTCATCTAGTAAGTCCACCAAAATCTGACCATGAGCTGCCTGAACGGTCATGACAGTCTCCAGAGTACGACGAACATCAAAGTGGGCCGAAGGAGGTGGAGGAACATCAGCAGCATCATCACAAACTAGATCAGGAACATCCTCACCAGCAAGACTTGCAGAAGAAGAAGGAGGAGGTGCATTACTAGACGACTCAAACCTAAGGTGTTTAGAACCAGCTCGAAGATGAGCGGCCCTCTGTCGAAGAAAAGACGCACCTATGGGAGCTATCACATGAACGGGCTCAGAGGAAGGGAAGCCACTAAGATCAAGATAAAGCAAAATCCTATGAATAAAAATAGGATGAACAAGAGCATGAGAAGTAGATGAACTCTTATAAACATCGTTCAAAGAACGAAGAAAAAGATGGGGAAAACTAATAGGAGCATCAGTAACCAAGGCGTACAAAAACACACACTTCTCAAGAGGAATGGTGTGAACATGAGAAATAGGCCAGATAGAATGACAACCTATCCTAAAGAACAGATAGTGCAACCCGGAGAACTCAGTAGAATTGATCCTAGGATCAGAACCCCACTGGACAGTAGTCCCAGTGATGTAAGACAAAACGTTGCTCAACTCGGGAGACTCGTCATACGGATAAACAGGATTCTGAACCAATGGTACCCCTAGAGCATCAGCCACTACCTGAGGAGTAATGGTGTACTCTATGCCTCGTATCCAACTCTTTACCAAAGTGTTGAAATCATAGATGCGGATAGAGATATTCGAAAAGAACTCTCTAATCAAGGCAGAAGGTGGAGGAGGATCAGAAACATCCACCAAGGGTAACCAGCCCCGACGTTCAAAGTTTGCCCTAATGGCGGGATCAAGTTCATCTAACAGAACAGAACGCTCAACCCAAATCTTTCTTCTAAGGTTTAGCTTCTCAAAAATCTCTTGGTTTTTCTCACTCGGAAACTTCTCACGGTCAAAGGAAGGAGGGGATGGAGAAGAGGAGGGAATAGTCCTACGAGCTCTAGTCTTCCTAAGCATGATGCTAAGGAAAGGACAGAGACACAAAGAGAAAACCAAAAGAACACAAAAAAACAAACCAAGGGCAGACTGCAAGTTAGCACAAAAAACAATAGAACGAAAATCTATATGATGCATGAACAAATACAATGCCATGATGCATGTACTAATGCAGTAAGCAATTAAGTTCAATTGAGATTAAATTGACAAAATTAGCTTGAGCAGGGAATTTCTATCAAAAACCCCAAAAATTGAAAACCACTTGTTGAAATTTTTAAACAAATTGATGAATTGAGCATTACAAAATACAGTACATAGATTATAATGCTTAATTACATCAACACAACAAGCCAATTTCATCAAATTCTACCTAATTTAACAAAAGCCCCTAATCAGATTAAGAACAAACCCTAGATTTTTTTCAATTTTTCACCAAACCCAAAATTGATCAAATTAACAAGCAAGGATCATGTTTATGATGTGTCCCTACAAAAACCCAATGATCAATTGCACAAAATAGGGCTTGAATCAACAGAAAATCCCAAAAATGCTTAGTCCGAAAATCTCCCTCAAATGCATCGATTTATGCATGAAATCATGAAAATAAATTCAAAAAGAAGGGTAAAAGAGTCTTACCGGCTTGAGGAAAGAGATTCCTTGCAAAAAATCCGGAGGAAAATGACAAAAAATTGGAATAGTTGAGCTTGCCAAGTCGGAGAGAGAGAAAAGACTTTTGAAAACTTTTGAAAAAGTCAAGAACAGTGTTTTTAAAAACCTGATTCGCGACTTTCGATTGATCGAAAAATACATTCGATCGATCGAATGAGACAGTCATTTTTCAACAAAATAAAGAACTTTTTCGATTGATCAAAAATCAGACTGGATCGATCGAACTAGGCAGAGGCTCACAAAATTTTTGAGAAAAATCACAGGTTTGAAAAGCACAAACCATATTTTGAAAATAACTCCTCAAAGCATTAAATTACAGAAAAAATGCATGAGTATGAGATGGAATGTTTTTTCAAAAACCCAAATTTTTAATCCCAGTTTCTTCAAAGATAATTTCAGCCATTCTTCCTTTCAAATTCACAAGCAAAAAAATGTTTTGCATAATTCTCAAAGTATCTTCAAACTTGGTTGGTCAGACCAAAAACATACACAATAACATGTACAAAGTTTAGCAAAGAGTAACTTGTGTAGTGTGTGCAACTAGCATAAACTTGAGATACATGTGAGGTGATATGTGAATAGCAATCAATCACAAAGTCTACAAAATCCATCACATAGAATTTAAAAGAGACTATCACCTAAAGAGTTACATCCTATAACTCCCACATCTCCTAGAACAAAAGTTTGCAATCATGTAAGTTTCTTGTATTTTTGCCTCATTTTTTTTTGTTTATGAGATGGCATCAAGCCTAATAGTACACATCAATTTTGTTTATGTGAGATGGCATCAAGCCTAATAGTACACACTAGTTTTAATTATGTGAATTGGCATCAAGCCTAATAGTACACACCAATTTTAAGCATTAAGCAATTAAAGAGGCTACACCTTATGTTCTTTTTGTGCATGTGCTACACTTTCTCGAGCACAAAATCTTACGATATGCACTAAGGTGTTCATGATAGGCTAGTAAACAGTGGTGAGATGGTTATTTATGCCTTTCTCAAAAGGATTAAGTCCGACAGTCAAATAACATGTGACTTCAAGATTAAGACAAAATGATAAACACCATAAACATCTTTCCCACACAACATGCACTACAAAGTTTCAACTAGTAAAGTGCAATAAATAAGTTCATCAAAACTAAATAAGGTACATAGGACATAATATGTGTAAATAAATTGACCAACCTTGTTTTCAGAAACCAAGAAAACAACGTCAAACACATTTTTGCTTTTTGCTTTTCTCCTTTTTTTTATTTTATTTTATTTTATTTAAAAGAAAACAAATAAGTCCTAAAATGAAATGCATGAATGTAATGTAATGCAAACCCTAGAAACAAAAACAAAAAAAACACAAAAAAACCAAAGAACAATAGTCACAAAGGAATGAGCAATGAAGCACAAGGACCATGTCAGAAAGACTTAATTAGGTCAAGTCTTTTGCATCCAAAACCTTTTAGATGCATCACGAGTATTGGAGTTCTTATTCACATTCGAGTGATTTCCAACTTCAGGATTGGAATAAAGGTTCAACACCTTTACTAATTCACCAATAAGTATCATAGGATCTTGTGCTTGAGACACAGACACTTTTGGTTTGTTTGCTCTCTTAGCAGCTTGAAGCTTGTAACAGTTAGGACAAATGTGTCCAGACTTACCACAAAAATGACAAACCCAAGTAGGTTTACCATGCATCTTGTTCTTAGAAAGGGTAGGTTTAGTTTCTCTCAAATCAATCCTAATCTTCTTAGGAGGTGAAACTTCTACAGGTTTGACTACCTCACTCACAGGTGGTTTGACAGTTTCACTCACAACCTCACTCACAGAAGGTTCAGAAGAAGATGAAGGAACAAAATTCGTGGAATGTGGTGCAGAATCAAAGATGCTTTCAATATATCCTAACCCAGATTTATCAGAAGGATACTTTTGAACATTCAGCATGTGATCAAGTTTAGAACTAGCAGATCTAGCAACAGATAAATCATGTTCCAAAGTTTTAACTTTATCAACCAAAAGCATATTCTCAGATTTAACATTGTTCAAAAGATCATTAGCATCAAACAGTTTAACAAGCAAATTTTTCTTTTCAAGCTCAAGAGATTCAATTTTCTTCAGGCCAAGTTCTACATTCATAGCATCCCTTGCAGTAATTTTGCAAAGTTTATTATAGGCCTCTTGAAGATCTGCATCCTCAGAGAGTTCCCCATCAGAAGGGTTCTCTTCAACAAATATGCTTTCATTGACTACAGCTATAACAGTGAAAGCAATGAAGTTTCCATCCTCATCACATCCGGACTCATCATCAGAAACCTCATTATCGCTAAGGGTTATAGCCATAGCTTTACCCTTAGTCCTCAAGAATGTAGGACATTCAGATTTCACATGACCATACCCTTGACAGCCAAAACACTGAGGATCCAAAGAATTATTTGGAGATTGACCAAGAATGTAGGACATTCAGATTTCACATGACCATACCCTTGACAGCCAAAACACTGAGGATCCAAAGAATTATTTGAAGATTGACCAACTTTTTCTCTAGGTTTTTCAAAGTTATTAACCTTAGTGGGATCATTCTTCCTAAAATTTCTAGGTTCAGCAGTGTATGTACCTCTTGCCTTTCTGTTGGTATTTCTAAGAAAGTTTTTGAAGTTTTTAGCAAGATAGGCAATCTTTGTAGCAGAGAGCTCATCATCAAATCCACCACCATCAACATCATCAACTGACTTAAGAGCCATTGATTTGGACTTGTTCACTTTAGGTAGGTCAGACTCATAGGACTGAAGAGATCCTACAAGCTCATCAACAGGGATGGAGTCCACATCCTTTCTTTCAGTGATGACAGTCACTTTGGGTCTAAAGTCTTCAGTTAAAGATCTAAGTATCTTTCTAACAATTTTAGGTTGATCATAGATTTCACCCAAATTAAAAGCAGAATTAACAATATCATTCAGTTTGGCATAAAATTCATCAAATGATTCATCATCAGACATTCTAATGCTCTCAAACCTAGAAGTTAATTGCTGCAGTTTGTTTATCATAACTGCCTTTGTGCCTTCATGTATAGTTTGGAGGATTTTCCAAGCAATATGAGCAACCTCAACATTAGAGATCCTCTTAAATTCCTCTATAGAAACAGCATTGAAGATGGCATTCATAACTTTGCTATTGAAACCAGCTGCTTCTTTTTCAGAAGTTTGCCACTTACTCACAGGAGTAGTGGACTTCTCCCATCCGTACTCAACGGAATTTCAAACTCTCTTATCAATGGATTTCAGGAATGCTTTCATCCTTACTTTCCAATAAGCATAGTTATTCCCATCAAAGTGAGGAGGAACAACAAGAGAGTGTCTATGCTCCATGACAACAGGGGTTAAGGATCAGCTCAGAGATCAAAAAATCTCAAACAAAAGAGCTACCTGCTCTGATACCACTTGAGCGGTTTTAGACCCCTTAGAACAACCAGATTGGTTAGCCTAGATTAATTAGCCAAGTTGTTACTTAGTCAAATTATACAATTCTAGCTTAAAGCAATTAAATAATCATATCAAAATAATAAAACAGCGGAATAATAAAAGACACAATGATATGATCACCTAGAAAACCACACGGTAAAAACCTGGGGAGGATTTGACCCACCGATCCTAAAGGCAAACCTGAATCTACTATGAAAGAATCGAAGTTCATACAAAAGGACTACAAGCTCCCCGCTCGACTTCCTAATACTACCCACCAGTAGAACTTACTAACACGACCACGTGCAAGCTCCGAATCCACGGACTCCTTCTTTCTTGGATTCTTCAATCAGCTACAAACACCCACGCTTGATATTCTTTAAGCTTCAATGGTAGCAACCAAGTTGATCATCAAGATGTTGATACTATCTCTAACTTGAAAACCCTAAGCTTTGTGTAAAGGAAAGCTCCTCTAGATCTCACAAAAGATTTACACAAAACAGCAATGTATGAGCAACAATACAACTGGAGCAACTCTAAAAACGTGGCTAGGGTTTTGCTTTATATACCTAGAGCAAAAACATAAAACCCTAAACGTTTAATGAGTTAGGGCTGAGTTGGAAATTCTGCAGAAAACGCAATATGGTCGACTTTCGATCGATCGAATCTATTCTTCGATCGATCAAGCCAGACCGAAATGCCCCAATGCATCTACAGTCTCTCGATTCCAACTTTACAATAATTAAACAACTTTGAGCACACTATAACAAGACTAAACATATCATTTTGATCATGGTTTGCAAATATTACAAATTAGAGTTCTAAATACATAAATTCCTAAACCTTTAGAACCTAACACCAACTAATACATCCTGCTTCATTGCACTATCTTCATCTGTCGATTCTGTTTCATCTTGCAGAGCTGCCGCTTCATCTCTGTCATCATCCTCAGTTGCAATAGGGAGATTAGCTATGGCTTCTTTAATCCGTCTAGCTGTTTTTGAAAACTATATGGACAAAACGAATAGTCAGCCATGGTTAAAAAAAAAAATGAAACATATGTTGGTAGTTCAGGACTACCACAAATGAAGTACTATAACATGTCCGTCATTATTAATCCTTGGGCCAAGCTATACCCCAAAACTAAGATATGATAAGATGCACAAATTGTACTTTGAATTTCCTATATGAAAAGATAAAAATAAAAACATGATGCATCAAAAATCAAGATCTACATCATCCAAGCAGCATTAGAAACACACCATAACAAAACTCGATGCCTATATGCCGATATGTCATCATCAATTGGATGACAACCAGGAAGTAAATAGAACATTCTTCATCACAGCTTACAAGTAAAACTTTCCGCTGCACTCGCAAGAACAGGGAAATATTTGGTAGTAAAAATAGAGGAGGGGCTATTTGAATCCTAAACATCTCCGCTGGAAATACCATGAGATGTTAGTTGAGCTCAAGGTCCTTGGCAGGAACAAAGATAAATTCAAGTCCCAAAAACCACTTAACCAATTGAAGCCACTGTCTCTAGGTTGTCTAAAAGTAATTGGCAAACTCATACTAAAATGGAAACCAAAATGAGTTCCCATACAACATAATTTCTCTATAAAAAAAAAATAAAATAAAAGAATAAAAAAACATAACTTTTCATGTGGACATGAGCTTTCAATCTATTATAAATAAGTGTATTACATTCAGACAAAAATAAAATAAAATTCTAGATACAATTATCTGAAGAGAATAAAATTTAAGCTGAACAACAAAAAATGTGCTTATGTTTATTTATTTAATTACAGTTATTACTGATTTTACGCCGTTTTCTAATGGATTTTCATACATATATCTATATAATAAACTGCAGAAAAATCTTAGGCAATGGTGTACCCTGATAATGACAAGTAAAATGAATCAAAGAACGCTTATCAGTTTCCTAATCAGAGTATAAGACAAAACAAGTCTAAAAATCGGATCACAGAATTAAAATCCTTGTCTATAATTTCCTTCATTGAGACAGCCTCTTCTGACTTTCAATAGAAGTCAACATTATAATCAAATGCTGTCTTTGAAATTTGAAAGTTCCTCCGACTCCAAGATTTATAGCCTTGGGTCAGAATATAACTAACAGGAATATTTAACATCAAACAGAAAGTCTACAATTTTTTTTTTTTTTTTTTTTTTTTTTTTTTTTTTTTTTTTTTTTTTTTTTAAAAAAAAAAAAAAAGCATCACACAGAAAGAATCTAAACTGTGTTTTGCCCTTATTTTAATGGAGGTGACATCCCTGTCAACCTGCCTTAATTTCTCTTTCCTTATAAACATCTAGTGATCTACCTATGTTATTCCTCAGAGTAAACTTATGAACCTTTTTGGGGGAGGCGTATATATCCTTATCAGCACTCTCATCTAGGTATTTGTCAATCCAGCACAAAATCTAGTATCCTGAGTACTGTATTAGTCAGCCACTTGAATAATCTAAGCTTCTCTTTAAGCCAAAACTTTTTCCCAGTGTGACATAACTGAAGAAGACTAGCGTATTTATGAAATTCTACAACGAGGAAAAAATAATCTTTTACTTAAACACACATTCATCATGTGCAAGACAACTAGTGACAAACTCAGGGAATTTCCTCTTCCCACAAGAGGGGATAGAGGGTGAGATTGTGGTTCAAACTTCAAAAACCACTTGGTGCATGTGTAACTTACCAATAAAAAGAATGAGGAAACATGAAACCAAAGATTTGTGAGATGCGAAAAACCAAGATTGGGGAAAAAAAGGATCAAAGCATAGACACAAGAACACCAGATTTACGAGATTCACCCAAATTATCAATGGAGCTTCTGCATCTTCTACAGTGAAGATAATAAAAGGAGTTACAAGGATTTTTTTTTTTTTGATAGGCAAGAAAGTAATATATATATATATATATATTTGACAAGTTAGGCAAGAAAGTAATATTTTCAAAAAAGAAATAGAGGAAAGAACATAGGGTGTTCACAATAATGAACAGAAAACAACACAAAAAATAGAGAAACAAAGGACTCAAAAAGCTATGCTAAGAGACTACAGAAAATCATTAAGAAAAGAACAGTTCAAGAGACCCCAACACCGAGACCAATCTAAGAGTGTCCATTGGCACCAATCTATCAACCGAGCCAAAGATTTCTCAATATCCTTGAAAGAACGCCGATTATGTTTTGTCCAAATAATTCACATCAGACAGCCTGAAACCAAATTCCAAATATCGGAATTATGTTTCCCAAGCCATTGTTGCCAACAAAATAATAAGTTAGCAACAGAACCTGGTATGACCCAATGAATCCCAAACAGCCGAAGCATATGCACCCACAGAGAATGAGCTAACAAACAAAAAATAAGAAGGTGATCCACAGATTCCTCATTACATGTACAATAATGATTTGCCAATGGGCGACCTTGAAGCATAAGATTATTCAATGTAAGAATCTAGTAATATATATTTAGTACAGTCTTATTCAAATATTACTAGGGTTGCAAATTGTCCATGCGGCACATGGTAAGGTGTATAGTAGATCAAGCTCCACACACAACCAATCAAAATGTGATTATTTATTCATTTTTTCTTTGATATATAAACTAACAAAAATTTATTTGTCTCCATTTCTTTCATCTTCTATATTTATTCTCCTTTGGAAAGGATTGTTTGACCAATATTCATAGCTGAATCTGGAATTGCACTACTATAGCCTCTATATGGACTATTTGGGGGGAAAGGAATGCCTATTTCTTTTGACTGGTAACATTCAAACCTAGGACCTAACCCTATAAGACCCCACCCCTTACCAGCTGGGCCAAGACCAAGGGCTAAAAGGAATAGGAAGAGTTCTTAAACCCATCTTGTTTAGAAGACTGATAACTTAGGCTTTGTTTGGGAGTAAAATGTATTTAACTAAGGGAAAAGAATGGAATAGAATTAAGTAACTTTGTCTGCATGTTTTAAAATAAAGGAATGAAAGATAATTAACCTTGTTTAGGGAGCAACATAGATAGAAAGGAATGGAATTATTTTATAACAATGTTACTATTAGACCCCTATTTTAAAATAAAGGGCTAAATATATAGGGGTATTTTGGAAATTCTAGTAAAAAATTCATAAAATCTAATTCCTTTCCCCCCAATTCCTCCCAATTTTAGGAGGAATGAAAATTTGAGGTTTTGAGGGAATAGAGAGAAATAAGGGTTCCCTCTTATCCATTCTATTCCCTCCAACTTAAACTCCCAAATAAGGAAATGGACTTTCCATTCACTCCATTAAAACTCTCAAACAAAGAAATGAAAAAATATTCTAAAATTATTCTTTTCATTCCTTCCTCCCAAACCAGCTGTCAATGAAACTAAGCTATTAAATAATAATTTTTGGAGCATCATTGTGTTTTAAAATAATTAAGCATGGTTAATTCCAAAACAAATAAGACTTTATATACAATGCAAAATCAATCAAGATTGACTCAAGAAAGAAGCATGGTAAAATACTATTATCAATTTGCACTGTGGTTAAATCAATAGGTTACTTTCATGCCAATCCCAACAGTTGATCTTTGACCATTCCAAAGACTTAGCACCTAATATGGTCCTCACATTAATTAGCTAAAAGCTCCTTGTCCAAACAAATGAGGTGCAACATCTAAAACCTATTAAATTCCTCACATATGCAAGTGTGTAGAAGTATGTGTGTAAGAAAGCATGTGTATGCAAAAGGTCCCTGCAGACCTAGCCAGATGTAATCTCACATTCATCTTTGGCTAAAAAAAATTATAAGAAAAAGAAAATTATGCATGTGACAAAGCAAAGGCGACAAAAACTTTCTCCAGGGGGAAGGGAAAAAAAAAAAAAAGGCAAACACCATATTTGGTCCTTAAAGTTTGGCCAATTTACCAATCCATCCCTAGAGCTTCAAAAGTAGCAATTTCTTCATTAAAATGACATAGATTTCTCCAATTTTGTCCCTAAAATCATAAGTGTACAGTATGTTATGTACTTTTACTACCTCGTCATGCTTTGAGATCATCCTTATCTAATCAATGATAGCCAAAAATGAAATGATTGAAAAGCTAGCAAAGTTAGATGCAAAGCAACCAATTTTGTTTTTTTCGACGTTAAACATACAGCTAAATGAGATTTTTATATTCAACAATTTTTTGTAATGTTATCTTTCCAGACTTTGCTATTAGCCAATTTCATGCAAGATTTTTTAGCCAAACCAAAATGTCAAGACACTAATTTGACGAGGAAATTAGACCTATTCCAAAAGCTTAAAATGTTAGAAAATGATAAATTTAATCATTATTCTAACACTCGTCTTCACGTGTGGACCCAGACTTCCCCTTTATAAGTGGAGCTCAATTCATTGGATTTTTAAATGGGAGGTAGATTAGTAACCAGTCTCAAGGTCAGAACTACCTGCTTTGATACTATGATAAATTACTACTTATCCCAAAAAATTTAGTTATTAGGATATAATAAATAATCATTATTCGAACAATACATAACATAAACTCATCATGTTGTTTAACTACATTGTTTTTGAAATCAATCATGTAGTTTTTCATTTGTCTTTCTACGTCAGCATCTCATCAATCTTGACAGATGGGTTTATGTACACCTAAGTACAGTGTCATCATGCTGTCTTCTACCTCCAGAATTTTAAAAGCTTTACATCACAAGACACCCCATACTACCTGAACCCACAGCCATGTCATGTGTTTAGATAGTGTAATCTCAAACGAGAGATAGATTCCCATTGACTCAATGTTTACATGAGCCAGATCTAAAAACAAGAATTTCAAAAAAGAATTTATTTTGGTAACTGCAAATTATTTAGATACATTTACATAAATGCATTATAGAAGTAGTATCATAAATAAAGAATAATTTTTATTAGTAAGAGGAGAATGTTAAGTACACAGGATATATACAAGAACTCTTAAGAAATTACAATCTAAAGTTCGAAAGATCAATACAAATAGTATCCAATTCCAAGCGAGACATCTGTCACCTACCACAAACAATACCTGAGAATTTCCATTTGACAAAAGAAAACTCAAATATGTGGCAAGCTAAGTATGAATTCTAAAACATATGAAGTGGACCAACACTGCCTAAGGCCTTCATCCAATCATACAAAGATCTAAGAAATAAGGACTTAGCTGAAACAAAATTGAGATTTTCAAATTTTGCTACGTGATTGGTAGACAAATTATCCCTGGCAGAAAGCCAGCAACAAATAAACATACTGTTATATCATATAAATGTCATTCCATAGAGGAAAAATAATTTCAACTCCACTATGCCTTAAAGCCAAAAAGGACATAAATAGCTTTTTTTTTTCAAAGAACATCTAAGGAATAGAAAAAAAAAAAAAAAAAAAAAAAATCTTTTGTTTTTTATTAAATTTTTGTTCATTTTATGGTTATATTAACTAGGGTATGACATAGAAAACAACATATATAATTGAAAACCTTAAATTTGGTAGTATATAATGACATGACACAAAACAGCAGATGCAACATGTACAATATAAAAAATATATATTATCAATACTCATCATAAGAGGCAAACAATGTCAATAATCTGAAAGAAATTAAAGTTTCATTGCCTTGTAGAAAACACTGCCAAGATGACCTAAAGGCTGTATGGACTGGAATTAAAGAAATACGAGGGCTACATTTGATATCTTTAAAGATTTTAACCTTATTTAAGTTCTTTTCCTACTTCACAAGAAAACCAAACCCCTAGTCTCCAAAAGAACTCATTTTCTTCTATCTTCATTTACACCAAAAAGAAAAGCACTTAAACAGCCTGACTTAACTTCACGCATATTAATGTTATGTACCCACTCATTGGTTTTTTTTGTAAATGTAACATATCAACATCAATGTCACCACAATCTCATTAAATAAGATAAACAAATGCTCTTAATTGATGTTATAAATACAATTTTAAATCAGATTTCTATATCCAACCCATTCAACAAAGATTTCTTCATTCTTCTAAAACTACCGAAAAATTAAAGCAACATAGACGTTCAAGGGAAAATACTCACGCACAAATTGACAATGTACATATTCCCATTCTGTAAATGGATAAGAGCACTGTATCTGACTTTGATAACAAAAATGCTGGTACATCAACTAAGACATACTAAATTCTTGACATAACTTGTTGCATACCTTAATATGCTTCTCATTAACTCAAAATATGAATAAAATTGTTAAATAAATGAATCAGCCAATAGAACGACTAAAAGGTAGCACAAGTATAGTTCATACCACAAAGCTGTCATCAGTGTATAAATCATTTGCATCCACCACCATGATCATCCATGTAGTTAGTTGATTCTTTTGCTTCTTACTGAGACACTACAATCAATACATAAGTTTAGACAATTGATAAGGAAGATGTTTTCTTCTTAACAAAAGATTGATAAGTGATAACTTAGAGAAAAATAAACTCATGTATGCAAAAAGACCAGAATCTTACTACTGTGACATCTTGTGCGGCTGAGAACAATGCATGATAATCTGCTCGCACTGAAGGATCTGTACAAGAAGTGGACGAAGACATTGCAGCTTCTAGTATGGCAAAGAAGTGATCACTAGTTCCTGGCTTCACACTTCCCGCTTGAATCAGCTGGATGGCCAACTTTGAAGCCTTACCAAACTTTGTGGGGTTCTTGACATGTGAAGCTATTTTTTGCATGGCCTCTATAATTTGCTTCTCTGAGGCATCAGTTGTGGTTTTGAACCTCAAGCGTTTTTCAGGTGCAGCAGCTGCGAATTACAATGAACATGTCAGCTTCATTTCAAGAGACTAATATTTCATAAGAGACACAAACAAGAAGATAGACAGTTTATATATGGTACAAATTCAAAATCCAAAAAAATGAGACATTCTACAGATCTATTTTGTCACTAAGAACATGTAGGTGCAAAAGTAGCAACATCTTGGGTTCTATGCTTTGATTTCTTGTATTGTCTTGCTATTCTAGTACACATCACCTAAGCAGGACTGTAGTTTGCATTGCTCAATTGAGTACATTATGCATTCCACATACAACGAAAAATTCAAAGCTTAAAAATCCCTTTACTTTCTTTTCCTGCAATTTCTTACTAACCAAACATTCTCTATAGTCATTCAAATTCAACAAAACCTTCGACAGAAAGTATATCATCTTAGAGTCCATGTACAAGCATCATGCTGGAACATCAACCCAGACAAACTAACTCAAATTCTCTCACAGACCCGTACACCTATTGAGTTAATGCAAAAAAGCAACACAAGAAAAAGAATCAAGATATTCAATTCAATCTTCAATGTTAAGACCCCAAAACACTCTTCTTCTTCTTCTTCTTCTTCTTCTTTTTTGGCTTTTCAAATAACAAAGCGGTGAAAGAAAGTATAGTAACCTTCTGGTTCTGGGAATGGCTCAGTGGGTTTGGGTTTGGGGCGCTTGAGGGCGCTCTTGAGAAGAAAAAGAAGAAGAAGAAGTAGTAGTAGTGTTGTGTCGTTGTTGCTGTTGTCACCCATCTCTTATCTCTCCGTCTCTGTCTTTCTCTCTGTGTGTCTCTGTAATCCGTATGTATCTGTGTGTGTAAAATCACTGGACAACAAATTTACAAATCGAGTAGAAAGGGTATTTTTATTCGGGGCAATTTGATGTATCCACAATCGGGCCATCGGCCTCATTTTTTTTCTATTCTTTTTTTTTCCCTAAATAATAATATTATTTTTACAAATTGTTTTTATTAATTAAGACTGTTTTTTAAATTAATTCACATCTGAAGGAATATTTTTTGGGAGAGTTTCTGAGGAGGAGGATCTGAGGATAAAGGCGAGAGCTTCATGTTGATCAACCAATTCAGATGAAAATATAAGTTTTATTTGTTTTCTTTTCAATTTTTATTATGAACTAAATTTTATTTTCTAGAGCAGTGATGTAGTCTAGCAATGAACACACAATTTATATTCTGAGTTATTTTATTTTTAATATTTCCATGATTGAATGTTTAATTCTTATTCTTAATGCTTACTATTTTTTTTACAAATTATTGTTTGATCAATTGAATTACAATGAGACCGAGAGGTGGTTTTTTATTTTAGTTCTAGAATTAAACACCATTAGTTGAGCGAAAGTAGAGATGCTTTACCGCGATTAGTGTGATTTTTCAGAAAATTCAAAGTATGTAATGGGTCTCCAGTTAATTAAATTCGCATAGAGATATGGAATTGTTAGCTAAAGATATTTTTGATATTATTCGAGAGAATAAATTGTTAAGGAATTTTAAATCATCAATGGGAGATTATTAGAATTTAATAATTAGGAAGAATAAATTGTGTGGGATTTGTTAGGTGAAATCAACTGCTCTAGATCCATTCTTATTATATTTTTACACTGTTAGATTTTTACGCTTTGTTAATTTTTTTTTATTTGTAGATTTATTTTTATTAAATAGTTTAATTTAATTTAAATAGTAGAACGTTCCATTTATTTTCAATTTTTCAAATAGTAATTAATTTAATGAATTTTGGTATTCAATAACATAGTTAATTCTTGTGGGTTCGACATTCGTTTCTAAAATACTTTATTACTTGTTACGATTCTGTGCGCTTGCAGATTATTTTACGCAAACAATTAGATTAGAGTAGAATTTATATCTTGTATATAATATATATATATATATATATATATATAATATATATATCTTGATTATTAAACTAATATTTTAAAAAATATTAGATTGCCAGTTTCTTTAAGATTTTCTTCTCTCTCCTCTTGTGTGTGTTAACATACTTAGTATTCTAAAAAAAATTAAATATTATTAGTACCATAATAAAAAAATTGTTATCCTATCAAAAAAAAAATTGTTAACCAAAAAAGTATGTCCTTATTTTAAAATTTTATAAAAAAAATTAATTTAAAAAACAGTCTTAATTAATAAAAACAATTTGTAAAAATAATATTATTATTTAGAGAAAAAAAAAAAAAAATGAGGCCGATGGCCCGATTGTGGATACACCAAATTGCCCCGAATAAAAATACCCTTTCTACTCGATTTGTAAATTTGTTGCCCAGTGATTTTACACACAGAGAGAAAGACAGACGGAGAGATCAGAGATGGGTGACAACAGCAACAACGACACAACACTCTTCTTCTTTTTCTTCGCCAGTTCCGCCTCCGATTCTAGTCCTCAAGAGCGCACTCAAGCGCCCCAAACCCAAACCCACTGAGCCATTCCCAGAACCAGAAGGTTACTATACTTTCTTTCAACTTTGTTATTTGGAAAGCCAAAAAAGAAGAAGAAGAAGAAGAAGAGTGTTTTGGGGTCTTAACATTGAAGATTGAGTTGAATATCTTGATTCTTTTTCTTGTGTTGCTTTTTTGCATTAACTCAATAGGTGTGCGGGTCTGTGAGAGAATTTGAGTTAGTTTGTCTGGGTTGATGTTCCAGCATGATGCTTGTATATGGACTTTAAGATGATATACTTCCTATCTCTCGTTTGAGATTACACTATCTNTTTTTTTTTTTTTTTAAATTATTAAATTTATACCATGAATTAGTTATTAACCTCTGACATAATGCAATCCAACATTTAATTTATCATAACACTCTTTTTATTTTGGGAGAAAATAAATTTAATTTTAGCAATATAAAACTATTCACAAAAGGTAGAATATCTTCCAACCATAAATATTCCTTCCATCCTTTATTCAAATATTAATACTCTCTCTCTCTCTCTCTCTCTCTCTCTCTCTCTCTCTATATATATATATATATATATTCCTAACATGTTGAGCTAAACAGTGAGCTACTAAATTTTCTTGAGAAGTGCTACATTCATAATACTTTTATAACAAATCTTAGGTGATAAGTTGTTACTAGTTCTAATTTGAACCTATCACTGGAATTATTTTTTTGTCCACTAGTAACAACATGTCACTTAAAATTTGTAGTAAAAATGTTGTGGACATAACATTGTTCCTATGGACATGAGAGAAAGAAATATCACATAATAACCTCACTTTGTTCCTTGTCACCTCATACAAGTTTGTTTGGCTTGAGCTTGATTGCTTAGTTTTTAATTTTTATATACAACTTTTTAAAACCTCATTTTTTTCTCACTTTGTCAAGGTACAAGTATGCTTAAGCACACTTTCAACAAAAAATATGCACCACAAATTCTATAACTTGAAGGGTTGTTAAAGCTTCTGCATCTTCTACATTCGATCCCATTGACTATAGTGATGTAATCTTTTTTCTTAAGTAATCTTTCTTTTTGTGTCGATAAATTCAATAGTTACAATGAGGAGAGACGATTTGAACCTTATATATTTTCTTCAAAATATCATGAAGTATCAATCAATTAAGCTACAATTAAGAGGTGTTCACATGCTGATCGATGTGGTTTTTCGCCATATTTAGCACCGCACCACATGGTGTGGTTTTCCTAAAACCCTCACCACACCGCACTTTAATAGATCGGTCACCGTGTGGTACAGTGTGGTCTTTGATTGTGCGGTGTGGTGGGGTTTGGTTTGTTTTAATATATATCACAAATATATACTAAATATATATAACAAATATATTTAATATATGCTAAATATCTATTTAATATATGTTAAATATTTATAAAATCTATATTAAATATAAAATAAAACTTATATATTAATTGGTGTTGTACAGTTTTAATATATAATATATATTTAATCAATCTTGAAGGCATAGTTCATATAATATATATTTAACATAAAATAATATATATGTGTGTGTGTGAGTGCAGTGTAGTTACACCATTTTTGCGAGTGGTTTTGGTAGGTTTAAGTGTAGTCCGAGTGGTTTTGTAAACACCCCTAGCTACAAGGCCTTTCGCAAACAAATACCCTTACCAAAAACTAATTTATTTGTTGTGCACGAATCCTAATATCCTATTCCTATTTGGCCAAGATTTCCTTTGTGTTCATTTTTTAAAAAAAATTATTATTATTATTATTGTTAAAACAGAGATTATCACAATGTGACAAATTATTATTGGAGCATTAGTTTAGTTTAACACCATTGGTTTTGGTAAGTAAGCCCAAACTCATTTGTCCACCTAAATTCACCCACTCTAATTGAATTCAAACCCATTTGTTCACCTAAATTCACCCACTCTAATTGAACCCAAACCCACCCAATTATTAATTGGATTAAATGGTCATCAACCTAATTAAACCCAGTGACTATTGGGTTTTAACTAAAAACCCATTGAGGCCTATTTAGCCAAAAAACAATATACCCAAATTCAACTCAGCTCTTCAGATAAAAAAAAAAAAAAAAAAAAAAACCTCAAACATTTCAGTGTTTCAGGGTTTTCATTTTCCTTCATTTTCTCGGCCTACAAATACTTCTCTCTCTCTCTCTCTCTCTCTCTCTCGAACTCATGGAATCCATTGGAGTACTCATGCTCATCCTGATGAACTCATACTTGGAGCAAGAGCTCTAGAGGCACCACAACCTCTTCAAGCTCTGGACTACCCCGCAAAAGCGGCAGTTCATCAACGAGCACACCAATTCAATCTGTGCCATCGTCGGATATGCCTCCGCTTATGCCGATGCCGAGTTGATCAAGGCATTGTCGAGGCTGGAGATTGAGTCAAGCTTCAGTGTTGAAGTGGACAAGATTGACCTTGCGAAGTGCAGGGAGAAGGGGATTAGGGTCACATACACCCCCGACGTGTCGACCGAAGACGTCGCTAACCTCGCCATCAGGCTTATGTTGGCTGTGCTAAGGAGGATGCGTGAAAGCGATCGGTATGTGAGGAGTGGGAAGTGGAAGAAGGGAGACTACAAGTTGACTACTAAGGTTTCTCTTCTTTGCTTTCATTTTTTCTCTCTTTTTGAGTTTGTTAGTTTTTGATCTCTCTCCAAACACTCCAAATCCAACGCAGAGAACACTCCGCGCTCCGATCCCAACATCCCCGCCATTCAATCTCTAGAGAGAGAGAGAGAGAGAGAGAGAGAGAGAAGCACCAGATTGGAATTTTCTCGGGAAAGTTAGAGAGGGAAAATGAATGAAATGAAAGTTTCTCGAAAATCAAACAGAGAGAGAGAGAAAGAGAGAGCAAAAGTGAGAGTTTTTTGGTCACAATTGAAGTGGGGAGGCAATGGAGGAGAAAGAAAAAGAAATTTTAGATCCAAGAAAAGTTTTTTCTTTGTTTTTTCTTTTTCCTGGGAAAGTGGAGTGGAGACTAGAGATAGTGGAAAAGGGGCAAAATTTG
The DNA here is from genome assembly GCF_002906115.3 of Quercus suber. Taxonomy (NCBI): domain Eukaryota; kingdom Viridiplantae; phylum Streptophyta; class Magnoliopsida; order Fagales; family Fagaceae; genus Quercus; species Quercus suber. Next base: position 413,787 of record NW_027069547.1, read on the forward strand.
CCAAATAGTGCAATTTTTTAAATTTTTAAGCCGGATAGTACACGTTCAAACTTATTTAGTTAGTTGGATGTTTTTGAAAGTTGAGTTTGGCAAACTCGACTTTGGGCTGGAAAACAAACACCATAGTGGCCTTTTTTTTAGTGGCTATGGTACCCTATAATGGCGTTTTCTATAAACACTGCTATAGCCACTAAAAAATAACGCCACTATAGTGTTTGTTTTCCAGTCCAAAGTCGAGTTTGCCAAACTCGACTTTCAAAAACAGTCTAACTAACTACTTAAGTCTGAACGCGTGCTATCCGGCTTAAAAATTTCGAAAATTGCACTGTTTGGCAAATTTTGCTTGGAAAAGGAGATCCAAGAAAGTGTTGGTCTTTTCACTTTAATGGCATTTTGGTAATTTTGATAATTGGATAATTGAGTGAGTTGGGATTTACCCATAATAATTGGGTTGGGTTGGATTTGGGTTAGAAAACACCAATAGAACATGAAAAATCAATGATTCTTTATTAAAATTCATGTGTGTGACAAAGTGTGTAGTACCCGGCCAGTCGGTTCTCACAATTCTATTTGGTGTATGTCTCATCTCCTGTGTGGTACAGTACTTGTTTAGTGTTTACTGACTCATAGAAAACACACAATGCATTTATAATATAAACCTTGTATTTACAAAGTGTGTGGTACCTGGCCAGTCGGTTCTCACAATTCTATTTGGTGTATGTCTCATCTCCTGTGTGGTATGGTACTTGTTTACTGACTCATAGAAAACACACAATGCGTTTTTAATATAAACCTTGTATTCTTTGTTGATACGAAGGAAGGTTTCCATTTTATGGATCACAAGAACTACATAGTTGCGGACAGGATATCTGAATTGCCAGACCATCTTCAACAACATATTCTGTCTTACCTTTCCATCAATGAAGTTGTTCAATCCTCTGTACTTTCTAAGAGACAAAAACATGTATGGACTGCAGTTCCAGTCTTGGGATTTAGCACAATCTTGTTTGGTTCTACAGACAACAAGAAAAATCTGGATATTCAGAGAAAGTTACAGGATGATGTCGTGGAAGCCTGAAGAAGAGCACACACGATGCTCTCTTGACGAAACAGAAACTAAACTATTAGTTTCTGGGTAGTAAACCTCGAATCCACGAAGGGTTTCCCTGAATCCACAAGGAGAAAAAACTGAAATCCACCAGAAGAGAAAATTGACAAAATGTCTGTATTTATTGATAATAGTCTAATCTGCCTTTGACGACTACAAAACATATAAATACTGAGTAAAAACATTTAAAACCCTAATTCGCACTAATTAAGCGATTAGGTGACAAAATTACCAAATTTTACCAAAAATGGCAAAATTGAGTTAAATGCAGAATCATAAACTACTGACCTTAAGGGTCGTCCCAAAACAGATGGGACCTTATTCTGACTTTTAAACTAAAAGTTATTACGGAAAAACAAATATTACTATAAATAGCAAAAACATTGTTTTTGGGGCCTTAACGAAGGAATTTGCCTAAAATTTGGCGACATTCATGGAATGAGTCTGGATTAGAACGCCGTTTCCCTTCAACCTGCCAAATTTCATGCAATTTCAACACTGTTACCTCTGATAACCCCTACTGGCACCCTCCTTTGATCTTGCGTTATGACTCCCTGTGCCATTGCTGCTCCAAGAAGGCATGTGCTGTCTGTTCTACATCAGTCCCCCCCACTTGAAAAGAACTCGACCCCGAGTTCCCACTATCCGGTTCATCAAGAGGATGATAATCATATAAGTCAGCAACATTAAAGGTAGAAGAAATGCTCATATCTGGAGGAAGAGCAACCACATAAGCATTGTTGTTGATCTTCTTAGTAATCTGAAATGACCCGTACTTCTTGTCCTTCAATTTGTTGTAGGTACCAACAGGAAATCTCTCCTTCCTAAGATACACCAGCACTAAATCCCCAACATTGAAGATCTTTTCACGCCTCTTCTTATCAGCAGCATCCTTGTACTTAGCATTTATAGCTTCCAGTTTCTGCCTCACCTCCTCTTGCATGGCCTGAATACAGTCAGCCATATTCTCTGCTGCTTGACTCACTCCTGGAAGCTCAGGTAAAGGTACCAAGTCCAAAGCGTGTTTTAGGGGCACACAGTAAACGATGGCAAATGGAGACTTACCAGTGCTTCTATTGACTGAGCTATTGTATGCAAACTCTGCTTGGGACAACGCAAGATCCCACTGCTTGGGCTTCTCACCTGAGATACACCGAATCAGATTCCCCAAAGTACGATTAACCACTTTTGTCTGGCCATCAGTCTGTGGATGACTAGTGCTGCTGTAATTCAAGGAAGTGCCAAAACGCTTCCACAAAGTTTGCCAAAAGTGACTAATGAACTTGGTATCCCGGTCAGAGGTAATGGACTTTGGCACTCCATGCAAATGCACAACTTCTTTAAAGAACAAATTGGCCACTTGAGTAGCATCTGAAGTCTTCTTACATGCTATGAAATGGGACATCTTGGAGTACCTGTCAACCACAACAAAAACAGAATCCATACCTCGTTGGGTTCGAGGAAGACCCAATATAAAGTCCATAGACATATCTTCCCATGGTGCTTGTGGAACTGGCAAAGGCATATATAAACCAATATTTTGAGATTGTCTCTTAGCAGTTTGGCAGATTGGACACTTCCTCACATGATTGCCAACATCCCTCTTGAGTTGTGGCCAATAATACCTCTCTTCCACCAGTGCTATAGTCTTATCTCTGCCCATATGTCCACCCAAACCTCCACCATGTAGCTCTCTAATAATCTGCTCCCTCAATGAACTTTTAAGGATGCATAATTGGTTACCCCGAAAAATGAAACCATCATGGATGTACATACTATTGATAGCAGTATGAGTTTGTTGACACTTACCCCAAATATCACCAAAATCCTCGTCATTCTCATACAGCTCCTTGAGGCAATCAAACCCTACAACTTCAGTACGTAAGGTGGTCAATAACGATGCTCGCCTGCTGAATGCATCAGCCACCTTATTGGTGACACCAGACTTGTGCTTTAAAGTGAAATGAAAGCGCTGTATATAAGCTACTCACCGAGCATGCATCCTGTTAATGCTAACTTGACTGTTGATGTGCTTTAATGCCTGATGATCTGTGTATAATACAAACTCCCTCTGAATCAAGTAGTGCTCCTAATGCTTAAGAGTCCGTACTACAGCAAAGAACTCCAGTTCATAGGCTGACCATTTACTTCGAGCTTCACAAACTTTCTCACTGAAGAATGCTACTGGTCTGTTGTCTTGTGAAAGAACAGCGCCTATCCCGACCACAGATGCATCACACTCCACCTGAAACACCTTATCAAAGTTAGGCAATGCCAAAACCGGGCCTGTGCTCAACTTTTCCTTGATTAAGGCAAAGCTTTGTTCTGCCTCTTTTCTGCATGAGAACTTCCCTTTCTTCAGACACTCAGTGATAGGGGCTACTATGCTACTGAAATTTCGAACGAACCGCCGATAGAAGGTTGCTAGCCCATGGAAGCTTCGCACATCACTCACTGTCATTGGGGTTGGCCATTCTCTGATTGCACGGACCTTATCCTCATCAACATGAATCCCATCCTCACTGACCACAGACCCTAAGAACAGCAACTTATCAGTCAAGAAGCTGCACTTCTTCAAGTTGATATACAACTCATTGGCCTGCAACACCGCTAATACTTCTCGCACATGATTATAGTGGGCTGCTTCTGTCTTACTGTAAATCAAGATATCGTCAAAATAAACTACCACAAACTTTCCAATAAATGGTTTCAATACCTGATTCATAAGTCTCATGAAAGTGCTGGGAGCATTAGACAATCCGAAAGGCATTACCATCCACTCATACAACCCCTCCTTTATCTTAAAAGCTGTCTTCCACTCATCTCCAGGTCGGATCCGAATCTGGTGATACCCACTCTTGAGATCCAGCTTGGTGTAACACTTGGACCCACTCAGCATATCAAACATGTCATCTAGTCGTGGAATAGGAAATCGATACCTGACTGTGATCTTGTTGATGGCTCGACTATCCACACACATACGCCAGCTCCCATCCTTCTTTGGTGTTAACAATGCCGATACTGCACATGGACTCATACTCTCCCTGATCTGCCCCTTGCTCAAAAGCTCATCCACCTGCCCCTGTAGAATCTGGCCCTCTTGAGGATTCATCCTGTAATGTGGCAGATTTGGTAAACTAGCTCCAGGAGCTAAATCAATGCAGTGCTGGATGTCACGCATCGGTGGTAAACCTGCAGGCAGCTCTTCTGGAAAAAGCTCTTCAAACTCCTTGATCAATGGTTGAATCGCCTTAGGTATCTGAGCAACCTTCTTTAGCTCACCTTCTGTCACTACAACAGCATATACCTGTTTCAACTCCTTACAATCCCTGTCAAACTCATCTTCATTGTTCACTATAAGGAGTGCTGGCTTCCCCTCCACTTTAGAAGTTTTGGGTCTACTGCCTTCCTTAATAGGACCAAGGACAATTTTTCTGCCATTCTTAAAAAACACATGCACATTATCCTTACACTTATGAGTAGCATCTACATCATACTGCCAAGGTCTACCCAGTATTAAATGACATGCATCCATTTCAACAACATTACAAACTACTTCAACTACATACTATTTACCCATAGAAAAAGTAACACGACATTGTTGAGTAACAAGAGTTTCCGTACCTTTCTTGATCCAACCTATCTTGTACGGGGAGGGATGCTTTTCTGTTTTTAGTACCAGCTTGGTAACCAAACTCTTCGACGCAATGTTTTCTACACTGCCACTGTCTATGATCAAATCACAGACCCTTTTATTGATGGTGCATCGTGCTCGGAAGATCTCATTCCGCTGGTCACCAAATTCCACCCTTGGTGTGAGTAATAACCTTTGAATCACCAAAGACTGCCCTAATGGCTCGCCTTCCTCATCCTCTTGGACCTCATTGGGATTATAGGCATACAGATCCGCATCATTATACACCTCTTCACCCTCCTGTTCACCTTCTACCTCACCCTCTTCTGCCACTACCAGATTCACTGCAGCTCGCTTAAGGCAAGTACTAGATCGATGTCCTGGTTCTCCGCACCTGTAGCACTTATTCCCAGTTGGCCTAGCATAGGGGTTGGCATCCGTTGATCTTCAGTTTCCTCCAAATCATTGCGATTCGCCAACCTGTCAAACTCCTCCATGTACTAATTAACTGTCCAAGTACCCTGCCTGCAATCCTGGTACTGTCTGAACAACTCTTGCTGGTAATCGGGTGGTAAGAACCGATCTGCCATTAATCTTTTCATCCTCCTCCATGACCGTATTGGAAGCTTTCATTCACGAGTATGGTTTAATTAAGCATGATCCCACCAGGCAGATACTACTCCCTTCAATTTGTAGGCCACCAAACACACCTGTTGTCTTCTGCTGTACCCATATAGTCGAAAAACTTTTCAACCTCACTAACCTAATCCAGATACTCTTCAATGGAGACATTACCATTAAAAGATGGTAACTCTATTTTCATCCGATAGTCCCTCTGCTCCTGATAATCTCGACCATTATCCCTCACAAGACCACGATGATTTCCAAGGACTCTCTCTGCATACTCCTCATCTTCACTGTCTTCTTCGTTGTAGTCTTGCTGCCTGTTTCGGTTTGGACCACAATAGAGAGGGCCACGCACTCGGTTATCACGTCGCTCTTCATCAACACGATTAGGGTTCCTGTTAAGCAAAGTGGCAAGTGCTGCTTGAATCTGATCCAGAGTCTGTTGGGTTGAATCACGAAATTGTTGATTTTCATCACGAAAATCAAGGAACTCAGCCCTAGTGAGGACTGGTTTATTGACATCGTCACCGCCGTCATTGTTATGGTGGTTACCGTCTCGCCGGTTAGCCATCAGACCAGGGTAAATCAAGGCTCTGATACCAACTGATGTCACAGAAGCCTGAAGAAGAGCACACACGATGCTCTCTTGATGAAACAGAAACTAAACTGTTAGTTTCTGGGTAGTAAACCTCGAATCCACGAGGGGTTTCCCTGAATCCACAAGGAGATAAAACTAGAATCTACCAAAAGAGAAAATTGACAAAATGTCTGTGTTTATTGATAATAGTCTAATTTGCCTCTGACGGCTACAAAATATATAAATACTGAGTAAAAACGTTTAAAACCCTAATTCGCACTAATTAAGCGATTAGGTGACAAAATTACCGAATTTTACCAAAAATGGCAAATTTGAGTTAAACGCAGAATCATAAACTACTGACCTTAAGGGTCGTCCCAAAATAGACAGGACCTTATTCTGACTTTTAAACTAAAAGTTATTAAGGAAAAACAAATATTACTATAAATAGCAAAAACATTGTTTTCGGGGCCCTAACGAAAGAATTTGCCTAAAATTTGGCAATTTTGATAACATGAATCTAGATCAGAACGCCGTTTCGCTTCAACCTGCCAAATTTCATGCAATTCCGACACTATTACCTCTGATGGCCCCAACTGGCACCCCCCCTTTGATCTTGCGTTGTGACTTCCTGTGCCCTTACTGCTCCAAGAAGGCATGTGCTGTCTGTTCTACATCACAGGATTGTGGAAAAATCTTTAGAAAGCCGTCATAAGCAGAGGCTAACTATAAGGGAGTTTATACTTTCTCACGGCTTGGATAAACGGAGTTTGAATTCTCATGTTGACTATTGGATAAACTATGTGGTTAAGAGTGATGTCAAGAAGTCGAGCCTTCATTTTACAGCAGGATATTATGACTTACCTCAAAGCGTTTTGGTTGCAAAATCCATAACCGTGTTGATTTTAAGGCAGTGTAAGTTGGATACAAACTGTCGTGATATAAACCTGCCCTTTTTGAAAAAACTGTCTTTATCTTACGTTGATGCAGATGATAAAACTATTCAAAAACTAGTTGCTGGGAGTCCTGTGATAGAAGACATGAAATTTTTGAAGTGCCATGGATTGAAAAGTATAAAGTTCTCCGGTCTTATTAAAGCTAAGTCGATTGAGGTGGAACTCAATGATGATCTTGAAAGAGTTGAGTTGGAAGCATCAAATCTTTGTCGTGTGGTTATATCTCAGACTAAACAATGTGAGATCAATCTGCTCTCTTGTAATAATCTGAGGATGCTAACATTAAGTGCACCAAACATAACAGACGAGTGGTTACACAATCATTTTTCTCTAGCTTCCACTAATTGAGTACTTGAGCATATACAGTCGTATGCTGGAAAGACTTATGATTTCAAGTCATAGTCTTAAGACATTGTACTTAATGCATTGGGGCAGTCTAATTGAAGTCAACATTGACACTCCTAACTTGTGTAAATTCCAATATTGTGGACGTAATGTAATACCCTTCTCGTCAAATGCTTTGGCTCTGTCGGAAGTTTCCTACCAGATGCTAAAGCCACCACTGGACATTGCACCTTGGACGTTGAAAAGATTGAATTTCTGACAAAGCTGGGTAAATCCTAACAATTGACTTTGACAAGTACCTCAGCCAAGGTATTTTTGCTTTCTTTCATTTGATATATTTTCTCTTCTATTCATCATTTTTGTACATCATATATTCACATATGTTATATAGCTGTAATTGGTATTTTTTTTAAAGGATTTCGTTATACCAAAGAAATTGAGAGATTCCCTACCATCCCCATCATATAATGTCAAGCAATTGAAGGTAGAAACATCACATCCACGTACTAGACAAGAAATCGTTGAACTTGTGGATAGCTTGCTCTGGATTTCTCCTCTTCTAGAGATTCTAATCATACGGCATAGGATCAACATGGAACCCTGGATGACTTTCAAGGTATACTGAAACCTCGTAAATGTGTTGAAAACACAAGAGCCATTTAGACTCCCAATTAAAATTACGGCTTGGTTGATTTTACACTAACTTAATACTAAGTGCGAAATAGTGTAAACACAAGCGTATAAGCAATACACCTACTCTAATCCATATTTAAAGCAACATAGCAGTAAAAATGAAATAAACAAGAGTAGGGAAGAAGGATGCAAACACAGAAAACACCGAGACGTGTTTTCGAAGAGGAAACCGAAGACCTCGGCGAAAAACCTCTTCACCGCCCTCCAAGCAGAAATCGATCCACTAGACAATCAGTTGGGATACATGAGTTAGCAAGAGACCCTCCAAGCCTAATCTACCCAATGTACCTAAGCCCTCCAAGCTCCTACTCCAACAAGGCTTCTCGGAACTGTGTCTTGTTTAGCACCTCGGATCCCGCAACAAGCTCCATGTTGCATCTGCCATTCCAAGCTTCTTCCAATGCTTCCCAACAGCACCAAAATGCCACTCAACACTCTCAAAGGATGTGGTAAGTGTTTGGGCTATCAACCTCTCAATGGTGTGGAAATGGAGAGGGAAGGGTTGAGGAGATACCACAAGCAATTGTATAGAGAAAGGTGGGGATGACAATCTCTAATTCCCAATGTGTTTGGCTATGATTTTCTCTCTAAAGCATTCCTCAACATTTGTGGGTAATGAGGGTATATATAGGATGGGTGCAAAATGTGTGAGTCATTCAGTACAGGCTGGCAGAACAGCATGTCTTGCGGGTGTCTCGCGGGAAGGCCTTACCCGCGAGATACTCGCGAGAGACAGCCGTCTCCACCTGGCCTGACTCTTCGCATTCCAGCACGTGCAGGGCACATGCTTCACTTCGCGGGAAGCTAGGTCGCGACATACCCGCGAGAATCCTTCAGCCTCCAAATGCTTGAGTCTTCACACACACTCTCTATCATACAACCCTTACAACAAATCCCACAACAAATATAGGGTATAAACGATTGAAAATACTTACAATCAAATTTGGCACGGAATAAAAGCCAAAAAAATACGTAGTTGTAAATGACAACTTTACAATCTCCCTTTTTGGCTATTCCGTGACAAAACCCTAAAACAGACTCTAGACTTAAACGTGAGTTTAGGAACAAAGACAAAACTCACTCACACCTAATTCTAGATTCTGATAAGCTCTTGAAACATATGAACAAGTAACTCCTGAAACACAACAACAAAATAATATCATTGTATGCAAAAAACTTGAAAAGCATATGGAGCAATAGAAGCATGATCAAGCAAAATGAAATAGAAACACTCGATCATGGCAAGATCAAACAAGTAATCACTATACACAAGCAATTACTATGCTCATTCACTCAAGGAATGAACATCCGAATATGCAAGATGATAAGCTCATTTAAAGAGTATTATTTGCAAATCTAACACTCAACCAATGCTAAATACACGAAGTATTTGCATCTAGGAACAATCCTACTAGAGCACAAGAGTGTTCATCACTCAACCAATGCATAGAACGAATATGCATCTAGGAACAACCTTACACAGGCACAAGAGTGATGTACTGAAGTAAAATGTGTGACATTAAACTTCAATAACACAAGCATAAAGGCTGCATAAACAATGTACAGCATATGCATGGCACAAACCATAAAAACCTACAAATTATTAAGCAATGAAACAAACCCTTAAAGCTCACAAAATCAACATGGGTACATGCATGGTATGCTACAAAGCATAGAGAATATCACAAAAGAAACATCTGAAATAAGACTTAGATAAAAACAGAGTATCAGAGCTTTAAACTAAAAGCAGTAAACATAGAACATCAAAACATAGGAACTGTTGACTTCTTCTCCCCCTATCACCGTACTCCCCCTATCAATGACATCATCTCCCCCTTTTTGTCATGGAATAGTTAGTCATTCTCTTCTAGCTTTCATTGAATTTCATCCAGCTGAGTTTAGAGAGATGTGAACTGTGAATCAAGACGTCTGTAGTGAGTGTACATGATAGTTGCCAGCCCGGACATCTTTGTACTCATCTTTTGAAGAGCAGTGGAGATATTGTTGAACTGTTCATCATAGGTACGAGTTGCAGAACTCAAGGTACCCGATGGTGCATGACTTTCTTGCTTGGTGTTCTTCTTGGTGTAGCTCATACTTGCATGAAGAGACCGAATGTTAATTGGACTTGGCCTTGGATATGGACGTTCATCCTCTAATGGACGAACACCTTTGAGCTTCAAAATCTTTGAAATAAGGCGAGAGAAAAGAATACAATTCCTTGAAGCAGTCCAGTCAACTGTTTTTGCCAAAATGTGAAAAATATGAGAGCACATATCAATCTCTACATCCGTGATCAGATCATTCAAAAACAATACTTGACCAAGATTCATATATCCGGTGCTGGACAAGGGATAGAGATTACTACACATGATCATTGAGAGAAGTCGTAATTTGGAAGAGAGGGATGCCATATTGATTGACTTCTTATTGGAGGAGAATTCCAAATTGGCTCCTAAAGACTGTTTGAGATACTCTTCATCTGGGTTCAGCTCATCATATACTGGTGGTATGGGGATAATTGGCCGGTTAATGTGTAGAATTTCCGCCAAGTACATTGGTGTGACAGAAAAACTCTTTCCTCGAACCCAACATTTAATCTCTTCTCTGATGACACTGGCATTGGCATAGAATTCCTTAACCATGTTCTCATATGTATCCTCGAAAGTTGAAAGCAAATAGTTCCAATCTTTCGTGGCAAACCAAATGGGTATTTTTGTGTCGCTGAGTGATGGCTGATCAACCCCCCTTTCAACTATTAAAGGAGCACCCTGAAAGTGGTTCTTGTAGGATTCAGAAGCAGCATAAGATTTAAACAAGTGAGGATCAAAAACTCCCGTTGAGCAACGAGCTCTCTTTGGTCTAGGTGAATCAGCATCAACATCAATGATCGACTCTTTCCCTTTGTTGCAGCCTCCTTTCACAGCTCATGTCTTGAAGGGAGACATCTATGCAACAGAGCACACAAAAAAATAGGAGACACGTGCACAACACACAAAACACAGAATGTGATTAGATTCAAGTTAGGTCAAAATAGAAGTAACACTGCATAGAACAAGACATAATCAACGCAAACAATATGCTGAATGCATAGACACAATGTATGGAACGAAGCCAATGTGCATGTGTGTGTATATGTGTGCCTAGAGTGTGCAACATGAGCAGAGTGTCTGAGACACACAATCAATGACCAAACTGAATGAAATAAGGTCAAACAAGGGAAAGTCCATGGATTGAAATCACTTGATTCCAATTTGGCACAAAAATGTCACTTGGACATTTTGACAAACACCTAGCATGCACAAAGGCAAATATAACATGAATACTGCATGAACATGTTGAAAACATGCCTAAATACACTTTAAAATGCCACAGGGGGCCAACACAAAAGCACAAACAACAAATGGGACACAGCCCAATCAAAATATTTGAGAAAAATTCACCCAATTTTGAAAACTAACCCAAAGTTTCGAAAATCCCCAATTATCAAAACCTAACAAAAATTCTGCATAATCTAAGCAAAAATTTAAAAGGAATTGATTATCAAACATACCTTGAAGAAGAGAATGTAGAAAAAATGCTTGGATTGAAGGGGTTTGAATGGAATAGTGATTTGGATTGAAAAGGATCGAGAGAGGTTGAGCGAGGGAAGCTTTTGAGTTTTGAAAAAACTGTCACATCAGCAATATAAAAACTGAAAAGACGCATTTTTTGCAGGTTAGGGAGTGGCGACACAGTCGCGATACAGTCGCGAGAAGGGCCACTGAAGCACAAAAACTGTCGCGAGAAGCATTAAGTCGCGAGACACCCGCAAGACAGTCGCGGAAGTTTCTGTCTGCAATTGGAAAAATCCAATTTTTAGCCCAACAGCATTTCGCGAGAAGCTTTTGGTCGCGAGACAGTCGCGATATAGTCGCGAAAGTTTCTGTGTGACAAGAAGAAAAAAATATTTCCCTCAACCCCTTTTCGCGGGAAGCTCTAAGTCGCGAGCTTCTCACGAAACAACCCCTGAACCAGTGTTTTGAAGAAATACACAAAAATGCATTTTGACCAAAAACACAAGACAAGAAAGTATAAAATCACTTTCAAAAACAAATAAAACACTCAAAAATATTTTTAGGTTTGATCAAACAAAGATTGAGCATGTGAAAACACATTTAATCAAGTACAATCACACAGATGAATATGGCATTCATTGAACATAGACTTGTGTGTTGTGTGTGTATATCAAAAATGAGATAGTCCTTAGTCCAATGTGAAGCTTCAATGATCAATTCAATCAAGGCATACACAACTAGCACTAGATTATGTGACCTATCTCAATTATAGAAACATGCATATATGACCTCCCACACGAACTTGATAACACTTCATTGAAGCTTTTCATTTGGCTCTATATCTGATATATCATTTGCAACTTTTGAGCAAAGAAAATCTCATTTAGAGATAGATGCCTAAAATTTTTGATATTTCAATTAATGAATTAGCCTTTGGCTTTTTGGGCATCATACATTTTATTTTGGTCGCTTTCCCTTTTTCCTAGTTGAATACTAGTGTGTGCGACAAGCTTTTGCAGCTCTATATCTCTTTTCATTTGGAGATTTACATATAGAGAGCTGTTTAAACAAATAATAATAATAATAATAAAAGTGGGAAGATATATAGGCATAAGTCCATGCATGTCTCAAGATCAATAAAACCATTCACTAATCATTCATGACAAGGTTGAAGATCTATTTACAACAGTCACATAGATTTCAGAATTTCTTCCACAATGATATGAGTGCATGAGAGACAAGCTAAGCTCGTTAAATGCACAACGCCATAAGTATAAAGGTACAAGGCAAAACATGCTTTGAGGCAAAACTCAACGAAGTGATCAAACTTTTTGGATTTTCTATTTTTTTATGTGTATTTGAATTTTTTGAACACACCCAAAACAGAACAAGAAAAGAAAGATCGACAAAAACACCTGGTACAAACCAACTAGACAAAATAACAACACAAAAATTGCATGAAAAGATGCAACATCAAATGTCTCTAAACATTGAAACAATTTATGCGCGAACATGTTATAATGCTTATGCATGAGTACCCCTCTTCACCCACATGTCACGTGCATTTGGGGTGATATCCTTAACGGATTGGGTACGAGAATTTGGACTGTCAAACCTTCTGGTGAAACTCTCCAAGCAAGTGGTGAAGGCAGCGATCATTTTCATCATGTCCATCATACCGGGATCACGATTTTGACTTTTCGGTTGTTCACCACCCCAAGACCTCATGTCATTTCTCCTTCCTCGTGACCGAGGTGCGCTTGCATTTTTGTCTGATCTCAGCTTTTGACAGTTGGGTCTGGTATGTCCTTGCAGTCCGCAGTAATGACACACATAATCCGTTCTAGGACCCCGTTGTGATCTTGGGAGAGATCTTCCTCTGGTTTCATGTTTAACCACAGATTAATTTTGGGGCTTATTCACCAATCGTTGCTCAGCCACATTCTTCTTCTTTACATCCTCAACTTTCTCAAGAATGGGCTCTTTTACAACCGTCTCATTTGCCTTCACAAACTTTACTTCTTTGGTGACTTTGACTGATGAGCTACTTCCTCCGGTGTATCCCAACCCGGACTTGTCTGAAGAAGGTTTTTGAGATGAGATAACATCATCTAACTTCTGGGAGGAGACTCTCTCTATCTTGACATGAGCTTGCACTACCTCTTGCTCAAGAAACCTCACTTTCGTATAGGCTTCAGACAACTCGCCATTTAGTATCTCAATCTCACACTTAGCCTCTTTATATCTGACCAAGAAACTTCTGTAATCTTCCTCAGCCTTCTTCATTTTCCTTACAGCTGCCTTGGCTACTCTGGTATACTCTCCCGACTTCTCAAGTAGTAAGGAGTAATTTTCTTGAAGATTGGCTATATTCTCTTCTTCTTCAGCATCTGATTCCTCCACAATCCTAATAGACTCTGAATCAGAGTGCTCACCAAGCTCCTTCACAAGTGCACCCAAATCCTCTGATGACTCCACATGAGCAATGGTCATGAAGGCGGAGTAGTTTCCCTCTCTGTCACAGCTCTCTTCCGAGTCAGAATCAGAGGAGTCAGAATCAGTGTCGTGGTATACGCTTTGCCTTTTCCCCTCAGAAAATTTGGACACTGCTTCTTTAGATGTCCATGGCCATTACACTCATAGCATATAATGTCTGAAGAAGATTGAAACTCCCTCCCTTCTTTCCTTGTAAACTCTTTCCTATCACCACTTGAAGATGAAAATTTTCCTCTATTGAATGATTTTCCACTGTTCTTCATCTTCAGAAATTTTATGAAGTTTTTCGCAAGGTACACTACTTCCTTCTCCACTTCATCTTCTTCGGAAGGATCATTCATTCTTTCGGTGATGGTTTTAAGGGTAAGCGATTTACTCATCTTGTGGGAAGGCAGTCCAAGCTCATACGTTTGGAGTGATCCAACGAGCTCTTGGATCTTAATTTCATCCAAATCCTTGCTTTCCTTTATGGCTGTGACTTTTGCCCGAAAACTCTTCGATAAGGACCTCAAAATTTTTCTCACCACCTTAGTCTCTTCAATCTTCTCCCCAAGATTGAATTTAGCAATTACAATTTCATTGAGCTTCCCATAGAATGAATCAAATGGTTCATCATCCCCCATCTTGAGCTCTTCAAATTTGGTGGTAAGTATCTGAAGCTTTGTGTCCTTAACTTTCTTCGTACCCTTATATGTTGTCTCCAAAATCTTCCAAGCTTCCTTGGCTACCGTCATATGAGAGATCCTGTGGAATTCATCAGGAGACACACCACAGAAAATAGCATTTAAAGCTCTACTATTAGCATTTGCGGCTGCGAGAGCTACCTTATCCCAAGTGGACTTAGGATCCTCTGGCTTAGTCCAGTCTATCTCAACCGCATCCCACACGGTATCATCCATAGAACATAAAAATGCTCTCATTCTGACTTTCCAGAATGCATAATTATTCCCATCAAAAAATGGTGGAATATTAAGCGATTGAGACCGGTCCATCTCAAATAGGGTCAAGGATCACACTAAGGTATTTAAACCACAGCAAGTGTACCCGCTCTGATACCAATTGAAAGCTCGTAAATGTGTTGAAAACACAAGAGCCGTTTAGACCCCCAATTAAAATTACGGCTTGGTTGATTTTACACTAACTTAATACTAAGTGCGGAATAGTGTAAACACAAGTGTATAAGCAATACACCTACTCTAATCCATATTTAAAGCAGCACAGCAATAAAAATGAAATAAACAAGAGTAGGGAAGAAGGATGCAAATACAGAAAACATCGAGACGTGTTTTCGAAGAGGAAACCGAAGACCTTGGCGAAAAACCTCTCCGCCGCCCTCCAAGTGGAAATCGATCCACTAGACAATCAGTTGGGATATATGAGTTAGCAAGAGACCCTCCAAGCCTAATCTACCCAATGTACCTAAGCCCTCTAAGCTCCTACTCCAACAAGGCTTCTCGGAACCGTGTCTTGTCTAGCACCCCGGATCCCGCAACAAGCTCCATGTTGCATCTGCCATTCCAGGCTTCTTCCAATGCTTCCCAGCAGCACCAAAACGTCACTCAACACTCTCAAAGGATGTGGTAAATGTTTGGACTATCAACCTCTCAATGGTGTGGAAATGGAGAGGGAAGGGTTGAGGAGATACCACAAGCAATTGTATAGAGAAAGGTGGGGATGACAATCTCTAATTCCCAATGTGTTTGGCTAGGGTTTTCTCTCTAAAGCATTCCTCAACATTTGTGGGTAATGAGGGTATATATAGGATAGGTGCAAAATGTGTGAGTCATTCAGTACAGGCTGGCAGAATAGCATGTCTCGCGGGTGTCTCGCGGGAAGGCCTTACCCGCGAGATACTCGCGAGAGACAACTGTCTCCACCTGGCCTGACTCTTCGCATTCCAGCACGTGCAGGGCACATGCTTCACTTCGCGGGAAGCTAGGACGCGACATACCCGCGAGAATCCTTCGGCCTCCAAATGCTTGAGTCTTCACACACACTCTCTATCACACAACTCTTACAACAAATCCCACAACAAATACAGGGTATAAACGATTGAAAATACTTACAATCAAATTTGGCATGGAATAAAAGCCAACAAAAGACATAGTTGTAAATGACAACTTTACATATACCAAACATTCATTTCCTAAATTTAGAATCTTGTTGCATATTGTGACATATGAGGATGCTAGATAGTGTTTTGATTCTTATAACAAATCTCTTAACATATAATAATTTATGTTAAACTTTCTGCTTCTCATGCTGAGTAAGGTTACTTTTGGTGTGATGGATCCTAGAGATGTTTATAATCTATTAGTGAAGTTTTTTGGTGTAATCAATTGTGATGAACGTGTTTTATCTGAAATATTTTGCTCAATATACAAAAACTTAAATTTATTTTTATTGAAAGAAGAAATGGAAAAATTAAGTTTAAGGTTTTGAGTATACAATATTTGTAGAGAAAAAAAAATGCATGTATATACATTAAGAATAAAACTAAAGGCCAAAAAACAAAGAGAGTCAAAATGAGCCTAAAATACGGACTCTCATAGCATAGATATACTAAAGCCAATAAAAAATGTGTTGAAACTTCTTTCAGGTTTTCGTTGAATTAACATGTTTCTGATTTGTTCTTAAATCAATCTTTAAGTTTGAGTTGCACTTCTCTCGCAACAAAATATGGTTTTTTCACAGAAGTTTAAAGGATTCTAAGGACAGAGTTTCATGGCATCATGCAAAAAATGTTTTATTTATTTATTTATTTTTTTTTTTATTACTTAGTCCATGATCCTATATATATTTTGAATGCATATGTTCCAAGCTACAGAAGCACTCTGTAACAACATATTGATTCATATTTATTTGTACATTCAGGCTAAAAACCATAGTTCAGCACAATGTGTTCAGATAAATTAGAAATCTGTTTTGATAAGACATAATAGAAAAATATAGTAGTAGTTGTGATCAGATTTTTATACATGCATAACTAAATGATAAAAAAAAACATGTTTTAAAAAAACAGGCAAAGATTACATCCCACAAGTGTTTCTTTTTCTTTTTCTTTATTTTGGGGGTGGTGGGATAGAAATTATGAATTGTTTAAGAATGGATGAGTAAAAGAAACTGCATGGAAGGCGGTTTAAGTTGTTTCATCTTTCTTTTCCCTTTTCTTTTTTAATTTTTGTTTACTTTTTTTTTTTTTTTTTTTTGGAGGGGGGGGGGTAAGGAATTATGAATTGTTTAAGTATGCATGGGTGAGAAAAACACATGTAAAAGGCGGTTTAGATAGGGAATGATCGAATTTGGACAAATTAAAGTGTAAAGCTGAGAATATCATGGCATAGGTAATATAACATTAAGGGGCCAATAAGCTATAGGTCAATTGGTACCACCTAATTATAAGTTTTAGGCAGAAGGTGAGGTCTTGGGCTAAAGATACATCGTGTGTGTGTAACTTACCAATCAAAAAAAGCATTAGGGAATGGTTCCTCCATTCAAGTATAATATCTGCCTTTGGTCACAAATTCTTTGTCATATCTTCAACAGCTACAGCTTGGCTTAGTAAGAGCTATAGCTCCTTCTGTTGGCTGAAGAAAAATAATACTAGCTTATATCTAGGGCAAAGAAGGTTGTGAGATTTTTATTATTTTCCTAATTTTCTTGGAAGTTTGTCCATGTCCTAGTAGTTGTAGGGGTATTGGGCCCAGAAGCTCATTATCCATGTATATATTGGGCTTGAGCCCCAAGCCGAGGATAAGGGGTCGTCCGAGGAAGGGTAAACATTGTCAAGGGAGCCCATATTAGTAGATGAAGAAGTTAGTTTTGATCATAATGGCTCAGGAGGTTGGGCCGAGGATGAATGCCTCCTCGGCTAACCAAAGCCGAGGTCCATAGAGGTGGTCTACTGTCCGGGGGAAAGATCCAGGAAGTTCTGATTGGCACGGATAAGCATTGCAGAAATAAAGAACAGAGGGAGTCCTAAAATATATTGGGAAAAGCTGCTACCACCGCATTGAATGCACCACAGCTAACTCTTTGGTCGCATTAATGAGGAAGTGATACCTGAACAGTTATTTTCAACCTTCCAGCTACTACCCAAAGACTTTAGAAGGTGCTGATGGGACAAAAACCAACTCCAATGATCTGATTTGCATATGGAGGGTGGAGATGATAAGAGAAGATGGTATAAAATGGAATGGAGACTCTGAGAAAGAGGCATCAGAAACTTGTAAGAGAAAGCATTGTAATAGTTTAAACTACATCTGTAACCATTTTCAATCAATATATACTAGAACAGACCTTCTCGGATTGTGCCGAGGATAAATTTGCTTAGATAAATCTAGGCTATTTTTGTTTGATTATTTTCTAAATCCATTCTAACTGTTATTCTTTTCATTAGAACCTAATTTTCCAACCCACTCTTTACAAATTCATTGTATTGGGCTTGGATCCAATCATATCTTGGGCCAAAGATCCAAAACGCGTCCTTACAGTAGTAAATGCTAAAATTTACAATCATGGTAGTTTTATACCAGTGTATTTATTAAAAATAATTTCCCAATAATTGTCACAACTATCATAATTTGACATTTTTTTTATTCAATTTCCCCCTAAAGTAGACTAATTCAACTCCGCTTAGTCTTTTAAATTTTTAGTATTTTGATAGTGTTACTACTGCTTTGCTTTATTTCAGTTCTCCTATGAAAAGCCTATTCTTGAAGGGGAGAAGCCTAGTTATTGCAAATTCCTTCCAATTCCATGTTGGAGGCATTGCCTAAAGTCCGTAATGATTGAGAACTTTAGGATGTCTGCAGATGAAGAAACTCAAAAGGCAGATGAAGAAAGTCTAGAGAAATATTTTCACGAGAACACAGAAAGCTTGGAGAGCTTCCAATTCCTTTCTAGTGGCATTGCTTCAAATAACAGTTTTTGTTGTTTAAACAACTCAACATATATTTTTACAACACGTTTTCATCTACACATATTTTCACAACACGTAAACATCATTATTAGAACAACATTATTAAACGCACCTTAAATATTGTGAGAGTCTTTTTCTATATAGCATTGGAATTTGAGTTACGCGTGATGCTCCTTTGTCTGCCAACTTTATAACTTTTTCAAAGATGTTTTTTGAGAAATTGAAGACATTGTTTACTAATAATTTTACTTTTATATAAGTTATTGTATATATTTTTTTATTACTATCATATTTGACTAGGTTTGAGGGGTGGTGACAAGTAGACCTTTATTATTATTATTGTTGTGACTGGTCGGTCCATTACTGCATCAACAAAATTTTAGAAACATAACATTTGTAGCACTATTTCTCACAAATATCTTATTTGGTTGATTTGTGATGATAGAGAAAATATAATGGTCAATGTGAAAGTAAAAGACAACCAAACTATAAAGATTGTGGTTCTATAATAGCTTCTACCGCAACAATAATTTTAAAAACACAACCGTTAAACACCGTTCTCAAAACTATCCTACAGAATTAACTGTGAAGGTACTGGCTTTACTTTTATTAGTTTTTCAACTGGATATTTAGTTAGTTTCTCCTTGAGATAGAATAATATGATAATCGGTTTTAATCTCCACATTTTGTTACTTTAATGAATAATGTGACAATTTTACATTAACACAAAATAAGATGTCCAGTGAAAAAGCTACTTAAGGTAAGCTAGACCCAATAGTATAGAAAAAGTGGTTTAGCTCATGTGTAGGTAAAAGACAATTTATCACAATTTATCATGTAAAATAGTTGTGAAAAAAGATGTGATAAATACTAAGGGTGTGCAGAAAATCCACCGACCCGCCAAACACGACCCGACCCAACCCGACCCGCGCGGGTTGGGTCGGTTTTTAAGGCTTGGTGGGTTGGGTTGGGTCACAAAATTTTTTTATTAGCGGGTCGGGTTGGGTGTAGGTCATAAAATTACAAACCCGCCAAACCCGACCCGACCCACCATATTAATATATATTAAAATATATTATATATTTAATAATTTTTTTAAATTAGCTGTAAATTTATATACTAATAATAATATATTTAATATATACAACTAATAATAATATTATTACTATAAGTGCTTATATATAATATATATATAATATATATACTAATAATAATATATTTAATAAATTTAATAATAATAATTTGTCAAACCCATGGGTTCAACCCGATCCAACCTGACCATGTGGGTTAGGTTAGGTTGGGTTGGACTTATATGATGGGTTAGGTCGGGTTGAATTTTTTTTGACTCACCATGGTGGTTGGGTCAAAAAATCCCTCAACCCGACCCATGCACACCCCTAATAAATACTATATAGTAAATATTGTGATGCTTTTTTTTTTTTTTTTTTTTTTTTGAGATAATATAGATAGAAAACACAAGAGATAGAAAAGAAAGGAGTGAGAAGATAAGACTTACAAGTTGTAAAGTTAAAATATTGTGATACTTGAATAAATTCTGGGTTTGTCCCTACTTACAACACTAGCACTTACAATATTGTGATGCTAGAATAAATAACTTGACTTAGCATTACTATTTACTTTGCCACAATTCTGATTTAATAGATTGTTAGTATAGAAAAATAGAAATATGTATATTAAAGTTTCATACAGTTCGTAACAATCACGATTGCTATGAAAAGTGATAATAGAATAAAATGTGGTCCCAAAAGTATTCCAGCTCTTCGAGTCATCCGTCTGAAGTCAAACAATGGCACTCCTTTTTCTCCTAATGTTTTAACTTTCCAAGGAGAAGACACGGTGCACAGGTTTCAATAATAAAATATGTATCGTTTATGCAATCTTTTGTAACATTCAGTACAATGACAGCAAAAGAATAAACCCATTTGGCATTTTTTAATATTGTTGTCTTGGATTAGGATCGGACCCGAATGCAATTACCTGCTCCCCACTCACAAATATATCTACTCTCTGGAGAAAAGAAACAAATATATTTACCTTACATCAGCGTAATTCCCTATTCCTTGCTTGAGTTCACATTACATGATTCACATATTTGTTTAATATTGTGTTGTGTCTTCGTCATTTTCAGCATCCTTTTTTGCGTGCGACTGTCGTTTTTCATTCGCATGTGGCCATAAGTATTGCATTACTTTGACCTGTTTGAGTAATCGTTGTTTTTGCAGTTTAAGGCGGAAGGATCAGAAAAAGAAATTCAGTATCATTGAAATGAAATCCAGTTGAAAAAAATTGCATCCTTTCCTCGTTTTCAGTTTTCCTTTGAATCAAAATTTCGCTATAGTTTCTGTGTTGTTGTCCTCTTATTTATTTTTCTCTACTTCAAAAAGAAAAAAGAAAAAAAGAAAGAGTGATATACTTGATACTTCTTCCTAGCTAGTTCCTACATTGCATCTTATTTTCACAAAAAAAAAAAAAATAGAGGAGGGGTTTCATTTTACTTCCTTCGCGAGTTGTCATTTCCTCAATTTTCTTTTTTTTAAATAGTTTTCGAGGCAGCTTTTGTGATCTCATACTCTCAGTTACTCTTTCTCCATTTCTCAAAAAAAAAAAAAAAAAAAAAAAACCAAAAACACTAGACACTTTTCCAGCTTTTCACTTTGAAGGTTTATTCACATTGGTTAGTCAAGTGTGTAGAAAAAGTGAAAAACATCTCGCAAACTCTTGTGGCACGAAGGAGAGAGGTACTTTGTTTAGTTTCTTTATTTAAAATTTTCTTTAATTTGGAGTTTTTTTTTTATTATGTGAATGATGGAAGGAGATATTTTTTTTTTTTTTGATGCATTGGAATGGCTTCTGCTTTGTAAAATGTGGTCTCCAAGAATAACAGTAGATATTTTCTGCCCTTCATGTTTATTATCATTCACCAAATTAAACGTTATTGTTCAGTTGCTCAGCAGTCCGAGTGGGAAAACAACTTTTTTTTTTTTTTTGATGGGAAGCGGGAAAACAAATTGTTCCTGCTTCATTGATAAATTGTTATTCTAAAGAGAGGTACGCACGACATTATGGCCACATATTGACAATAACATAAACAATCCAATTAAATACTAACTTGTGTTGATTCAAAAAAAAAAAAAATACTAACTCGTGTCATCTCGAAAATTAACACACTTTATATTAAATGGTCCTATGTGTTTTTATCAAAAATAAATAAATAAAATTGATCCCATGTGCCTTGGGAGAAAAAGTTTGAAAACTACCCACTTAAATATTGTGAGATTCTTTCTCTACATGGCATTGGTATTTGAGTTGCGCGTGATGCTCCTTTGTCTGCCAACTTTTCAACTTTTTCGAAGATGTTTTTTGAGAAATTGTTTATCCCAAAGAGAAGACATTGTTTACTAATAATTTTACTTTTATATAAGTTATTGTATTTTTTATCACTATACCAACTCTTTTATTTATTTATTTTATAATTTTATCGTAATCTCTCCCATCTATCATATTTGACTAGGCTTGACTGGCGTTACTAGTACACATTTTTTATTATTATCGTGACTGGTCGGTCCATTATTTTTATTGAAGACTAGAATAATTATTACTGCATCAACAACAATTTTAGAAACATGATATTTACCGCACTATTTCTCACAAATATCTCATTTGGTTGATTTGGGATGATAGAGAAAATATAATGATCAATGTGAAAGTAAAAGACAACCAAATTGTAGAGATTGTGGTTCTATAATAGCTTCTACAGCAATAATAATTCTAAGAATACAACCTTTAAGCACCATTCTCAAAACGATCCTACAAGATTAACTATGAAGGGTTTGGCTTTATCATCAGTAGTTTTTCAATTAGACATTTAGTTAGTTTCTCTTTGAGATGGAATGATATGGTAGTTAACTTTATTCTCCACATTTTGTTAAGTCAATGAATAAAGTGGCAGTTTTTTTTTTTTTAACAAAAAATAAGATGTTTAGTGAAAAAAACTACTTAAGTTAAGCTAGACCCAATAATATAGAAAAAGTGGTTTAGTTCATGTATAAGTAAACTGTAAAAGATAGTTTATCATAATTTATTATATAAAATAGTTGTGGAAAAATATGTAAAAAATATTTATGTAATAAATATTGTGATACTAGAATAAATAGCTTTACATAGAATTGCTATTTACCTTGCCACAATTCTGATTTTGTAGATTGTTAGCAATATAAAAAGAAAAAAGAAAAAAAAAAAAAGGTAATATGTCTATTAATTAAAGTTTCATACAGTTCGTAACAATTATGATTGTTATGAAAAATGATAATAGAATGAAATGTGGTCCTAAAAGTATTCCAGCTCTTTGAGTCACCCGTCCGAAGTCAGACAATGGTGCTCCTTTGTCTACTAAAACGTTTCAACTTTCCAAGGAGAAGACTTGGTGCATAGGTTTCAATAATAAAATATATATCGTTTATGCAATTTTTTGTAACATTCTCAGTACCTGCTCCCACTCACAAATATATTTAACTATTTTTTACATTTTATTTATTTATTAAGGGATGAGATTGAAAAGATGAGATTAAAATTTAAAAGTTATTTTTTTAAACTCTCAATCTCAATCCTTAAAAGCTATTACATCAGTGTAATTTCCTATCCCTTGCTTGAGTTCACATTACACCACATATTTGTTTACATTGTGTCTTCGTTATTTTCAGCACCCTTTTGAGCGTGCGACTGTCGTTTTTCATTCGCATGTGGCCATAAGTATTGCATTAGTTTGATCTGTGTGAGTAATCATTGTTTTGCAGTTTAAGGCGGAAGTATCAGAAAAAAGAAATGCAATTTCATTGAAATGAAATCCAGTTGAAAGAGATTGCATCCTCTCTTCGTTTTCAGTTTTCCTTTGAATCAAATTTTTGCTGTAGTTTCTGTGTTGTCGTCCTCTCGTTTTGTTTTTCTCTACTTCAACGAAAAAAAGAAAGAGTGATATATTTCTTACTTCCTAGTTCCTACTTTGCATCTTATTTCTTAAAAAAAAAAAAAAAAAAAGGGGGTTTCATCTTACTTCCTTTGCGATTTGTCATTTCCTCATTTTAAAAAAAAAAAAAAAAAAACTAGACACTTCCAACTTTTCACTTTGAAGGTTTTATTCACATTGGTAAGTAAAGGGTGCAGAAAAAGTAAAAACACAACTTTCAAACTTGCGGCAAGAAGGAGAGAGGTAATTTGTTTAGTTTCTTTATTTAAAATTTTCTTTGATTTAGGGGTTTAATTTTTATTTATTATGTGAGTGATGGAAGGAGAGAGAGAGAGAGGAAAAAAAAAAAAAAAGCAATGGAATGTGGTCTCTTAGGAGCTAGGACCCCAACAAAGTCTCTAAGTTACAGTACATATTTTCTGCCCTTCGCGTTTATTCTCATTCACCAGATTGACCTTCCTTTATTCAGTTGCTCTGCAGTCCGGTGGAGGTAGCGGAAAACAACTTGTTCCTGCTTCATTGATAAATAATAATCCGAGGTACGTACGACATTTTATAATTCCTTTTTCTCATTTTTAGCTTTATTCTATCCTTATTATATTGGTCTATGTGGACTTTAATTTGTGTTTGCTCTGGATTTAGATCCGATTTTGATATAAAAGTATTACAATTTTAATGGGAGAGATTTTTTTAGAGTTGGTTGTGTTATTTTGATGGAGAAAAACTATTCTATCGCATTTTGTATTTTTCTTTAAAATAGTGAAAATATTACAATTATGCGGGCGTAAGCAAATCAATTGCTAAAATACGTAAATTCTCGTATTTGTGTGATTGCATTGTATGTGTGTTATTTTTCTATTTATTTTTCGCATATCTCAAATTTGGGAATTCGTGTATATTTCCAACATGCTATACTCTGCTTGTAATGATGAGTACCTTGTTTGGTTTTCTTCCGCTTATACTTCCCATAAAGAAAAAGGCTTAAGATGAAAAAAAGAGAATGGAAGCAAGAATCGTGATCCTTCTTCGAAAAGCATTACTACAATCATCTATGTTGGAATTAAAAGTAATAAGTAATGTTCTAATGAATTGTATCTTTAATAAGTGTAGCTTGTCTCTCTGTTCTTTCACTCTCACTTTTCTCAAAATAAGATATTGGTCATATCACGTAGGCAGGTGTGTTCACAGGTCAGTTCGGGTTAGGCTCGTGCCCAACCTGCAACTAACTTGATCAGATCTGGTGGAGGAGTTCTAGACCTGCCCCCAACTATAAATAACCACGGGTCGAGTCGGATTAGGCTTGAGTAGACAACAATTGGCTATGATTTCGACTAAAATATAGAGATCAAACATTGAACTTTGAAGTCTGAAAAACATATTTATAAGCCTAAAGAGTAGTACACCATAAATACAAAGAACACAAATAGAAATAAGGAGATGAAATAGCACAACCACAATCCAAAGAACTATGATTGAATGACAAAAAATAGAGAAATCTAACTTGAGAGAGAGAGAGAGAGAGAGAATCATAAATCTGAATTGGTTTTAAAAAAAAAATTATTTACTTTGTTTAGATTGTAAATGAACGTGTTCATAAGCAACTTTTGCTTCAATAAAAAGTTTGTTTGTTTATAAATAAATCAATTTTGAGCCTAAGTTTTAAGCTTGTTTAATAAACCAACTAAGCTTAAGAAAAAAAAATTTGTTCTTGAACATGCTCGTGAGTTATAAGGCTTGATATACAACAAGTTAAGCCTAAACTCATTTATAGGCTTGACATGTGTTTACTAAATAAACTCATTAGGCCTATCTTAGTTATGACATGTCCAACACATCTTAATGCGGCCTTTTCAAATAGATTTTAAGTGCTAGAAAATATTCCTCAACACACCAACTTTTGCCCTAGTAACTAGACCTTCCTCATCCAATGTGTATTATCCCCTCTTTTTTTTTTTTTTGGTTTGTTGTTGTTGTTGTTGTTGTTGTTTGTTGAATCAGTGTGTTATCCTCCCAAGTGCCTAGAACTGCATCTTATGTATCTTCCTTTTACCAGCACTAGTCATCCAGATTTGACCAGCCCATCAGATCTCATTATTATCATCGCCCATTTTGCATAAGAGAACCATAATTGAATCTAAATTTGGTCATTAGAAAATTATCCAGAAATATCTCCCAAATAAATGGCATTTTTTTCCAGCAATTTAAAAAAAAAAAAAAATTTATGAGCTTAGCTTATTAGTTGACAGAGAGTTTGAAATCATTACCCATAACCTAGAGACTAGTGACCAAACGCAAATATCCCACGTAAGTGTACAATCAAAACAATACTCAGTCCATCCCTCTAGGGAGACACTAGAAAGAAAAAGATTTTCAAGAAAATTTGATCCTCAATTTTATGGTTATTAGGAGTACATGGATGCATTGTTCAAAGTGTTTTATATTCAGAATAAAGAAATGAGCCATTCTTGGTTCTACCCAGTGGCGGAGCCAAGATTTTAATTCAGGGGGGGCAAAATTATAGGGAACTTTGGAAACACAATCGTTCATCTATTGATCTTCCACTCAATTTTTTAATTAATTTTTAACACTTCATTGCTAAAAAGCCTCAAAGTTCATTACCAAAACATAGAATTTGAAACAATGAAAGAGAAAGAGATTGAGGG
Organism: Quercus suber; assembly: GCF_002906115.3. NCBI lineage: Eukaryota > Viridiplantae > Streptophyta > Magnoliopsida > Fagales > Fagaceae > Quercus > Quercus suber. Next base: position 440,348 of record NW_027069547.1, read on the forward strand.
GAAAAAAAGATTAGTGGAAAGATGTAAGCATTAGAGATTTAGTGTCATGAAAAAATAAGACATAATTTGAAAGTATGGATCTGCTACATAGAGTTGGAGCCATGAAATATTTTAAACACAATTTAGTAGACGATTTTTATTTAAACTTAAAAAGTGTGATGAAAATTGAATTTCAATTGGTGTAAAGATTAAGTGTTGTGTATCTCCCATTAAAAAAAAAAAAAATAGAAGTGAAAAAAAAAAAAAATAGAAGTGTCAATGTGTCCAATTTAGTATTATCTCTTTGTATCTTTTTTCTCTAGTATGATATTTAGTATAACTTTGTTGATAAAAGTACAAGTGTGTAGCACATTTCATGACAGCACAGCAAGTTCTTGCATGTGCTGCCAGAGAATGACCAGCCACCTCATAAGGCACTAACTCTCACAAACATTCATGATATTAAATCAATAGAATGTAAAATCTCAATTACTTGAACTTTAGGTATTTGATAGAAGCATATTAAGCAGCTCTTTGTATCAGAACACTGAGGTAGCCAATTCTAATTTTGCAGGTGACTCGAACGCTGTTAAACAGCTCTTTGTTTTCGTTTTAAGATATATCTTCTCTTTGTTGGGGGGAATTAATTTCGGCATCAAACTATCAAATTTGTATCATTTGCATAGTTAACTGAAATTATGGGTTAGAATTTGATGTTAATTGGTTGTCTTTGAAATTTGTCCAGAAATTCTTGGTGTGGGGGGCAAAGTAATCCAGAAATCCTATACTAAAGGGGCTTGGGAGGAAGGTCAGGGGGGGCAGTTGCCCCCCCTCGCCCCCCCTTGGCTCCGCCCCTGGTTCTACCATTTCGATACAAGAATGTCTAAAATATGCCTCTTCCTAATTAGTTTCTTGAGTGGTGGACTATTTTTGCCCCTATCCAAAAAATTCTTGAGCATGTCGGTCCATGATCTTAAATTAATGAGGCTTTTCAGAAATGGGCCTCTGGTTCATTTAATCCATCATCAATTTACAAAAATCTCCCATCTCTTGTCAAATTTTATTTGAACTTTACTCTCCCATGAATTCCCCATTGGAGTTATGTAATCATTCCAAATTCACCATTAAATATTAGTCTTGAGAAATTCATGGTAAAATGGTGGGATACATTCAAAATTGCTAGAATAGTCAATTTCATTCAACAGTCAACAACTTCTCAAGCCAACAATCTCAATTTTTAATTGAAAGATCAAATATTCAATCAGAATTTTACCAAACATTCTCCAAGGAATAGGTAAAGTAAAAACCGAAGTATGCCCTCTCTCAGCTCAGTGGAGAAAATGACAAAAATAGTAACCAAGAAACTGAAACTAGGCTATAGATTCACATTCACAAGATCCAATTTACTATTGCTAAGTGATTGACTATGAGCAATTCAATCAATCAAAACGTGGCCCCTACCACTTTGGAAAAGTGTGAAGTAATTCAAAAAGGAAGTAACATTATCAGACAATAGCACATAGGAAATTATGACTGATAGAAAAAGACATCAATCAATCAAAATGTGGCCCCTACCACTTTGGAAGAATGTGAAATAATTCAAGGGCATATATTAGAAGACAACAAACACAGTTTCCAAGTAAAAGCAATTTATCGAAGCAAAATTTGACACAAGCGATCCCCATTCAAAGAAAACAATACGAATTAAGATATTGCTACAGTTTTTGTGTTTTCGTCCTCTCATTTTATTTTTCTCTACTTCTTAAAAAAATATATTAAAAAAGTCAGATTCTTCATACTTACAACTTTTCATCTTATATAATTCCCACAAAAAGAAAAAAAACCTTTTCATCTTGTATATTTATTTAAAAAAAAGAAGAAGCTTCATCTTAATTTCAGTTGAGAGTTGTTATTTAGTTTGGTTTTTCTTTTGCTTCATTTCTCTCAAAAAAGGAAAAGAAAAGAAAGAGCTGGACGCTTCCAACTTTTTACTTTGAAGGTTAATTCTTCACATTGTTAAGTCAAGGGGGTGCAGAAAATGTGAAAAAGAACTAGCAAACTTGCGGCACGAAGGAGAGAGGTACTTTGTTTAGTTTTTTACTTTTAAAAAAAAAATTATATTTATTTAAAATTTTGTTAGATTTGAGATTTTTAGTTATATTTATTTATGTGTGATGGAAGGAGTTGGAAAAAAAAAAAAAAAAATCCAACGGGAAATGGCTTCTGCCTCATAAAATGTGGTCTCTAAAGAATTTGAAATTTTCTGTCCTTCACGTTTATTCACCTTATTAACTGTCATTTGTAGAGTTGCTTAGCAGTTCGAGTGGAGGTAGCGGAAAACAACCTGTTCCTACTTCATTCAAAATTTGGTATCCTGATGAGAAGGTACGTACGACCTTCTATATTTACCTTTTCTCAGTTGTTGCTTAATTTGATTCTTGCTATACTTTGCTCGTAATGATCAATCCCCTGTTTGGTTTTCATCTGCTTATACCACCCATAAAGAAAAAGGCTTTAAGATGAAACAAGAAGAATAGAAGCAAGAATCGTGATCCTTGTTCCTAAGACATTATGAGAATCATCTCTATCAGAATTAATAGTAATACTAACTAATAAGCGATGATTCGGTAAATTGTATCTTAAAAAAGTGTAGATAGTTTCCTTGTTCTTGTGCTCTCACTTTTTTTAAAATTGATATTGGTTGTATCAAGTGGGTAGGGGTGTCCACAGGTTTGGGATTTTGCATAACTTGCAACCAAACAGATTAATTAGATTGGTTGGAAAGAGAGAGAGAGAGAGAGAGAGTTTATTTGGTACTGACGCACAAATAAAGTAATAAACTAACGTTTCTTTGCTCAAATAGCTACTGCTACTCATTTCAAGACCATTTCATTCGCACAAAAGGCAAACAAATAGGTTTTATAATTTTATTCAGGCCATTGAAATTTTCTTAATTTTGTTGTTTTGCTTTTTGCGGGTTTGAATTTCTAGGTTTTAGTGTGCTTATTTCTATGTTTGTTTCCTAATAAAAACAATGGAAAATGAAAAATCTTTTCAAAAAAGTTGAAGTAATTTTTTTTTTTTAAATTCTGCCTAATTTGGATTTGAGTTATGTTCGCATACTTGATGTCATGTGTTAGGATTGAAATCTTGTGTATGTAGTCTTAATGATACCTATGCATCCTTACACAAAAACCAGAATTTTAGATTTCCAGATTTATCTAATCCCAAAATTTAAATACAGAATTGCATAAATAATATGAATATAACACTAAAAAATAAACAAAAACTAGATCATGGTCAAATTAACATTAGAAAACTAAGATCATGACATCAACCAAATCAAATAAGAATACTCAATCTAACATCAAAATTTGAATTATTTAGATTGTTCCTAGCAAGGTAGAAAATCATGAAATAGGAAATTACCTTGCTTATGGATCTAGTTTGAAGATTTTAACTGATATCTGAGTGCATACAACACAAATGTAGTTTATGATTGCAAGAGCAATGGAAAAATACAATAGAACTTTGGTATCACAACTCATTAACAAAAGATTTTCTAAAAGGGTTTTGAAAATGGCGTTAAAAACAAGTTTCTGCCTCAAGAGACTCCTAGAGAGAGGTTTTATAAGATAAAAAAAGTGGTCTTGTGCTAGTGAGAAAGATACTAGAGAAGAAAAAGGGAGTTTTGAAATCATATAGGCAAAAACAAATTCTCTATTTAAGTGATTTGTAATTAAGGCATAAGGTGGGTACTTATGCGTGAAAACTAGGATTTTAAAGACCTTTTAAAGGGTTGTAGAGCTCCCTAGAGGTTTGGGAGCACCCCCACCAAGATTTAAGCACTTTAGGGCCTATATATGGAACTTTAGGACTGCTGAGGTGAAGCTGCAAACACGTCTCTGATCTTGCATACGTAACTTTGAGCTTACATATTCAGCTTGGCCTAGAACTCTAATTTCCTGATAGTACGTTTGCCCAACTCGAAACGGCCAATACTTACTCATTGTAAATCTAAATTATGCAACATTTGTGTCCATTTTGAAGCCCTGAATGTATAATTTTTAATGGAAAAATCCTCATTAAAAAATTTCGCTTGGGGTCAACAAATATTGGCAAAAGTGTGCGGAAAAGTTCTTTTTAGCATCACTTCCTATTTGTTGCGATTACCTATGGACTATTTTGAATACTTAAATTATCTTTAGTTGACATATGTCAAGCTCCTCATTGGGGTTGGTGACTAAAGATTATTAGCTAGTGCCAAATGGGGTGTCTACAATTGCTTCATTATTGGGTTGTCTAGTAGGTCTAGGGGTTTGTTCTTCTACTTAACCTTCCTAAATTTGAGAAATTCTCTATATTTCATTGCAACAAATGTCATGTTCTCATCATTTTAATAATTAAGGAATGCTCTTGTACAAACCCTCTAGTAGGCATTGGAATAATTAAGGAATACTCTTATTAAAACATAAGGGTATTCATGCCATTGAGGATCAAGGATCAAACTCAAGAAACTAAACCCTTATAAAGTGTACCCATGCGCTAATACTACTTAAAAAACTTGTTAATACCCTTATTTTTTTACATTAGAATTTATAGATTTGTTGATCAATCAAACTAGTTTTAAAGTACTAGTATTCAATGCAAATAAACAAACCAACCATAGTACTCAAGTACCAAATCTGAAAGCAACACACTAAAAGAAAACAACCCAAGACACAAGATTTGGTTACGAAGTGGACAACCAAAGAAGAATTTCTTCAATGGAAAACTCACTTCAAGGACCCAATCCCGTAGAAAAAATCACTACAGGAAAATTAGTTACAATATTATACTTACCAAATCTTTGTACAACTAGACTCTCTGCAATAATATCTACAAATTTCCCGCTTGCATTCTTACCACAATAGCCCCAAAACCTCTCCAATCAAATTTTCTCCATGAAATCTCCATTCAAAAGAATCAGACACTTTGGCATTCCTAGGAACCTTCTTGAAAATTTTTCTATAGTGAATCTCACTTGGAACTATTAGAAAATTTAGATCCCACTGTTGATTTTACAACTTGATTAATCAGCTTGACAATTTAACCGATTATATAATTCAATTATTACCATTTAATTACCTCAAATTTAATGAGTGACCAATTAAAGCAGTAGAGTGGTGAATAAAGAACGCAACAATATGGTGACAAAGTGAAAAACTGAAGGAAAAATAGTCCAAGAGAAAACCACTACGAGGTTCCTAAACCACAAGAACAAATTCACTAAAAGAATCGAAATTCTTACAATTGAAACCCACTCACGTTCCAAATTGCTACCTCTATTAGTGACTTATTCATGTGACCATTCGTAGCTCAAATTCAATTGGACTCTTCTATTTTGAATTCCTTCTCACGAACTTCCCGTTCCTAACTTCAAGGACCACCTTGAAAATTTGATCTAGTAGTAACAATGGGATGACTCTATGACTTCAACCTTGATTTGTATTGTAACAGTAACAATACCATGGATGACGATTCTCTATTTACTTTAATGCTCACAGTTTAGATAGGCAAAGGCTAGGGTTTTATTCATTATTGCCAAAACTCAACAAGACTTAAAATTTTATTCATTATTGCCAAAACTCTATAAATATGAACCTTCAAAATTTTCTTTTATAGCACGAGATGAACAAAGAATAAGGTTTTCAGTTTAAGCACAAGGTATTCTCAAAATAGCATAGAGCCTGGCAGCATTTTTCTTGATGGAAAATCGTGCAAAGCATGGTTGTATAGGTGCAAAATGTAGCGTAAAAGACAAAGCAAAAAATCCTGGTTCAAATAGGAACAAGAAAACAAAGTTTGACAATCTTGCTTGAGCAAGCCTTGAGCGTAGACAAGCAAAGTCTTGGGTTGAATTATTTTTTGTTTTGAACGAAACTCACTTTTGTTTTAGCGAGACTCCTTTTTTTTTGCTTGAATAAGATACACTTTCACTCGATCGAAATCTCCATAAATCAATTCTTTGAACATCTTCATGGTAGTTTGTGGCCGACTTTAACAAGGAATGAAATACACCTAATCATGATATTTGATTACATCCATTGTCACAAAATTGGCCAACACATAACAACTTTTGTGTTACCTACATAAACAAAAGCTTTTCTCATTCGTTTCATCTATATGTCGTTTCCTTCAGTCATATTTTGTTTCCATCATAGTTATTCTTCTATTGTTAAAAAAAAAAAAAAAAAAGGCTTCTTTGGTATTGAAGATAATCTTTTTTTAACAAAAATTTCATTTTTGTTTATATTTGTTCTTCGTATTTGTTTGTGATCAATTCCAACATGAAATGTAAATTATCTACTTTATGTGTGGCTAGTTGGTTGAAAATTACATGATAATTTACTAAATCGTGGATTTTATACATATATTTTTATTTGATATATTTAATGATAACTAGTAAGGGTTGCACATGCAAGGCATGTGCTGCCCCTTGAGTGAAAAAAATTTTAGATAAAATTATTTTTTGAAGTAGTATCATATCATGTATTTAAATTTAGAATAGTTATTTAAGATGTGGCTATCTATTTAGTATGATAATTTTTTAGAACCTATTTACTAAAGGCAGTATCTACTCACAAAAAATTCTACTAAGAATAATAACAAATGTCATCATCTTCTAACAATAAACAACTAAGTTTTGATAAAACATTGTCACAATATTTAAATTTTTGCAATAAATGATGATATATGCTACAATTGAAACTCTTCGTCAAATTAAGCGCCTACAACCATTTGCAATGAATATTTTGTTATTTATACTTCCTTCTTTATCATTTTATTTTATAAGCCTAACTAAGACGCTTAACTTAATTTTTAATGAACACCTTTTTAAGAAATAAAAGAAGTAAAAAAAAGAATAAAATAACAAAAGACATGTCATTGAAGTTTCTATTATATAAAATTATAAATCTAGAAGATTTAAACCTCTAATAAATTAGTGTTCTGTAGGTAACAAATAAAATACTATAAATCACCATTTTTACTTTTTAAGTATGACTAACACATAAAACTCAAAATATACAAAGAAAATTTTTGGGATATTAAAATTTAGTGAGACATTTTAGATATTGCATAATAGAATATTCTAGGAATCATAAAATTTTGTTAGGATTTAACTAAGAGAGTAAAAGCAAGGACTATATGTTTGTGTACAAAATAAAAATGAGGAAATTATTCAACTTTAAAGTTGGGGATGAAACTACTCCAAACACAAAAGAGGGAAAGTACTTTTATATATATATATATATATATTTTTTTTTTCCTATTGGTAAAACTATGTGTTTTTTACTTTAAACAATGTGATAAAAAGAAAGTTGTCTGCAAAACAATAAATTTTGGTTCAACAAATTGGCTAAAAAAAAAAAAAAAATTCAGGAATACAATAAATGTCACGATATTTTCTCAATACATTTGTTTTAGCTATGGTGGGCCCTAGTATGATATTTTATAATTTTATTTTAGAGTTATATTATATGCACAACATTTTCACAATAAATCCTAAATGGTAAGTTATTATTGATTTTTATTTGGGACAACCACTTTAAACTATGCATTAAAAAAAATTGTCACAATATTTTTACAATACCTTTATTTTTAGTTTTGGTAAATTTTGGTTTGATATATTATTATTTATTTTATAGAAATGCTATCTCCATTATATTTTCAAACCAAATTCTAAATGGAAAATTGTTACTAATTTTAAAATGGACCAACGACTGATATCACTTTTTTATCTATCAATAGTAGTTTACCACCTATAATTTGTAGTGAAATTAATGTGAAAATGTTATGGACTTAGTAATTTTTGGTTTGATCTATAAGAATTTGAGATCTCAAAAATTATGATAACAACAAGTGTTACAACATTTTCACAAAAAATTTATTTTCAGTTGTGGTTGATCAGAGTCTCATATTTTTCTATTTTATTTTGACCTATAAAAAANAAAAAAAAAAAAAAAAAAAACCCACAACCAAAGAGAGGCAGAGTGAAAGGCGGACAGAGAGGAGAGGGAAGACGGTGAGATCGACGGCGGCCTCGGGGTGAGATTGGCGAGATCGAGCGTGGCTGAGCGTGGGTGAGATCGAGCGTGGCTGGAGCGTGGTGAGATCGAGCTACGCCGTCGTCGTGGGTGAGATCGTCGTCGGAGCTATGCCGTCGTGACTGGAGTGTGGGTGAGATCGAGCTACGCCGTTGTCGTGGGTGAGATCGTCGTCGGAGCAACGCCGTCGTGGCTGGAGCGTGGGTGAGATCGTCGTTGGAGCACGCCGTCGTCACTGCCGGACTGGTCGAAGAGAGAGGGAACCGTAGAGTGAGATCGAAGAGAGAGGGAACCAGAGAACCAGAGAGTGGGAGAGAAGAGAGACGAAACTAGAGAGTGAGAGAGAAGAGAAGAAAAAATGAAGAGAGAGGAGAGAGAAGAGTGAATATAAAACAATTTTTATTTTTACCACATCTGTCCGTACCGTTGCAAATTTGCAACGGTACTGTAGACATGTGGTATAAGTTTTGAGATTTGGCACATCTCATAATGCTCAATTTTTGTGTTTGGTTTGGCAAATGTGCCAAATATTTAGCATTTGGCACATTTGCCACACCTGCTGTGGATGCTCTAACACAACAAATTTTACAATATTTTCACAATTATTAAGATGTCAATTTCTTATAAGTCAAAATAAAATAATAAAATATGAGACTGACCAACCATAACTGAAAATAAATATTTTGTAAAAATATTGTAAGTAAATGTGTAAAAGCTACTATAGTAGCTATAGTACTTTTTTTATTTATTCAATATGTACTGTTCATCACTTCATCAGCCCTCTTTTTTCTTTCTTTTTTTCTTTTCTTTTTTTTAGTCATCGGTTTGTGCTCTTTTTTAAAATATTTATATGAGCTAGCACATATATTGTTATACTGATACAACAAATTTCATAATACACAATTATTGAGGTGTCTATTTTTTATAGGTCAAAATAAAATAGAAAATATGAGACTCTGATCAACCACAACTGAAAATAAATTTTTTGTGAAAATGTTGTAACACTTGTTGTTATCATAATTTTTGAGATCTCAAATTCTTATAGATCAAACAAAAATTACTAAGTCCATAACATTTTCACATTAATTTCACTACAAATTATAGGTGGTAAACTACTATTGATAGATAAAAAAGTGATATCAGTCGTTGGTCCATTTTAAAATTAGTAACAATTTTCCATTTAGAATTTGGTTTGAAAATATAATGGAGATAGCATTTCTATAAAATAAATAATAATATATCAAACCAAAATTTACCAAAACTAAAAATAAAGGTATTGTAAAAATATTGTGACAATTTTTTTTAATGCATAGTTTAAAGTGGTTGTCCCAAATAAAAATCAATAATAACTTACCATTTAGGATTTATTGTGAAAATGTTGTGCATATAATATAACTCTAAAATAAAATTATAAAATATCATACTAGGGCCCACCATAGCTAAAACAAATGTATTGAGAAAATATCGTGACATTTATTGTATTCCTGAATTTTTTTTTTTTTTTAGCCAATTTGTTGAACCAAAATTTATTGTTTTGCAGACAACTTTCTTTTTATCACATTGTTTAAAGTAAAAAACACATAGTTTTACCAATAGGAATTGTCGTGAAAAAGATATAGCGCTTTTTTTTTTTTTTTTTTTTCATAATACCTTTATTTTTAGTTATGGTTGGTTTTAGTATGATATTTTATTTTCACCTATAAGAAATAAATACCTCAACAATTATGAAATAAGACATTACTTCATTATCCTACGTCTATGTCAAAAAATGTGTTTGCATAATTTTTGTTTTCCAATTTAACAGAATGTTCATATGATTTACTCCATTATATACTATTTTGATAAAAATCTTATACCAATTCAAAAAAAGATGCTCAATTTAACAACTATGAGTATGTCCATAAAAGTAACAACTCACATGTAAAAAGTGGGTAACGTGGAAATAACAAATTATCAAATGAAAAAGTGCGCCACCCAATCGATAAAGTAGATGGATTCACTCTTATGGAAAATAATCTATTGTTTCATAGTTTACCATAACCTGCCACATTCCATGAACTCCGAGAGAATGCTAAAATATAAAACGAATTATATAATTTCAAAAATAAAAAAATAAATTGGTTTTTGTTTTGTTTTATTATTATTTTTATTATATATGTTTCCCCTTTTTCAGAATTCTCATAATGCATCACGGTCCACAATCCACGTAGAAAACCCGAAGAGAAGTATGTTATTGATTTCTTCCCCTTCCTAGACAACCACCAGCTGTGAGAATGAATTTTCGAGACAAAATCGAGGAGAAAATTTTCGATTGGGTGCTTGTAGCACTGCTTGCACCACTTGGATTTGTGCTTGCAGCACTTGGATATTCGTTGCGTTATCTGATTTGCTACAAAAGTAACGTTGATAATCTCAAAACCCAAGTTGAGGAGCTGCTAGGGGCCAGAGATAGACTGAAACATGATGTTGATACTGCAAGAAGCAATCTAATGAAAATTGAAGATGATGTTAAGAGACAGCTTACCGAATCTGATGATATAATAGCAGTGGCGGAGAAAATCCTTGAATTTGATAACATGGGAAGGTATCCTAATATGATGTCCCGTTTTCAAGTGAGCAGGAGGGCAGAAAAGGCAGCATGGGAAGCCGAGAATTTGAAGGATGAGATCATTGAGATATTAAAGTTCAATAGAGTTGGATATCGTGAGTCTACACGAGTAGGAGGGACCGCGATATCTAATAGAGGGTATGAGTCCTTTGAATCAAGAAGGCTTATATTAACTGATGTTCTGGAAGCACTTAAAAATCCTAATATCACTAGGATTGGGCTGTACGGGATGGGAGGTATCGGGAAAACCATGCTAGTCAAAGAAGTTTTAAAACAAGCTGAGAGATATCAGTTGTTTGACAAGTACCTTTTTGTAGTTGTATCCAATCCTCCAGACTTGAAAAAGATTCAAAGAGAAATTGCGGAGAAATTGGGTCTGAAACTTGAGGGGGAGATCACTGAATCTGTACTAGCAGATCGACTATGCGAGCGATTGAAACAAGAGAATAGGGTCCTTATGGTTTTGGATGACATTTGGAAGTACCTGGACTTGGAAGCTCTTGGGATTTTCTTTGGAGATGATCAAAACGGGTGCAAATTATTGCTGACGTCCAGACTTCAGAATATACTACGCGATTTTATGGATGCCCAAACGCAGTTTCCAGTTGGAGTTTTATCAGATGATGAAGCGATAAGCTTGTTTGAGAAGATAGTTGGGAATTTAGCTAAAACCGGTGAATTCAAATCTAATATGCATCAAATTGTCAAAGAATGTGCTGGATTACCAATTGCCATTACAACCGTTGCAAATGCGTTGAAAAATAAAAAAAATATATATGTTTGGAAGGATGCACTCAATAAGTTGAAAATGTCTTGCCCAATAAAGATTGAGGGAATGGATGAGGTGTACAGAAGTATAAAGTTGAGTTACGATTTCTTAGAAAGTGATGCAAAGTCATTATTGTCGCTTTGTAGTCTACACCGAGAGGATAACAACATAGAAGTAGAAGACTTGTTGAAATATGGTGTGGGTTTGGACTTGTTTCACATCGTCCGTAAAATAGAGGATGCCAGATGTAGGGTGCACGCATTGGTTGAAGAACTCAAAGATTCTTGCTTCTTGTTGGATGGTAATTATAATGGAACAGTCAAAATGCATGCCGTAATTCGTGACGTCGTCATTAATATTGCAGTTGAAGAAAGGCATATGTTTACCATAAGAACTGCTATTGAATTGCAAAATCTGTCTAAAAGGGAAGATGCAGTTGCAATTTCATTGCCTTACATTAACGATGATTTAGAGCTTCCTAATCAGTTTGAATGTTCAAAGCTTAAGTTACTTTTGTTGTTCAGGCAAAAAGTTGGTTTCCGTATTCCAGATTCATTTTTTGAAGGGTTAAAGGATCTCAAAGTGTTGAAGTTATCTAGAAGCTGGTCTGGAGTACTTCCTTCATCACTTTCGTCCCTTGAAAATCTCCAAACATTGTGTTTAGACGGTGAGGTACAGAATGCAATCATAATTGGAGAACTGAAGAATTTGAAAGCTCTTAGCCTTTCATTGTCCGATACTGAACGGTTACCACAAGAGATAGGGCAGCTGACTCACCTTCAATTACTAGATTTGAGAGGATGTTCTAGACTTCAATTTATTCCACCCAATGTATTATCTAATCTGAAGAGGTTAGAAGAATTATATTTGCCAGATGATGTTGAATGGGAGGTGGAAGTACAAAGCACAGAAAAAATTAATGCAATGGTCTCAGAGTTGGACCATTTGTCTCACTTGACCAAGTTACATATACGTATTGAGAATGCAAAGATTCTACCAAACGCCATGGTTTTTGAAAGGTTGGAAAGCTATAGAATAGCCATAGGCAGTGCTTCTCTCCGGGGTGAAACTTTGGAAACTTCACGAATTTTAAAGCTCAAAATAAGCTTTCAATCGGACAATGGGTATAAAGTATTATTTAGGAAATGTGAAAATCTCATTTTGGATGAAATGAAAGGTGTCAAAAACAATCTTTACGAATTAGATTCAGAAGGTTTTCAAAGTTTGAAGCATCTCACAGTCCAACACAATGACGAGATTCAGTATATTTGCATGTCTATGGGGGTTCTTGATTCTGTCTTTCCTAGTTTGGAGTCAATTACCTTGCGGAATGTGAACAATTTGGAACGGATATGCTACACGCAACTTTCAACGAAGACTTTTTGTAACTTGAGAGTAGTAAAAGTGAGCAAGTGTTGTAAGTTGGAATCTGTCTTCTCCTCATCTATGGTTGGAAGCTTTATACACCTGCAGGAAATGAATATAAAAGATTGCGAGATAATGAGTGCAATAGTTGCGATAGAAAGAGAAGAAGAAATTGAGGTCAATAGTGACGACAACATTATGTTTGAAAATCTCCATTCTTTGAAATTAAGGAAGTTATTCAAGTTAAAGGGCTTCCTCTCTGTTGTTGATTCTCTTGTACTTTTCAACGGGAAGGTATGTTTAAGATTTAATTTTAAATTTTACTCTTTAAATGTTGACAAGTCTTCCACAACCTAAAATAAAAAATAAAAAATATTAGACTACATATTGTTGATATCAAGACACATTTTCTTTTTGAAAATTGCACCAAATGATCAGAAGTATTGTTTTTGCTTTTTTTTTTTTTTGTCAATATATAATCTTTTTTATATTTGTCTCATTTATCCGTTTTTTCTTTTTTGATGAAAAATAAAGGTGTTTGACTGAACCACATTTGATTCGACGCCAATATGAACATTAATTACTTGATTTTTATATTGCACCAAACTTTATTTCATCTGAAGCAATCTGATGCCTTATTATAGATTAGGGTGCAATGAGTTTGCCTAGTGGATTGGCACCTTACTATTAACTGTTTTTTGAATGGGCTTGTTCGGGCACCTTACTATTAACTGTTTTTTGAATGGGCTTGTTCTACACAATAGTAGTTATAGAAACATACAAAGTAATTTGGATATATTATAAATTCATGTATTTTTTTTTGAAGTTTCTCACTTTTAGTCTCTAGATATTGGTTAAATTCAAAATTGTACACTTTTTTATTTATTTATTTGGTGGTGTGTATTTTCACTAATACTTATCAATTTATATGCCAGTAATACAGTCTAATGGTCACCGCTGTTTTAATCTTTTCTTTTATTTTTTTTTAGTTTTTTTCCCCTTAGCACTGATGGCCATTTTTTTTTGATAACAAACACTGATGGTCACTTTAAATATTTAATGAGTAGCATAAAAAAAAGGTCCAATAGGAAATCTAGCAACTACCGTAGGTAGCATTGTAAAATATTACAAGAAAAGGTCAATGAACAAGAGTTTTACAGAAGAATAACCAAATTCTCTAATCGAGATAAATCACAAATTGAACATACTCATATAAAATGTTTTTTAGAAGAACATACTTATATAATTAGTTTATGTATTCTGTATTTTAAATTGATTATCTATCTATTATATTGCAAGTTTGATACATCCTAATATACTTTTTACACTTGCCAAATTTTCTAAAAAATATTATATTCCAAAATTTGCATTTGGAATATGTATATGCTCTCCTCTTTTGTATGGAGGATCTTATTTTAAAAAAATAAAATACACAATATTTTTAATTTGTAATCACATGTAAATGTAGTTAAAGTATAAAATTTGTTTCATAATTTTATAGAATTTGAACTTTTACTTTCCAATTTTGTGTGGGACAGAGGATTTGTAAGTGAAGAATAGAATAATGTTATCTTAAAATAGTTTCAAACTTTGTCAAACTTTTTTTTTATGAGATCAAACTTTTATATTTTTTAAAAATAGATCAAACTTTTATATTTATTAAAAATAAATACATTATATAATGAAAAAGGTTTAATTACTGTTAACAAGTTTGATAGTGTTTAAATTCCTTTAAAAAATAGTTTTTAAATTGGTGAAATTTGTTTAAATTTAGTATAATACCAATACTAGAATTGTCTTTTTTATTTTCTACTACAGCTTGGAATGAAACATTTTTCCAAAAATTGTGCATATTAATTTAAAATTTTCTCAATATACTATTATCGAATTTGAGTTCTATTTGTTATGCATATAGAGAGAGAATCCAGTTTGGAAATTAAATTGAATTTTCATCCTTATAAGCATTATCATAATCTAAATTTCATCAGCAATTCTTTTAGTACGGACATGACCATTGAGAAAAAGCTTGAAGAAATGATACTAAGTACCTCTTAAATTGACCTCTAATTTTCTGTTCTAGACACCATTTGAAGCCAAATTCACTTTCCACACAATAATGGCAAAATTATGTAGTGTCCCTTAAGCCTATGTGCGATGGATAGTCTCAATGCAACAATGACATGACAGAATTTGTTTATTTGAGCATAATTTCATTCCTTTATAAAATAAGAGAAAGGTAGTGGTTATGTTTTAGAGAAAATGGTGGTTCAACTGGTCATTGATTATCATTTTTGTATTATATTTTTGTAATAAGTTTTTGATAATTTTTGGGTTGAGATTTGTGTACTATGGTTGTTAGGGCTAATAGGTGGTTGTTTGGATTGATTTGTAATGTTGTTTTGCTAATTTGTGGAGTTGTTTGCACTAATCTGAAGGGGGAAGAGGGACAAGATTTTGGAGGGAAGGGGGTCAAGTTTTATTCCTTGAGCCCAATTTGAATTAGTCCCTAGTATATACATTAAAAAAATTCTGCATCTTGGGGAAGGACCGGGGGGGGGGGGGGGGGGGGGGGGGGGGGGGGGGGGGGGGGGGCTGCNATTTAGTTCTTCTACCTTATTTTGATTTTTCCTATCTTTCTGTTTACTCTTCCAAGCCTTGCAGTTTCTTCTTATGTGACCTTCTTTGTCATAGTAGAAACACTTGAATTTTCCTTTCGATTCTGACTGACTTCTGGATTTACCACGCCCCTTAGAATTTCTAGTCCTACTCCTCCCCCTATTCTCTGTGACAAGAGCTTGTGCATTATCCTTGGCCATGTCTTTTCTTCTTGTTTCTTTATTGAACAAGCTATCCTTGACCATTGCAAGTTGTAACACACCATTTGGAGCAGAGTTACTAAGTGACACCACAAAAGTCTCCCAACTGTCAGGTAAGGAGCTCAGAAGTAATAAAGCTTGAAACTCATCATCAATTATCAGCTTCTTATAACCATTTGATTCACCAAGTCTTGGAACTCACTCAAATGCTCGGCAACGGATCTCCCTTCCTTAAGCTTCAAATTCACAAGCTTTCTAGCCACAAAAGCTTTATTTTGAGCTATCTTTCTTCATTGAGACCCTTCAATTTTTCCCAAAGAGCTTCTATTTAGTCTCTTGAGATACATGATGAAACACACTCACATCGATGCATTGTCTAATACATCCAATGGTTTTTCTATTTAACTTCTCCTAGTCTTTTTCAGACATCTCACTTGGCTTAACACTATCTTCTCCTAGTCTTTTTCGGACATCTCACTTGGCTTAGCACTATCACCCTCGATAGGATCATGCAAATCCTTACAGTAAAGGACATCCTCCATCATCAGCTTCCAAATCAAATAATTTGACGCCGTGAGTTTAATCATAGTGCTCATATTCATATTCGTATTTTCCATTTAATTCAACATAAGACAATCACGTCCAACAACCAATGCTCTGATACCACTTGTTGGGATAAATTCCTGTCTATGTGTGAATTAAATTAAATATAACCCAAGCAACAAAGAAAATAGAAATCTACGAAAACGATAAAAAAATCAACCAACAAGAACACCAAGAAATTACGTGAAAAACCCTCCAGTGTAGAGAGAAAACCATGAGGCAAATCTGATCAATCCATTATAATAAAATAGAGATTACAACACTCAAGTTATACCCAAAACCTTAGTTCACAATAAATTGAGAAAATACAAAAATACTTCTAGGAACAAATACAACCTCATCACATAACCCAGTAGCAAGATCTTCCACTCTGAATACTTTAACTCTATGTAGTTGTAGCATCCAAATAATCATCCTAGAGAAAACTCCCAATTTATCTTCCTTGTGTGTTTTGAGCAAAAGAAAAATCACATTTTCTTTTTTCCCTCAGTGCCGTTCAAAGCACTAATCTTTTTCCTTCAGTCGGCTTCAAATTTGTGTTTTAGTCTTCAATCTCTCTCACATTCTCTATATCATGTATCTACTCGTGAAAGAACACAATATGCTTTATATAAAAGCACCTGCCACTGCCTACACTCCTATTCCTAAAGTAATTTGGAATAGAAGTCTTGTATACCAACTTTCACCTATTTCACGTTTAAATAGGATTCAATAAATATGAACTTAGAGTCCTATGTGGGCTGGACTCCTATTAGGTGCCGTGCACCTCAACAAATAGGAAATCTAGCAACTACCGTAGGCAGCATTGTAAAATATTACAAGAAAAGGTCAATGAACAAGAGTTTTACAGAAGAATAACCAAATTCTCTAATCGAGATAAATCACAAATGGAACATACTTATATAAAATGTTTTTTAGAAGAACATACTTATATAATTAGTTTATGTATTCTGTATTTTAAATTGATTATCTATCTATTATATTGTGCCTTTGACACATCCTAATATACTTTTTACACTTGCCAAATTTTCTAAAAAATATTATATTCCAAAATTTGCATTTGGAATATGTATATGCTCTCCTCCTTTGTATGGAGGATCTTATTTAAAAAAAATAAAATACATAATATTTTTAAGTTGTAATCACAAGTAAATGTAGTTAAAGTATAAAATTTGTTTCATAATTTTATAGAATTTGAACTTTTACTTTCCAATTATGTGTGGGACAGAGGATTTGTAAGTAAAGAATAGAATAATTATATCTTAAAATAGTTTCAAACTTTGTCAAACTTTTTTTTTATGAGATCAAACTTTTATATTTTTTAAAAATAGATCAAACTTTTATATTTATTAAAAATAAATACATTATATAATGAAAAAGGTTTAATTACTGTTAACAAGTTTGATAGTGTTTAAATTCCTTTAAAAAATAGTTTTTAAATTGGTGAAATTTGTTTAAATTTAGTATAATACCAATACTAGAATTGTCTTTTTTATTTTCTACTACAGCTTGGAATGAAACATTTTTCCAAAAATTGTGCATATTAATTTAAAATTTTCTCAATATACTATTATCGAATTTGAGTTCTATTTGTTATGCATATAGAGAGAGAATCCAGTTTGGAAATTAAATTGAATTTTCATCCTTATAAGCATTATCATAATCTAAATTTCATCAGCAATTCTTTTAGTACGGACATGACCATTGAGAAAAAGCTTGAAGAAATGATACTAAGTACCTCTTAAATAAAAAGAAATTATTACTCTTCTTCCTTCTTAATTCTTCCTTATAATAGTTAGTTAATTTAAATCTGGTCTTTAGAATATAATTTAATTAAGTTTTATTTGTAGGTTGTCTTTCCGAACTTGGAGGAATTGAAAATAAAAGGCATGGATAGCATGAAGATGATTTGGTCCAATCAACTCATTTCAGCGGGGGGGGGGGGGGGGTTGGGTGGTTGCAACGCCCCCTTGGCCCTAGTCCCTAACTAGATGAAGAAAGATAAAAGATTGATATTCACTAAATAAGGTATGTTATTGGCCAAAAGGAAAGAACATATGTTTAGTTATGGAAAATGTTAAAGTAGTAATCAATTTAACTACAAAAGGTTTATAAACTAATGTGGTAATGAATGTGATTAATAAAAACATATTTTATATATATAGATATATAATAAATAAGTTTGTTGATTATATTTTAGTAGTGTTTAAAAATTTACACATTTTAAAAAAGTTGCAATTCTGTTGGCAATTCATGTTTAGGTCTTTACTCCAAAGTACTATTGATTTAATTTCTCAAGTCATATAGGATGTGAGTGCGTTGTTTTCCCCAATTCTTCATGGTTAGTTCTAAATGACATGATGGTGGAACCAATGTGCATTGGTTAGCTATTCAAATATTTTTCATTTTTTTTTTCCTTGGTTATTATTTTTGATATGATACATTGTATTTGTCTTGTCCTGCTTTAAATTGAACGAAACTTGGTTCAATTAGTTTAGTATGTAATTTAATATTTTATTGCTTATATCTAGCTTTAATATTGAAATTTTCTAATTGGACAACAATTTTGCATCAGATTTTAAACTATAAGTTGCTACCTCCTAGTTGAACTCAAATCATTCATGTTAACGGAAGCTCCGAAATATTAAATAATTTTCCTTGAATTGATCCTTTTATCTATGTTGCTTGGACTATTTCATTCTTTTTAATTTTTTAATTAATGTGCTGATACTTTTTCTGTGCTTGAGTGAGCTTGTTAGGAACCTTATCCCTTGAATTTATTCAATTTAAATTAGTGCATGCCATGGATTTAGATGTGTAGATGATTTAGATACATCTAGTCCCTGTTCAAATTTGTTGCAATATATTATAATCCCAAACTAATTGTTTTAGAGGATATTAATCTCTTTATTTCCCAGGATAAATTCCCTAACTTGGAAGAATTGTATTTGGATGAGGGCGATGCCATGAATGAGACATGTGGCGGACCGTCAGAAGAATTCTGTTGCAACTGGCTAAAACAGCTTACCTTGTACGGAAACGGTGAAATTCCAAATGTAGAGGCTCCAATTGCAAGAGCAGGAGTATCAGATTTTCGCAGATTAAAGAATATTGTGCCATTCTCATCCACATCTTTCCACTACTTAATGCAATTGTATGTATCCAGATCTGATGTATTGATTAGTTTATTAACTCCCTCAACAGCCAGAACTCTCGTGCAACTCCAACTGATTAGAATTGAGAATTGCAAAAGAATAACAGAAATAGTTGCAAATGAGGGAAGTGAAGCAGAAGCAGGAGATGAGATCGCTTTCAATAATTTGAGACTTTTGTCCTTAAATTGCTTGCCGAGTCTCACAGCCTTCCATTTGGGGAATCGCACCATCAAATTCCCATCATTGGATGAAGTATTTGTGTTCGACTGTCCTAAATTGAAGATTTTCTGTAGTGGAGTCTTAAGCACGCCAAAGCTAACCGGGGGTTGGATGGAAGAAAAGCGGATACTCAAAGAGGAGGGGGATGGAGATGTTGATCTTCTTAACGCTAGAATAAAAGAGTATTGGGAGGCTAAATTGGAAACTTGCGACCAAAAGTTAGCTGAAAAGGTATGTTGCCATGCTTTCATGCCGTAGTTCCTCATTATTTTTATTTTTTATTTTTTTAAAATCGTAAGTGGCTGCAAATTAATTTAGTTCCACTGCCGTATGTCATCATGTTGATATCTCAGCTAGCTGAATCCAAAATGTATAAAGTTATTAACGATTGTTATTTAGGTTTCGTTTGGCACTGGTTTAATTAAAAAGCATCAAAATTTTCTATTCAACCAGATGTCATTCAATTGCACCCACATTAAAACACAAATGTGGGCCTTTTGGGCCTTCATTCATGCATATTGCCTTCTTCAAATTACTTAACACAAAAGAAAAAAAAAAATAACAATTATTTGGGCCTTTAGAGAACCTTTTAATTTGTAAGTATCTTAGTAACAATGGTAGTCCGGGTATTCATTTTAAATTGGTATCAAGCTTACTTCTATGGCCCTATAAAAGTTTCATCTATTCATCTCTTTTAAACAGTGGAAGCTCCACTTGAAGCCCAAGGGTTCATGATTTCAACCCCCTGAATTGGCAAAAAAAAAAAAAAAATTATATATAATTTTTTTTTAAATTTTTTTGACCCTCTAAAATAAAATTTTGAACACCATGATCTTAAATATTTTTTATGTCCAACTAAAATAAATTTGAATATGATCATGTTATCAATATCTTGACCTTTAAAAAATAAATAACAAACTCAATAACAAACCAATTTGAGCTAAAATTTGGAAAAATAAAATAAAAATTAATAACCTCAACAACAGAAGTAGAAATTTGTTAATTAAAAACCTTAGAAAAAACCCATTTAGATCTTAGCAAATTTGAATTAAATCAATCAAATGGAAGATTAATAGATAAATGATTGTTTGGCTATGTACATTGAAAGAGACATAACTTGTAGGATTAATAATAAAAAATTTATACAGTGATTTCAAAATAAGAAACCTCATAAAAGGCAATTGTAAAACCTTTTTTTTTTTTTTGCGATGTGTTATATTCAAGTTCTCTTTTGTTTTAGATTTTGTATCATTTATGTTTCTTATTAACTCCTAGAAAATAATTATGGAGTTGCAACTGCTTCCAAATTATGTAATTAAAAAAAAAAAAAAAAAAAAAAAAGATAAACTCCCATATTGGTGTTGTAATTATTGTTGTTATTTGAAATGTAGTATCTTACAATGGTGTGGAATGTGAGAAATCTAATTTGAATAAAGCTGACATTGGTTTTTGTGATTGTTGGATCTTGTCTCTTTTGGTTTTAGTTGATCTGCATATTTGGTGGATGAGATCGGAACATTGTTCATAATATATTAACATCGTGCTCTTTCATATCATGTTGTTTTTGGATTACTTTGTAGCTTTTTTTTTTTTTTAATTTCAAAATACTTTTATTGTAGACTGATGCTAATGAAGGTGGGGAGAGTGAACATGACGCTAATGATGACTTGGAGAGAGAAACTACTAGTGAAGTTGGAGACACACAATGTGATGGAGAATGATGACTAGGGAGCAACTCAAAAGAAGATGGATCTTCCCTTTTATTGATTGATTTATTTCTGAGTGTTGTCTTTATGTGATTTATTTATTTTTGAAAGCCTATGTGATTATTACAATATATTATTTATTTTAAAACATATGTGATTGTTACACTATACAACTTTGTTGTAATTCTAGACTACTTACTACTCCTTCTGTATTTGTAACCATGAATTTGTAAACTATTAACCTACGATGGACTAATTTTCACCAATTGTGACACTGTTATAGTTGGAGTCATATTCACATGTAAGTGGTATGGTTGGCAATAGTTATGATAGACCTTATTTATGAATTAGTATACTATTCGCTTAAGATAGACCTTATTTAATGTTAATATGATGTGTTACTGCTAAAGGTGTGTTATAATATTCACATGTAAGCGGTGTAGTTGGTTAAATAGCGAAGTTTCATATTAGATAATGAGTTGTTTCTTCTCCAAAAAAAGAAAAAAAAGAAAAAAGATATGAGTTGTTAGTAAAACATAATTAGGCAAAACTCATAAACTTAAACTTTTGGATTCAATGGTGTTCCTATCAAGAAAGTTAATACCAGCCGTACTAGCGATATATACCATATCGGTCATTAAATTGATACTAGTATTTTTTTAAAATGTACTAGACAAAATGTAGAATTGTGCCATGTTGTATTGGCCGTATTGTAGATTTTTGGGTATTTTGGGCAGTATTGATGTTTCAGCCGATATAATAAAATGATTACATTGGATTAATGTACATAGGATAATACTTAGGCTTCTTTGTATAGGAAAATGATAAAGGTACTACAAATTTTACTAAATAATATTTACAAACTGATATGGCAATGAATGTGATTGGTTGACTTCAATCACTTCATAAAATAAATATTTGAATTGTCACTTTGTGATTGGTAACACACTAGTTTGTTAGCTCAATGTCGTAAAATTTATATCACTACTCATATATCTAACCTCAAAATGGTACACCAGTCAGTATCAAATATATTTCATTTTTTTGGCCAAACCAAAATGACGTGAAATTTACTCTCTGGTCCCTATATGTTATATGAATTATGAATTCAAATCTCCTCAAAGTGTTCTCACAATTGGAACCCATTCAGAGATTGCAAATGGTCATGTTTTGCCACTGATTCTTCAAAACCAATTTAAGAGAAAAAAAGAATTGTCCAAAACATGAAAGTATCTATCGCAACAGTTCTATACCATATCAGCACCTTGCGGGTGTTACAACTCAATGAACAAGTGACATCTACAAAATAGCCATGTTTGCTAAAAGTTGAATAAAAATGTTACAAATTTAATTCAAATATGATTTCTTAAAATTCAAATTAATATTCCACAAATTTTTTTAATCAAATTCATTTCCTATAAGGAGCCACATTGGTCATACAAATAAAGTTTATCTTGGTTCGTTTTTGCTTATGATGAACAATTAGGACCCCAATCTAAGGAAGGCATTGAGATATATCATGTGACATCAGGGATCTCATCTAACTTGGCCTCCCTCCTAGGATTGTGTCATGAAATTAAAAGCCAAATGGGGACCTTGTCCTTATTGAGTGTTTTTTCTATTTTTTTGAAAAATCCAAGATATTGTAAATTGAAAATTCATTTGTATTTATATAATTTAGATTTTTGGAATATTGAGATGAGCAGAGTTTTGATCAAAAAATAATAATAAATTTCAATTGTGAAGGTAGACCAAATTACGGAGGAAATCCCTTGGTGACCATAAATTACTTACAATGTGAGTGTGTTTGAGTAAAAATCAATTTTTAATTAACCTTGGTCCCTTGATTATACTTTCAAGTTACTTGAAGTGAATATCTAACTTCGAAAACTAAGACATAGGGTTTAGAAAATTTTAACTTAATAGGACTTGTTTAGAAATGCATGAGTTCACATGAGATTATTAGAATGAGAAAATCCTAATTGTTAAAGTCCCTAAATGACTAAGTTATGAACCTAATTTGCCTAAGTTATCTCGAAGTAAACTAATGCACAGTAAATTAATCCAAAGAAGATCATCTCGAAGTAAAGTAAATTGTAGGAAATGTAAAGGATTCAAACCTAAATGATTATTCTAACGATAAATTGATTTAAAGTAAATAGTAAATTCTATAAAACTTCAATAAAAAAAAACTAAATATTGCATCAATCTACTTGAATACTTGAATAAATGATAACACGAGTACAAGAAAATGAACATACATGCAATGCTTTAAAAAAAAAACACAATTCAAAGAATTGAACGGGGGGGGGGGGGGGGGTTCAAGGCTTATAAATAAGGTTGAACTGTGATTTTATAATTATTTAAAATACAAATAAAGGTAATAAATTTGTAAAATTAGCAAAAGTTAGTAAAAAAACATAAATTAGGTTTGAAAGGTCAAGATTTGTAGCCCAAGCCCACGAGATATGGAATATGAGCCCAACAAGCCCAAAACAATGAATTTGTAGAGAGTTGGTGAAAGATCTAGACTAATAGTGTATTAAACAACATTTAGTTATGGTTCTAAAGGATGAACAAGTACTACAACACATTTGAAATTTGAATAAACTGATGTCCGAAGAGATAAATTATTGTTTGAAAGGCCAATACAATTCTTAAAGCTACATAAATCTTCCTTCTTAATTTCTTTCTCTTTCTTGATTCTGATCCCTCTAATGGGAGATATCTTACATTTATATAGTTTTCTTTTAGACTATCTTGGTTATCCACTTGTCCTTCATCCAAGCGTTCACTTGAGTATATGTCACATTGGGTATCTTCTTAGGTCTTCCACGAGTGGTAGTAGCTGAGACTACACTGTTCAGGAGTCTTTTCCACATAAATGCGGCCAGAAAAGTTACTGCAGGGCATTTAATGCGGTGGTAGCAGCTTTTCCTTAAGATATTCTCCACTCTTATCATCATCTTTATGCACACCTAAAGTTCATCCTTATCGTTGGAACTTCCAGGGAGATCTCCTAAACCACCCAGGTACTAGTTTGACCGATATTCTTCATATCCGATGAGGACAGGATCCTTGGATTGTATCTATCTACTATTTCCTTGCGTCGTTCTTCAGTCTAGGGCCCTCCCAATCATTTACTCTCTCCTCCTCGGACGGATTCATATTTCCTAATAGGGTCCAAGGCCCAACATATAAGTGCGGGCTTTTATTCCCACAAGGTTCATAAAACCATTTTCTTTACTAATCTTTCAGATTTAAAATAAAACCATTTTCAACATATATGATAAATTTCACATTCACATATAAAAACAAAATATTCTTGAAATACTTTTAAATTTAACAAATAATAATAGATTGTGAAATTTTCTATCTTTTAATCCAAGAAAATAGAGAGAGAAGAAAAAAACAAAAATAAAAAAACTTTAATATCTAAAAGAAAAATAAAAATATATATAATCAAAGAAGACATTAATAAAATACAACCAAGGTTAGTGTGNCTTGTCATTTAGTTTGCAAGAGTTGATACTTTGGGTTAAGTAACGTGTTTTAGCTTGGTCAGAGAGTGTAATTAAGTGTGTGTGTGTGTGTGTGTGTTTAATAGTCAGTTTGTTTCTCAAAAAAAAAAAATGTTTGCAAGAGTTGGGGGTAAGAGGTTAAAACCTTAAAGTTAAAGCCCTCATCTCTCCCTTCTTTGGAATTTTTAGTTAAAAAATGGCATCCCTCGAATCAACTGAACCATGACCAATTCAACAATTCACTAGTTATTCCAAAAATTCAAACGCTTCAAGACTTTATTTAAAGTTGGCCAATTTTCTTAATTAAAAAATTGATCTGGGCTTGGGTAGTTTCTAATTAACCCAATTAGATTGGACGGTCTGGTATGATTTTAAAAACTATGCTTACAAGCATAAAGATTTTAAGGAAGTTTTTCAAAACGGTTTCTATTTCATTCTAATTTCTCGCTCTTAAGCATTGAGAAAAAGCTTGAAGAAATGATACTATGTATTGCCACACAATACCTCTTAAATGAAAAGGAATTATTACTCTTCTTCCTTCTTAATTCTTCCTTATAATAGTTTCCTCTTTGTTAATCGTGGTCTTTAGATATAATTTAATTAAGTTTCATTTATTGACTCAATGTGTACGTGAGAATTGTAGGTTGTCTTTCCGATCTTGAAGAATTTGGAAATAGAAGGCACGGATTGCATGAATATGATCTGGCCTGACCAACTCATTTCAGATTTCTCTGGCAAACTATAAAAACTAACCGTTTCAGGTTGCACAAATCTTACAAATATTGTTCCGCCCAATATGTTAAGAACGCTCCGAAATCTAAAAGAATTGAAGACAGAAAAATGTGGCTCCATAGAAAAGGTATTTGATATCCAAGGGACAAATAATGTTGAAGAATCACGTGATATAGTAGCCGCTGAACTTATTTCCTTAACATTAAGAAATCTGGAAAAAGTGAAACACGTGTAGAGTAAGACTGTACAACCTTCCAATTTGTTGGATTGCTGAGCCTCACAGCCTTCCATTTGGGGAATCACACCATCAAATTCCCATCATTGGTTAGAGTAAGACTGTACAACTGTCCTAAATTGAAGATTTTCTGTAGTGGAGTCTTAAGCACGCCAAAGCTAAGATATGTTTGGATGGAAGGAGAGTTGATAAACAAAAAGGAGGGGCATGGAGATATTGATCTTAACGCTGGAATAAAAGAGTATTGGGAGGCTAAGGGGTGTTTGGTAGAGTTGTTTGAAAATTGTTGTTTATAGTTTTTTGAAATACGTGTGGGTGAAAAAGTGTGTTGAAATGCGTAAAATGCTGTTTAAAAACTAAAAAATGTTGTTTGAAAATACAATCCAAACGGGCCCTGGAGACTTGCGACCAAAAGTTCGCTGAAAAGGTACATTGCCATGCGGTAGTTCCTAATTAAATTTTTTTTTTTTTTTTAAATCGTAAGTGGCTGAAAAATGAACATACAAGCAATGCTTTAAAAAACAAACAATTCAAAGAATTGAAAAGGGGGGGGGGGGGTTCAAGGCTTATAAATAAGGTCGAACTGTGATTTTATAATTATTTAAAATACAAATAAAGGTAATAAATTTGTAAAAATTAGCAAAAGTTAGTAAAAAAACATAAATTAAGTTTGTAAGGTCAAGATTTGTAGCCCAAGCCCACAAGATATGGAATATGAGCTCAACAAGCCCAAAACAATGAATTTGTAGAAAGTGGGTAAAAGAGCTAGATTGATAATGTATTAAACAACGTTTATTTATGGTTCTAAAGGATGACCAAGTACTACAACACACTTGAAATTTGAATAAACTAATGTCCGAAGAGATAAATTATTGTTTGAAAGGCCAATACAATTCTTAGAGTTATAGTAAATCTTCCTTCTTAATTTCTTTCTCTTTCTTGATTCCGATCCCCTCTAATGAGAGATCTCTTACATTTATATAATTTTCTTTTAGACTATCTTGGTTGTCCACTTGTCCTTCATCCAAGTGTTCACTTGAGTATATGTCCCATCGGGTATCTTCTTGGGTCTTCCACGAGTGGTAGTAGCTGAGACTACACTGTTCAGGGGTCTTCTCCACATAAATGCGACTAGAAAAGTTGCTGCAGGGCATTTAATGCGGTGGTAGCAGCTTTTCCTTAAGATATTTCTCCACTCTTATCATCTTTATGCACACCTGAAGTTCATCCTTAACGTTGGAACTTCCAGAGAGATCCCCTAAACCACCCAGGTACTAGTTTAACCGATATTCTTCAAATCCGAGGAGGACAGAATCCTTGGATTGTATCTCTCTACTATTTCCTTGCGTGGTTCTTCAGTCTAGGGCCCTCCCCAATCATTTACTCCTCCTCGGACGGATTCATATTTCCTAATAGGGTCCAAGGCCCAACATATAAATGCGGGCTTTTATTCCCACAAGGTTCATAAAACCATTTTCTTTACTAATCTTTCAGATTTAAAATAAAACCATTTTCAACATATATTGATACATTTCACATTCACATATAAAAACGTAATTCTTGAAATACTTTTAAATTTAACAAATAATAATAGATTGTGAAATTTTCTATCTTTTAATCCAAGAAAATAGAGAGAGAAGAAATAACAAAAATAAAAACTATTAATATCTAAAGAAAAATAAAAATATAATATAAAATCAAGAGAAGACATTACAATAATAGCTACCTAATGGTTAGTGTGCTTGTCATTTAGTTTGCAAGAGTTGATACTTTGGGTTAAGTAACGTGTTTTAGCTTGGTCAGAGAGTGTAATTAAGTGTGTGTGTGTGTGTGTGTGTGTTTAATAGTTAGTTTGTTTCTCCAAAAAAAAAAAAAAAATGTTTGCAAGAGTTGGGGGTCAGAGGTTAAAACCTTAAAGTTAAAACCCTCATCTCTCCCTTCTTTGGAATTTTTCGTTAAAAAATGGCATCCCTTGAATCAACTAAACCATGACCAATTCAACAATTCACTAGTTATACCAAAAATTAAAAAAAAAATAAAAAATAAAATAACTAAACCATGACCAATTCAACAATTCACTAGTTATACCAAAAATTCAAACGCTTCAAGACTTTAATTTAAAGTTGGCCAATTTTCTTAATTAAAAAATTGATCTGGGCTTGGCTAGTTTCCAATTAACCCAAATTGAGTGGACAGTCTGGTATGATTATAAAAACTATGCTTACAAGCATAAAGGTTTTAAGGAAGTTTTTCAAAATGGTTTCTATTTCATTCTAATTTCTCGCTCTTGACCATTGAGAAAAAGCTTGAAGAAATGATACTATGTATTGCCACACAATACCTCTTAAATGAAAAGGAATTATTACTCTTCTTCCTTCTTAATTCTTCCTTATAATAGTTTCCTCTTTGTCAATCATGGTCTTTAGAATATAATTTAATTAAGTTTCATTTATTGACTCAATGTGTATGTGAGAATTGCAGGTTGTCTTTCCGATCTTGAAGAAATTGGAAATAGAAGGCATGGATAGCATGAATATGATCTGGCCCGACCAACTCATTTCAGATTTCTTTGGCAAACTAGAAAAACTGACCGTTTCAGGTTGCACAAATCTTACAAATATTGTTCCGCCCAATATGTTGAGAACGCTCCGAAATCTAAAAGAATTGAAGATAGAAAAATGTGGCTCCATAGAAGAGGTATTTGATATCCAAGGGACAAATAATGTTGAAGAATCACGTGATATAGCAGCCGTTGAACTTATTTCCTTAACATTAAGAAATTTGGAAAAAGTGAAGTACGTGTAGAGTAAGACTGTACAACCTTCCAATTTGTTGGATTGCTGAGCCTCACAGCCTTCCATTT
The DNA here is from genome assembly GCF_002906115.3 of Quercus suber. Lineage (NCBI taxonomy): Eukaryota > Viridiplantae > Streptophyta > Magnoliopsida > Fagales > Fagaceae > Quercus > Quercus suber. The sequence continues at coordinate 469,006 of NW_027069547.1, forward strand.
GGGGAATCGCACCATCAAATTCCCATCATTGGTTAGAGTAAGACTGTACAACTGTCCTAAATTGAAGATTTTCTGTAGTGGAGTCTTAAGCACGCCAAAGCTAAGATATGTTTGGATGGAAGGAGAGTTGATACTCAAAAAGGAGGGGGATGGAGATATTGATCCTTAACGCTAGAATAAAAGAGTATTGGGAGGCTAAATTGGAGACTTGCAACCAAAAGTTCGCTGAAAAGGTACATTGCCATGCCGTAGTTCCTTATTAAATTTTTTTTTTTTTTTTTTTAAATTGTAAGTGGCTGCAAATTAATTTACTTACACTGCCATATGTCATCATGTTGATATCTCATATCTAGCTGAACCCAAAATATAGGGTATTCATTAACAATGTATTTAGCATCAGCATTAATTTATATATAAAGTCAAATAAAAAAAACATAAAAATAAAAATAAAATAAAAACTAGCACATTTAAACCTGTAAAGTTCCATTTATATCATCATACGTACGTACCATGTTTCTTTAGCGATGAAGGGTCATTTGGATTGGTATCAAGTTTACCCCTATGGGCCTATAAAAGTTTCATCTATTCATCTCTTGCAAACAGTGGAGGCTCCACTTAAAGCCCAAGGGTTTAAATGATTTGAACCCCCTGAATTGGCATATATATATATATATATATATAATTTTCTTTTAAAATTTTTTTGACCCTTTAAAATACTAAAAAAAATTTTGAACATCATGACCTTAAATATTTTTTATGTCCAACTAAAATAAGTTTGAATACAATCCTATTATCAATATCTTGGCCTTTAAAAAATACAATAACAAAACTCAATAACAAACCAATTTGAGCTAAAATTTTAAAAATAAAATAAAAATTAATAAGCTCAACGAGTCAACAACGAAACTAGAAATTTGTTAATCAAAAACCTTAGAAAAAGCACATTTAGATCTTAGCAATTTTGAAATAAATCAATCAAATGGAAGATTGGTAGATGAATGATTGCTTGGCTATGTACATTGAAAGAAATGTTGCTCGTAGGATTAATAATAAAAATATTATACAATGATTTCAAAATATGAAACCTCATAAAAGGCAATCGTAAAACTTAAATTTTTTTTTTTTTTTTGGCGATCTGATATATTCAAGTTCTCTTTTGTTTTAGATTTTGTATCATTTATGTTTCTTATTAACCCCTAGAAAATAACCACAACTACTTCTAAATTATGTAATTAAAAAAAAAAAAAAAAAAGAGATAAATTCCCATATTGGTGTTGTAATTTTTATTCTTATTTGAAATGTAGTGTCTCACTACAATGCGGAATGTGAGAAATTTAATTTGAATATAGTTGACATTGGTTTTTGTGATTGTTGGATCTTGTCGCTTTTGGTTTTAGTTGATCTTCATATTTGGTGGATGAGATCGGAACATTGTTCATAATATGTTAACATAATAACATAGTGCTCTTTCATATCATATTGTTTTTGGATTACTTTGTCTTTTTTTTTTATTCCTAAATACTTTTATTGTAGACTAATGTAGTGAAGGTGGGGAGAGTGAACATGACGATAATGATAATTTGGGGAGAGATACTACTAGTGAAGTTGGGGATACACAACGTGATGGAGAATGATGACTAGGGAGCAACTCAAAATAATATGGATCTTCCCTTTTATTGATTGTTTTATTTCAAAGTGTTATCTTTATGTGATTTATTTATTTTTGAAATCTATGTGATTGTTACAATGTATTATTTATTTTCGAAACCTATGTGATTGTTACACTATATGACTTTGTTTTAATTCTAGACTACATAGTACTCCTTCCGTATTTGTAAACTATTAACCAATGATGGACTAATTTTCAATAATTGTTACACTGTTACAGTTGGAGTCATATTCAAATGTAAGTGGTATGGTTGTTCAATGTTCATGATAGACCTTATTTATGAATTTGCATACTATTCACTTATGATAGACCTTATTTAATGTTAATGTGATGTGTTACTACTAAAGGTGTGTTATAATATTTATATGTAAGTGGTGTAGTTAGTTAAATAGTGAAGTTTCTCATTAGATAATGAGTTTTTTTTTTTTTTTTTAATCTCCAACAAAAAAAAAAAATAAGTGGTTAGTAAAATATAATTAGGCCCAAACTCATAAACTTAAACTTTTGGATTCAATGGTGTTCCTATCAAGAAAGTCAATACTGGCCATACTAGTGATATATACCATATCAGTCAGTAAACTAATTCTGGTATTTTTTTAATTTTAAAATGTACTGGACTAAATATAGAATTGTACCATGTTGTACCGGCCATAATGGTGTTTTTTGGGTATTTTGGGTAATATTGATGTTTCAGCCAATATAATAAATGATTACATTGGGTTAATGTACCTAGGATAATACTTAGGCTTGTAAAATAAGTGCAATTTAGATTATATTTTGATAAATATAAAAATAAATAAATCTTTTTATAGGAAAATGATAAAGGTACTACAAGTTTTAGTCTTTTACTACATAATGCTCACAAACTGATATGGCAATAAATGTGATTGGTGGATTTTAACCACCTCATAAATAAATATTTGAATTATTACTTTTTGATTGGTGAGTCGGTGACACACTAGTTTGTTAGCTCAATGTCGAAAAACTTTTGTCACTACTCATATATCTAACCTCAAGATGATACACTGGTATCAAAATATTTCATTTCTTTGACCAAACCAAAATGACACAAAATTTACTCTCTTGATCCCTATATGTTCTATGAATTACTCAATTCGAATCTCCTTAAAGTTTTCTTGCAATTGGAACTCATGTGGAGATTGCAGATGGTCATGTTTTGCCGCTAATTCTTCAAAACCAATTTGAGAGAGAAAAAAAAATTGCCCAAAACAAGAAAGTATCTCTCACAGCAGTTCTACCATATCAGCAACCTTGTGGGTTTTACAACTCAATGAACAAGTGACATATACAAAATAGCCATATTTGCAAAAAGTTGAATAAAAAAGTTACAAATTAAATCTAATATATGATTTCTTAAAATTTCAAACTCCACAAATTCTTTTAATCAAATTCATTTCCTATAAAGAGCCACATGGGTCACACTAATAAAGTTTATCTTGGCATTGAGATCTATCTAGTGACATCAGGGATCGACCTTGAGTTGTGGTCGTGCACTAGATTGATCATCTATATTATTCTTGGTGTTGGATATGATTACAAACCAGGGAACTCATCTAATTTGGCCTCCCTCCTAGTATGTCTCTTGAAATTGAAAGCCAACTAGGGACTTTGTCCTTATTGAGTGTTTTTTCTAATTCTTTCACAAATTCAGGATACTGTAAATTGAAAATTGATTTGTATTTATATAATTTAGATTTGGGGAATATTGAGTTGAGCAGAGTTTTGATTAGAAAAAATAAAAAATAAAAAATAAAAAATAAAAAAATAAAAATAAAAATAAAAATAAAAATTTAATTGTGAAGGTAGACCAAATTACGGAAGAAATCTCTTAGTAACCATAAATTACTTACAACGTGAGTGTGTTAGAGTAAAAATCAATTTTTATTTTATTTTATTTTATTTTATTTGATGGTGTAAAAATCAATTTTTTAATTAACCTTGGTCCCTTGATTATGCTTTCAAGTTCCTTGAAGTGAATATCTAACTTCGAAAACTAAGACATAAGGTTTGGAAATGTTTAACTTAATAGGACTTGTTTAGGAATGCATGAGGTCACATGAGATTATGAGAATGAGAAAATCCTAATTGTCAAAGTTCCTAAATGACTAAGTTATGAACCTAATTTGCCTAAGTTATCTCAAAGTAAACTAATGCACAGTAAATTGATCCAAAGAAAATCATCTCAAAGTAAAGTAAATTGTAGGAAATGTAAAAAAATTCAAACCTAAATGATTATTCTAACAATAAATTGATTTGAAGTAAATAGTAAATTATATAAAACTTCAATAAACAACTAAATATTGCATCAATCTACTTGAATACTTGAATAAATGATAACATGAGTACAAGGAATTAACCTACAAGCAATGCTTTAAAAAACAAACAATTCAAAGAATTGAAAAGGGGTTCAAGGCTTTAAAAATAGGGTGGAACTGTGATGATTTTATAATTATTTAAAATTCAAATTGTAAAACCTTAGAAAGTAAGGGCCCAAGCCCACTTAGAACAGTGGTACCTTGCCCCTCAAATCCAACCCAAACAACAGAATTTGTTAGAGAATGGGAAAACTAATCAAGTGCAAGATAAGGTTATGGCTAAGTCTCAGACCGAAGAGTCCAAAGTAGCAAATAAGTGTAACTGGAACAACAATTAAGGTTAATCTCCCCCTTAGGAAAGTCTGAGGATTAGTCTCTTGTATATAAGTTAGGTTCTTGTTCTTTATAGGGTAATTTTGTATTATCTTTACTGGCTTCTTTTTACTTAGAAAATATTCATCCCCCATTTCTAGAGGGTCTCTTTCCTTTTGTAATCCATTCCTTTACATCTTAACCCTCTGGCTGTGCATTCCAAGGCATTTCTTAGGATACTTGTCCCCACCAAGACCTTTCTAAAGGTGGTAGATGGAGTTGCTAGCTATGAAATTCCACGTAATGCAGCTGATGATGTTGGTGCAGAGCATTCAATACGAAGGAAGGAGGTATCTCTTTTAAGAAACTTCCTCCCACCAACCCTATTCCAACCGCTGCTCCTCTCCTATCCTCGGGCCTCCAAGGAACAATAGTTGCCCTGATTCTCTTGCTCTCCTAGGGTAGGTGTAGTCCTTGAAGTCTGCTTTATCCATCTTGGCCTGGATTAGGCGAATTTAACCTCGACTGGGACTCCTCAGTCCTTGGACCCCCCACAATAGCCCCCTAAAACCTTGCCTTTAGGAGATACTCTGAGAGTAAGGTTTTAGTAGTAGTGGGAGGTCTGTTACGTGCCAAACACATTCCCACATGGGTACTTCGTTTCACCTGTCTTGTGAACGCCCCTGAGGCTTCGATATCCAAGTCGTAGCAATTATTGCATCAAGCGGCTATTTGTCCCCCCACGTTCTAGGGTGTGACGGAGATCCAATGGCCCAAATTTCTAGGGATTAATGAGCGGAAAAATTACCGCTCATTTCCCATCCCTATATTACCGCTCTTGACTCTCTGTTGTCCCTAATCCCCAAACTTGAGATTCTTGGTCTCGAATCACTCATATCACATTTCTAACATCTATTTTTTAGGTATTTTTAATTTCTCTTTCTCATTTTTAATTCATGAGTTTCATTTTAGAGAGTTGAAGTTCAAAACTAGGAATATTAGAGTTTTTGAGCAAAAAACTTTTTTCTATCAGACCTTTTGGTTTGATTGATTGAGATTTGATCTAATTGACTGGTTTTTGCCCCCTAAGGTATAATTCTCTTGTATTTCTAGCAAATTTTTGAGGTGATCCTTCACTCTTTGAGTGTTGGAAATAGGAGTGCACGCCATGTGTTTGGTGAAATGTCCAAAAAAAATTTCATCGTCATTTGAACTCCGATGAGTCTCAGATTTTGACATTGTGTTATGTATGAGTCTAGGACATTACTCATGCATCGTGACATCCTTTTTATCATAGAAATTGGTTTGTGCCAATTTTCTCATTTTGTCCATGTCATTGTCTTGCATGCTTACTTGTGCTTATTTAAGCGTTGTCTGTATGCACCCATACTTTGCATTTCTTGTAAGTTGGTTCATACATATCATACATTCATTCTCCAATTGGTATTTGTTCTTATTCTTCTTGAGTCCTTTGTCATTCATGACAAAAAATGGGAGAAATTTTTGGACTTCAATGCACATGCATAGGAGGAGATATATTGATAGGGGGAGACTCACGTAGTTATTGACACATTGGTGTTTTCTTTTAAGATGTTTATTTTTCTTTGTTTGATGTTATGGTTTATCTTTTGGTACTTAGTTACTGTGTGCTTATACAAATCATTACATCGTGCTTTAAGTTTTTTTTTTTTTTTTTTTAATTATAATATTGGACATGCTATTAACTTATTATGTTTGGACTTAATTGCTTACATGTTTGGATGATCGTTGTAGTTAATGGTTTTCATTTGTTTGATCAAGTTGCATTCATATAGATCATATCATATTTACTTGATAGCATTTTATTCGATACTTGTAACTGTCCTCAACTATTAGGCCTAACGTCTAATTCATCTTGTGAGAATGTTTCAGGAGTCAAGTTTAATTTCAAGTTACTGTATTAGGGATGTTTCGTCCTAGAATAGCCAAAGTGAGAAATTGTTAAGCCCTTGTTTTTTCTTAGCTTAATTAATTTTGTACCATATTTCCTTGTAATTATGTTTACTTTTCATGTATTATGGGATTACAATCTAATTAGGTACATGTACTTGAGCCCTAGTCAAAGTTGCCATGAAGAAGAAGTCATGAACTAGTCGCACCAATGAGATACTTGCCTTCTCTATGAACTGGACATGTGGTAGATAAAGGAGAGACCTTTTTACTGAGCAAGTAGCGACCTACTCGCAAGCAATTCACTATTGTAACTTACTCAAGGATGGAGTCCAGCAAGTCATTCTTATCACCTGACCAACTTATAAGTCCAAAAGAGACATAACTCATTTCATTTGTATGTGTACATAAGAAAAACAAAGATAGCATTTGGAGAGCTTGTCTAGAGCAATATTTTGCTCATCCCTTTGTGTGAAAGAGAACCTCTGCTCATTAATTGAATCCCTACCATTCTCTCTTCTCTTTGTCTCTCATTATAGACATATCTTTGAGAAGAGATTGTTTCCATCATCTTCATCACCATACTTGAGTGTTAAGATTGGCTTGGAGCTAGAAATATTTTGGAGCAAACCACATTTCCAAGGGGACATGGTGGCTTATTGTTGGCAGCTCAATACATGGACTTCAGAAACTAGGTGAAGAACAGACTTGGTGTAGTTGGTTGATACCTAGAGCTTGTTGGGCTCAAGTACTAGTATAACTTTAGTCTAGAGGGCTTATTTGTGTATCTTGAACTGCAATTATTTACTAGTGGAGTTTCAATAGGGGTGCCACAGAGAGGTTGTTCTGCTCAGTTGCTTGAGTTTTCATCTTTGACAACATATTTGGGGTTTTCATGTGGTTTGCATTTTGTTGGGAAATTTAGATCCCGATTGATAGAATTAACAAGTTTTAAACTCAAGTTGTTAATTAGATTTATTATGAATAAAACTTGTTAAAACAAACAATCATCAATATCATGTCAAAATCATATGCAGGGAAAAAGTAAATAAGACAAAATATGATGACCGGGAAAACCAATGAAACAAACTAGTTTCATAGTAAAAACCTGGAGGGAAACCTTCCGAAAAGCAATCCACTATAGTAAAGAAAAGTTTCAGATCTGGTACAAACCTTTGTCCCTAGACTCTACAATCCTTATATATGAACTCATAGCAGAAACCTTCTACCTCTTCAGAACCTCTAAACTCTTCAATATATGAACGCCACCCTTTTTTATACACGAATCCCAATACGTGACTAATCAATTGTGCGGATCCCAGTACGCGACTTAATCACCAACTAGAAGAAGATTGTTGGCTGCAAAGTTCTTCACTTCATCAACAATAAAGATCAAGAAGTACTTGTTACAAAACTCTAAGGTGTAAAGACACACTAGCTTCTTTCTGAGTGAATAAGGCATCGGTCACCTTTTGCATATGTTCTCCTTGTATTCTCTTATGTGACGGCCTCTAAAATAAGCCATATATAAGTCTAGGGTTGTGAGAAAAGAAATCCGACACAAATACAAAAGCCCAGCCAAAAAATAAATCTAAAAATTCTGATTTCTATAACCTCGATAGATATCAGGTGTTGAGCAAGTGTTGAGCTTTAAACTTCGATAAATACAACTATCGAGGAGGTGTCAAGCAAGTGTCGAAGGGACAGAAGCTTTCTTGATCGATCCACCAGTTGTCGAGATTGTGATAACAATCAATTGAAGAGCTCGATAGATAGCCTAGCTGCCGAGAGGTGTCGAGCAGCTATCGAGCTGTCTGTCTGTAGGTGTCGAGCTATCTGTCCAGCTTTAATGAACAACTTTTCTTCACTTGTTTCTTGGTCCAATCTTCATGGCTTTAATACTAGAATTGAACAACATGTTTCTTGAAGTATTAAACATATCCTAGATCTACCCAATTACAAGTAAAGTGTGTTTTGTCAAAAGATTAGCCAACTACATAAATATTGACATATGTTCCTAATATGAATCACATATGTCCTAACAATTTTTAATCCATATTTTATATTTTGACAAATTGCATGAGAATGCACAATAGGCCATATTTACTAAATAATACTTTTAAAAAAAAAATATTTGTCAAAATAGCAATGTTTGATAGCCATTTGGCAAAATAGCCTTTGAAAAATGGAACTCGTCTTTTAGAAGACAATTTTCACTTGGACATGATGTCTAGTACAAATGTGGAACTTGTCTCTACATGATACGAGATATCAAAAATGTTATATTTTCAAAGAACTTTCAAACATTACTATTTTGGCAAATGTCTTTTTCAATTTATTATTTAGCAAAAATGCTCATACACCATATTATGGGGTGATCACCCTCATTTACTTACACTCATTTTATTTCCCAGTCAAAACTCATTCATATTATTATAAATAATAAAAGTTTTCTAGTATCATCTCATTTGTTAATATATAAGAATTATTTTGGTATTATTGAAAGTATGCAAAATAATTTATAATATAAATATATATATATATATATATAATGTTAAAATTTGACAAGATGGTACGAAATGGAGTGCGAGAGACTTGTTACTCTCCTCTACAATCCCTATTTTTTTAAATTAGGTTCTATTTTTGTTCTCTTGTCGAGGTTTCTGTAACTAATGCAAAATGAAGTGAGATGAATTTTCACTTGATAGACCTAAATTTTCATCACTAATCTTATATTTGAAAAATAGGAAGACGAATTCCCCTCCTCTACTCTTTTCTCATTCCATTTCAAAATTTTATTTTTTTTTAAAGAAAAGTAATAGGTTAAATTATTGATTACATTTATTTGCAAAAATAACTATTGTGCCACACAAACCTTCTCAACTAACATATAATATGAGAGAGAGAGAGAGAGAGAGAGAGAGAGGTTTTGTACAAAGACCCATTAATAATTTGTTGGGTATATATGTATGAATGAAATCTCACATTGAATAACGATGAGAAGAATGAGTAATTAATATAACACAACTGAGCTCATACCCATTGAACTTAGGCTTTTTGGGTTAGGTGTGTTTCTATATGTTATATTAATCACTCAAAGAATCTCTCCAAGGTGTTTATCTCCCTAACATAATTTCTTATGAGTGACTTTCACAATTACCCGATGTAACAATTTATATCACAAACTTTTAAGTTACTAAATTTGACCCTCATAAGATTTAGAATAAAGTGAAATCATTGAGATTTTTATATCAATGCACATTAAAATTTCTTTTCAATCCAAATTTTTGGAGGTCAAAATATAACAATTGAAAATTTTGTAAGACTAAATTGTGCAAATTGAAAATTGTCCACAAAATGCAATATCCATTAATTTGAATAGAACACTAACGATTTTATATTAATTCAAACTTTAAGAGGTAAAAACATAATAGTTCGAAGTTTATGAACTAATTAAAATGTGATAAATCACATGAGCTAAATTTGAATTTTTGCATTAAACAAATAAAAAATTAAAAGAAAACTAGAGGAGTCAAACTCAACTTATTAACTTAAATTTAAAACTCTCACTTCTTTTTTTCTTTTTTTTTTCTTTTTTTTTTTTTTGTGAATGGAAAACTTTCATTAAAGTACTACACCAATGCTGAATGTTCAGCCTTGTTACAAATTATATTATCAAGATTCAAAAGGTTCAGGACCATAAAAAACATCAAAAGAACTACGTACACTTGTTTTTACAACAACATGCTGTCCCACTTCTTAAATTTCATTCGTATGGTACCCACATACATATAATATATATATATATATATATAATTCTAGTTTACTTTTTTTTTTTCCTCTAATTATTTTGCTACAAACAAAGAAAGCCTAATCACACGTCCACTGATGGTAAACTAAGATTAGCTGGTGGGGTCTCAATGTTAGGCTCAATCTTCCCCATCATATATTCATGCTTAATAGATTGTTCATCTTCATCATGGTAAGCATAAGCAAAACCACCATGCCTTGTCCTATCCATGACTGCCACCTCATCATCCCTTGACACTCTTAACAACTTCATTTTATTTAGCAAGTAAAATAGTGGTCCCATTGTGGCCGTGACCCATCCTGACACCACCTTGTACAATTTGTGCTGCCAATAGCTTCCCCCCACCTCCCATAAACAACCTGTATGGTCTACTAGGTTGACCTAGATACAATTCTTTCACATACGACGTCGTTGCAAACAATCCTGTGAATAAAACCACCCATGCACCACACCCACCATGTAATTGTGTTGGCTCTAGTGGGTTATCATATTTTAACTTCTCTGTAAGCTTGTTGCACCCAATCAAAACCCATGATGCCACAAAGCCACATATAATTGTTCCCCAAGGTTCTACCACTAAACACCCCGTGATTGCAACAATTCCCGCTAGTAGATCATTACAAACGTCTAGCACATTATTCCAATGACCCACCTATAAGCATTTGCTAAACAAGGTTGCAAGGGCACCTGCGCAACTGGGTAATGCTATGTTGATAGTTGTCCTCCCAGTGACACTCCATTGTAACAAGACCAACATCACTGTATGACCTCACTATTGTGAGAAATGAACTGGGGTTAAACTCATACCAACCAAACCATAATAAGAATGAATTGAGCACGACTAGAGACACGCTATGACCACGTAAAGTCACAGACCTGGCCGCTTGGTCGAACCAGCCAACTCATGGGCCTCAATAAACGCACTCCACAAGTTTGCTATGCCACCAACCATGTTAACCACTCTCAAACCGACAAAGTCAACAACAATTAAATCAAATAAAAGATCATCGGTTTGAGTTGGGCTAGCCCAACTATCACTAGACCAAAACCAATGTGAACCTATAGGATAAACAAAACTGGTTAAAATGGAAGAGTAGATTAGATAACCTCAAATTGGGTTATCTCAACAATGGACCCACTAGTAATTCGAGCGGCCACTATTGCAAAAACCATTGGTAAAGAAAAAAGCTAGTCTTCAGTGGGTTTAGGATAGTCTGTTAGACCAAAGAAGTGACAGCCAATAAAAGGGATAGAGAAAGCTTATAGGGTCTGTTTGGATACTGCTTATTTTGCTGAAACTAAAAACTTATTACTGAAAGTACTATAGATAAAAGTAAAAATTAGCTGAAATAGCATAGTGAATTCTATGAATAATACCAAAAAATGCAGTGGCCCTATAAATAATAACAGAAATAAGCTGAATAATAAAATAATTTTTATTTTTCATTGTTATCCAAATAGAGGCATAATATAAGGTGAAAAGATGGTTTTCTTATAATCTTATATTCTCATTTTCATTTTCTATTATGAAATGAAGGAATCTACCGTCTAAACTCTGCACCAAGATAAATTAGGTCATCGAAATAAGAAAAATCTTTTTCTTCAATAATCTTTAATTTGTTTACACTACTGCGTGCACGATTTTTTTTTGTTTTTAATATTATATAATATAGTAATTAAGTCTTGGACTAATAAGCTGGAAAGGAACCTATTATAACACTACAAACGAATTGACATTTTTCAACATATTTTTATCTACATCACTCACAAATGACAAATGTTGATAAAAGCCTTAATTTAATATATATAAAAAGTTTCAGTTAAAAGTTTGATCAATGTGGAGAAAATAAATAAAACTATTTACCAAAAAAGAGAAAATAAATAAAACTTTTTATCAATTGTTGAAACGTTTAAAAATCAGGAACCATCAGATTATACAAAAACTACAAATCCCATTGTCCAAAAGAAACGTTACGGTCTCTCGCTCTCGCTCTCGGCAAATTCAAAAACCACGCGGTAATCTCAGCTCCTCGCAGGTTCTCTCTCTCTCTGCCTTATTTAGTTGCTGAGAAAACCTTTCTACTTCTCTATTATTTTCTCGGCAACCAAACAGAGTTCTTGACTTCCGTTGATTTTGTTTTTCTTCAGATTCACCAAGCCGGTACTATCTTCTATATATATTCATACTTTTCCCTATCCAAACCTTCTGATTAGGTATCTTCTATATGTTCATTGATGAATCCAATTTCTCATTCTCCTTAAAAACCTAACTTTCAATCTTTGTATTTCTTCGTTTTTCAATTCTTAAATTCGGTTGTTTCTTTTTCTTGGATCTTAATTACTGACTTATAGATTGAATATTTTATACACTGAATTTTAAATTTTTTATTAGGAACAAGAAGGTCAATTAATGATAGCTTTAGTTTTGGATTCATATTGGTTTTGTGTATTGTCATTGTGTGATTTCAATGTATTACTTTAGTTTTCAATTCATATTGTACTAGGAATAGTTTTGGATATTCAGTATCTCTTAGAGAATAATATTATATTCAATTTTCCAAAGACCACTGGAAGTCATTTTCTACTTGCTTTTGAAATGTTATTTATTAATCTGGTTGCATATCAGTTTAAATTAAATAGTCATTTTGTATTTTACTTTTAATTTTTAAATTTAAGGCATTTATTCTGCAGAAAACTGTTTTGTCAATTAGGTATTTATTTTGTCCAACATTAACATGCGTCTAAAATGGTTTTTGATTATTGAAATACTTTAAAACTTTAATTTTTCTTATGTTGACATGTATTTTGTTAAACGGGACTGGTTTGAGCAAATATCGGGAGTGGGTGTTTGAGGCTGAGCATGTGATACTGAGTACTCTCTATGTTTTGAGCTTAATGTGCAGCATCCATATGCTCGTCTTACATCCATTCTTAACAAATTTGGTCTTTCAAAAACTGTTTTGGTCAATCTGGCTTTAAACTGCTTTTTGTGCTTTGTTTTGATGGTAAATTTTATCTCTGCAAAGACAAGTTTTTCAAACATATCTTTGTCCTTTCCCTTTGATACTACTGTGTGTCTTTACCTTTCTGCTATTCTACTGTCCTTAAATTATAAATTTATTTATATTATCTGTTAAGAGTGAAATTACAATTTCATTTATTTTGAAAATTAGATGAGTATTTTTCATACAAATCTTTGTAGAGTCTATGATAGCTGAACTGTGGAATTAATCAGAATCTTCATACAAGATGAAGTGAAAGGATTGAGCCTCAATTTCCCTGCTCTTGCAGTGTCCAAAGCTCCCACACAAAGGTTAAGAAGGTACAAAGGTTGAATAATGATAGATTAGATATAAATTTTTGTTCTGTTTACAGATTTGATGTTGTGATATTTCTTTAGCTTCGTTGGTAGTTGTACACACTGCATGTTAGTTTTGGGGCAGAGATTTAAACACCAATTGTAGTTGGCAAAATGGATTGCTTCTGAATTTGTAAACTTTTGCAAAATAAACACGTTTTTGATAATGATAGATAGTTGGCGAGGAATTTGAGTTCTGCTTACCGTATTTTGCTCAATGTTAACAACTTTAAAAGATTTGAGAGAAATTTTATAAAAGTTTCTTTTCAAGGGCTGAACTTAAATGTATCAAACCTATCTCAGTAAAATGCGAAAGACAAACTTTTGTTAATATTCTATTACACTTTGTTTGTTTTGATGGAAAATCTTGTGTAAAAATAGTTTTTCGTGTTTTCTAGTGTTTAGTAATATCACTTGACTCATTTAAAATTCTAACGTTTTCAATTATATTGGACAGCGTGTGTTTGTACACAATGCAAACAATAAACACTTTTTTTTTTTTTAATAGGTTGGGTTGGATTTGGGTTATAAGGAATTAGTTAAATGGGTTTTAAATGGGTAAATGGGTTTTATATACCCAACCCAATTATGCCCACCCCAAACCCACCCAAACCCGCCCATTTGCCACCCCTAGGTTAAACTCATACCAACCAAACCATAATAAGAATGAACCGAGCACGACTAGAGACGTGCTATGACCACGTAAAGTCACAAACCTAGCCGCTTGGTCGAACCAACCAACTCATGGGCCTCAATAAACGCACCCCACAAGCTTGCTATGCCACCAACCATGTTAACCACTCTCAAACCGACAAAGTCAACAACAACTGAATCAAATAAAAGATCATCGGTTTGAGTCGAGCTAGCCCAACTATCACTAGACTAAAACCAATGTGAACCTATAAGATAAACAAAACTAGTTAAAATGACAGAGTAGATTAGATAACCTCAAATTGGGTTATCTCAACAATGGACCCACTAGTAATTTCAACGGCCGCTATTGCAAAGACCATTAGTAAAGAAAATAGCTAGTCTTCAGTGGGCTTAGGATAGTCTGTTAGACCAAAGAAGTGATGGCCAATAAAAGGGATAGAGAAAGCTTATAGGGTCTGTTTGGATACTGCTTATTTTGGTGAAATTAAAAACTTATTACTGAAAGTACTATAGATAAAGGTAAAAATTAGTTGAAATAGTGTAGGGGATTCCATGAATAATACCAAAAAATGTAGTGGATCTGTAAATAGTATCAAAAATAAGCTGAATAGTGAAATAATTTTTATTTTTCATTGGTATCCAAACAGAGGCATAATATAAGGTGAAAAGATGGTTTTCTTATAATCTTATATTCTCATTTTCATTTTCTATTATGAAATGAAGGAATCTACCGTCTAAACTCTGCACCAAGATAAATTAGGTCATCGAAATAAGAAAAATCTTTTTCTTCAATAATCTTTAATTTGTTTACACTACTGCGTGCACGATTTTTTTTTTTTGTTTTTAATATTATATAATATAGTAATTAAGTCTTGGACTAATAAGCTGGAAAGGAACCAATTATAACACTACAAACGAATTGACATTTTTCAACATATTTTTATCTACATCACTCACAAATGACAAATGTTGATAAAAGCCTTAATTTAATATATATAAAAAGTTTCAGTTAAAAGTTTGATCAATGTGGAGAAAATAAATAAAACTATTTACCAAAAAAGAGAAAATAAATAAAACTTTCTATCAATTGTTGAAACGTTTAAAAATCAGGAACCATCAGATTATACAAAAACTACAAATCCCATTGTCCAAAAGAAACGTTACGGTCTCTCGCTCTCGCTCTCGGCAAATTCAAAAACCACGCGGTAATCTCAGCTCCTCGCAGGTTCTCTCTCTCTGCCTTATTTAGTTGCTGAGAAAACCTTTCTACTTCTCTATTATTTTCTCGGCAACCAAACAGAGTTCTTGACTTCCGTTGATTTTGTTTTTCTTCAGATTCACCAAGCCGGTACTATCTTCTATATATATTCATACTTTTCCCTATCCAAACCCTCTGATTAGGTATCTTCTATATGTTCATTGATGAATCCAATTTCTCATTCTCCTTAAAAACCTAACTTTCAATCTTTGTATTTCTTCGTTTTTCAATTCTTAAATTCGGTTGTTTCTTTTTCTTGGATCTTAATTACTGACTTATAGATTGAATATTTTATACACTGAATTTTAAATTTTTTATTAGGAACAAGGTCAATTAATGATAGCTTTAGTTTTGGATTCATATTGGTTTTGTGTATTGTCATTGTGTGATTTCAATGTATTACTTTAGTTTTCAATTCATATTGTACTAGGAATAGTTTTGGATATTCAGTATCTCTTAGAGAATATTATATTAAATTTTCCAAAGACCACTGGAAGTCATTTTCTACTTGCTTTTGAAATGTTATTTATTAATCTAATCTGGTTGCATATCAGTTTAAATTCATATTATGGATGTATGAATTTACTTAATATAAATTAAATAGACATTTTGTATTTTACTTTTAATTTTAAATTTAAGGCATTTATTCTGCAGAAAACTGTTTTGTCAATTAGGTATTTATTTTGTCCAACATTAACATGCGTCTAAAATGGTTTTTGATTATTGAAATACTTTAAAACTTTAATTTTTCTTATGTTGACATGTATTTTGTTAAACGGGACTGGTTTGAGCAAATATCGGGAGTGGGTGTTTGAGGCTGAGCATGTGATACTGAGTACTCTCTAAATTTTGAGCTTCATGTGCTGCATCCATATGCTCGTCTTACATCCATTCTTTACAAATTTGGTCTTCCAAAAACTGTTTTGGTCAATCTGGCTTTAAACTGCTTTTTGTGCTTTGTTTTGATGGTAAATTTTGTCTCTGCAAAGACAAGTTTTTCAAACATATCTTTGTCCTTTCCCTTTGATACTACCGTGTGTCTTTACCTTTCTGCTATTCTACTGCCCTTAAATTATAAATTTATTTATATTTTCTGTTGGAGTGAAATTGCAATTTCGTTTATTTTAAAACTTAGGTGAGTATTTTTCATATAAATCTTTGTAGAGTCTATGATAGCTGAACTGTGGAATTAATCAGAATCTTCATACAAGATGGAGTGAAAGGATTGAGCCTCAATTTCCCTGCTCTTGCAGTGTCCAAAGCTCCCACACAAAGGTTAAGAAGGTACAAAGGTTGAATAATGATAGATTAGATATAAATTTTTGTTCTGTTTACAGATTTGATGTTGTGATATTTCTTTAGCTTCGTTGGTAGTTGTACACACTGCATGTTAGTTTTGGGGCAGAGATTTAAACACCAATTGTAGTTGGGAAAATGGGTTGCTTCTGAATTTGTAAACTTTTGCAAAATAAACATGTTTTTGATAATGATAGATAGTTGGCGAGGAATTTGAGTTCTGCTTACCGTATTTTGCTCAATGTCAACAACTTACTTTAAAAGATTTGAGAGAAATTTTCTAAAAGTTTCTTTTCAAGTGCTGAACTTAAATGTATCAAACCTATCTCAGTAAAATGTGAAAGAAGACAAAATTTTGTTAATATTCTATTACACTTTGTTTGTTTCGATGAAAACCTTATGTAAAAATAGTTTTCCGTGTTTTCTAATGTTTAGTAATATCAGTTGACCCATTTAAAATTCCGACATTTTCAATTATATTGGACAGCGTGTGTTTGTTCACAATGCAAACAATAAACACTGTTCTTAAAAATATAGTGATCGAGTTTTTTAGTTTTAAAAAAAATTATAATTGTAATAAAAAATGACAAATAATAACCTAAATAATTAAACTAGTCCTCACAAAAACCAAGATTGATGCCTCATTAGATTGTATTATAAACCAAAATTGGTGTCTCATTAGACTGTCGTCGAGCACAAGTGCACAACATAACTAACTAATTAAATTAAGTCATATCATCATCAAAGTTTATCATTATAATCTTCTCTATCATTTTCTAGTCTGCCATTTCTCTTTCTTTTAATAACGTGGCCGCATAAGACATTTGAGAACCCAATGTCACACCTAGTAGATGTGTAGGAATTATAATATTCATGACCAAATGGTTAGACTCAGCTCCCAAATTCGGGTCGAATATGCACTTTGATATCACAAAAGTCTTGTACACCGCATGAAATCCGAGCTTTCCTAGTTGTGCCAACCCAAACTCATGGGAATGATGCAAAATACTCAGCAAGCCACACTAGGAACCAAGAGGATACCACTTCGAACACCCAAGCAGTCCCAGGACAACAAGGGAACACGGTGATCCTAGTGACCCTTTCAAACCCATCTTTATTTTGTGCCCAAATGCTGGACCTCACTGAAGTTCAATTGGTGCTAACCCACTTTATTAACATCTACCAATAAGAGATATACGCGTGGTGCTAGTTAGCCAAGAACCGGTAAACTCAGGGATAAGGAGTCTAAATCAGTCATACGGCGCGGTTTCCATAATTCAGTTATTAAATTGACTGTAAAATAGTGTCGTATTTATGAAACTCATAAGTTCTTTGTTTATGCTAAACGACATCGTGTCATTGATGTCCTTTAATGAATGCGTAAACGACTGCGATCTAGCTTCCTTTTGATTTTTGTTTTCGTTAGTAACCTCCCCAAAGAGGACAAGGCAACGAGTGACCACACGAGAAGAGAACAGCAGGAGCCAAATTAAATAAGACTACACTGAAAGAGTGCAATCATCCATTGCACAGTTGGAGGAGATGTGACAACTTTTTTTCATTTTTTTTTTTTTTATAAATTATAGACATTGGATAGTAATAGTATTCTATTTTGTGTTTCAAATTATTACCTTTGTTCTTCATTTTTTTTTTAATTTATATTAATAATTTTGCAATAGTATCTTACATAATTGCATTATCAATGCCGTCTTTTATTTATTAGTATTTCATGCATTTTATGCTAATTAGCTGGAATAGAAATCTTCCGCTGTTGACTCTCAAAAAAAAAAAAAAAAAAAAAAAATCTTCCGTTGTTCCTTTGGCAATCATTTTTGGAAAGGCTTCTGATATATGATTAGTATCAGTATTTATTATATGGTTTACCGTTTAGCTAACACATGGAAATTTTTATGTACTGTTGTTTCTCTAGTGAAGGGGTCATTTCAAAAATAGGTGTACTACGCAAAGTTTATGAGCAACTGAAAAGCATCAGGAATTACTACATACACATGTCATTCAATTTTATGTAGGACAAAATTTTTAAATTAATTTCTGTAATTTGTTATATTTGGTATTTTATGTAATTTTAGGTTTATGGCATTTATTTCCTTACTTTTAGGTGTTTTTAATGTTTTTTTAAGTCAAATTTGGTTCCTGTTATGTTAGATATTAAATATTTTAAAGATATATATATATAGATATATATATATATATATATATTTTTGGTCAATTTTTACAGAGCCCTTAAGTCTATAAATGGTTTTTAAGAATTATTCAATCAATAAAATTCAAACTTTTGTCTTTCTATTTTTTAGTTGATTTTAGATCCTTTCTCCTTATGGATTCAAGAAACCCTCATAAATTCGAGATTATTTTCAGAAGTAAACGTGTTTTGTTTCTTGTTTTCTAGAAGTAGACGTGTTCTGCTTCTTGGCACTTCTGCATCCCGTATCAGTTGATATTAGAGCCTAGACTTATCTTGATCTTGTGGCTAACGAATGAGACAGTAGCAATTCCGATGACAAAAAACATAACAAGTATTACATGACGTATAGTTAGCACTCACAAATATCTTTGCTAGGATACCATCGTTGAAGCATGGAAATAATAGAGATAACTGCCATTGGGACAAAACTCTCAGGCAACCTATTGGTAAGCAAAATTCATATAAGCCTTATAGAAGAATTGCAAGTTTTAATGGTTATTTTTATAAAGAAGATTTTCTTAATTGATTAATTGATCTAGAGAATTTATTTGGTTATGAGAATATTTATAAAGAGAGAAAAGTTAAAATTGTTTTGAATAAACTTAGTAAGTATGCCTTACATTGGTAGGAACGAATGGAGTTTGATACTCTCATGCGAGGTAAAGCAAAATTAGTTCATGGTCATGGATATTTGAATTGTGATGAACTTTTGTCGTATACGAAACAAGATTATTATTGGCCAAGAAATTTGCACTTGAATTATTTTGAAGAGACATATATTCCACCATTAAAGGAAGAATTGCATGTTGAAGAAAATATTGTTCTTAAAGATTATTTAGAAGTCAAAGAACAAAATATAGAGATTTATGAGGAAATTAATGAAGGTCTTGTTATGGAAGAAGGTCCTAAAGTCAAGATTATTGTGGAGGAGAATAACGAAGATCCTATTATAGAGAAAGATCTTGAAGTCAAGATGGTAAAAACCATTGAAGAAGAAATTAAAGGGGAAAATTTTAAGGATATCAATGAAATCAAATTATATGATTGTCAATCTCAAGATCCTTTTATTTTGGTGGTAAGCGATACACCAAAGTTTATTGATTTTATTGGGGTTGGTAGATTTGTTTCAATTGTCAGTTCTTATTTGGTAAATTTTTACAATTACATGAAGACCAATGAAAAAGAAATTCAAATTAATTTGTTTATTCTATTGATGAGTTGCAAGTATGGAAAGAAGATCAAATGACTCAAGCATTTGAAGTATTTGTTTATTGGACCAGAAGATTTCAAATTTCAAAGATGAACTCGAAGACGAGTTTGTTTCAAGTGGAGGGGTCTGATGTAGGACAAAATCTTCAAATTAATTTATGTAATTTGTTATATTTGGTATTTTTATGTAATTTTAGGTTTATGGTATTTATTTCCCTTTTTGTAGGTGCTTTTAATACTTTTCAGGTTAAATTTGGTTCTTGTTATGGTTAGGTATTAATTAGGAGTTATTTTAGAATATATTTTATTATTTGTTAAGTTTTATGGAATCCTTAAATAGGCCCTTAAGTTTGTGAACGTTTTTAAAAAAAAATTTCAATCAATAAAATTTAGACTTTTATCTTTCTATTTTCTAGTGAATTCCAGACCCTTTCTTCTTATGGATTTATCGATCCTAAGGGTTGTCAATGGGCCAGGTCGAGCTGGCCCGACCCATTTTTACTTGGCCCAAGGGCACAATGGGCTGGGCATAATGGGCTATTAACTAGTTAACGGGCCGGGTCGGGCTGGGTCGAAAGAGAAAACCCCAGCCCACGACCCTGCCCATGGGCAATGCCCATTTTGTCTTTAACGGGCTAGGCTACTAGGTTGGGTCTAATGGGCTACCCATGAGATTATGTTAGCATATTATTTTATTATTTTTAGAAATAAATAATCAATTTTTAATAAGGGAATAATCAATCTAGTTTTTTTTAAAAGAAAGAGTCAAAGAATTAAATACTTAATTACAATTTTTTTTATCATCAAATCTATTTAATTTTTAGTTTTGTTGATGGAGACTAATTTAATTTTTTTTTTAAATAAGGCTTCAAATAGTTTTTTATTTTTATCTTTAATAAAAAAAATCAAATGGTTAATTCAAATTTGCTAGACTACTAGAAAAATATATATTTAGTAAACTAAGTTTAGCACAATTACTTTAAGTATCTTAGTGGTTGGGAGAGTTCTCTTAAGAAATTCTATTACAATATCTCAAGATCAATCCTTCATACACTTTCTATATATTTTTGTTAAAAATTCTAAGTTATTGGACTGGGCAACGGGTTGGGCCAATAGGCTGGGCTAATGGGCTAGCCCATCGGGTGCCCATGGGCATAAAAACTAGCTCACGGCCTAACCCACTAGGATAGTGGGCTATCCATGGGCCTTAATAACAACGGGCTGGGCCGCCCATTAGCCTGATGGGCTATCGGGTTTTTGGGTCGGGCCGTGGGCCATGGGCTATTTGATGACCCTTAATCGATCCTTGTGAATTCAAGGAACCCTTATGGATTTGAGAAATCCTTTGTAGATTCAAGGTTATTTTTAGAAGCAAACGTGTTTTGTTTCTTGTTTTCTAAAAGTAAACATGTTCCGCTTCTTGATGCTTCCGCATCCCGCATCACAACTACAAGTAAGCTATGTTTGGTTGAAGTCACATGTTGGGGAGAAAAGTGGGGGTGATTACTTATTTGTAAGGAAAAGATAAAATATGATTGAAAATAGTTGAGGTGTGTGTTTGGTCAAAGTGGGTGATTTTGCAAAGGTTTATTTTTTTATCTCTTCAAATTGGGGAAAAATGAGGGAGAAAAAAAAAAGTGAGCTTAAGATGGGAAATTATCCATCTGCCCCTCTCCCTCTTCAGGTTGGTTTATTTTCTTTTTCATTTTTTCCCTAAAAAAAAAAAAAAACTAAACCTTATAAACTATTATTCCATCTATCTCAAATTGTTAATTCTCTATTCTATTTTGGGATATTCCAAAATAAAGCCCTCTTTCCAAAATTAATAAATAGAATTTCTATTTTACCCTTTACTTTTTAAATTTTTTTTTTTTTTTAAAATGTCATTCCTTTTCTATAGTTTTTAAAAAATTAAATTAACGGGGGTGGGTTTGAAAATTTGTACCTTATGGTTGCAAGGATGCAGGGTTGGCCCAAGGCCTAGGCCTAAGGCTCCACCAAAAAACAAAATTTCCCATTAGGGAAAAAGGCCCCACTTCCCATGGTTAAATGCCCAAATATTTATAAAAATATATACATTTTTTAAAGGTTGTACTTTTTTTATTTATTAGGGATATTAAAGATACAACAAATTTTACTATTGACTTACAAATTGTCATGTTATTAATCACAAAAAAGTGATATAAACATTCATTTGTTAAATTGATGAAGTTCATCAATGAGAGTCAATGTCACATTATATTTTCAACATTTTATAGTGCTTTTAATTAGCGCATTTTTCTTTTTCATTTCTCTCAAAGTACAAGACCAATAAAACCTTAACCCAATTGAAACCCTAAAATGTTTCAAAAAGATGTTGAAAATGTGTTAAATCATCAATGATAGATTAATCTCTCCTAATAGTTTGAGACTTTAATTTTTGTAAACTAATATCCTACAAAGTCACACACCAAATAATATCTATCTCTCTCTCTTAAAAATAAGATATAAAAATAAAAATTAGATTACAACTTTACTTAACTATGCATCATCATATATCCAAAATAAAGTATTTTTTTTAATTGTAATATATTTTTATTTCTTTTTATTAATATTTGTAGTTCAAATATGATATTCAATTCTCTATATGGAATTAGCATTAGTCTAGTTGGTATCATTCATCAAATTATATATTTAATGTATCAAATTAATCTTGATTTGATTAGTATTAAATAATTTTGTTTAATTAATATTTACATATTAAAAGCCCTGTAAAAAATTTTCACCTTAGGCCCCAAATTATGTTAGGTTGCCCCTGCAGGGATGTGAGGAATTTGATTTGAATAGTGTTGAAATTGAGTTTTGTGATTGCTGGAGCCTGGATCTTATTTCTTCGGTTTTAGCTGATATCATAATTGGTGGATGAAAAAGGAATATTGTTCATTATTCATTAGATTATGACATAGTACTTTGTTGTTTTGGGGGTTAATTTTCCCTTTCATATCATGTCATTTTTCGATTGTTTTGTATCTGCCATTCATCTTAAATGCTATTTTGTAGACCAGAACTAGTGAAATTGGGATAGAGAACATAACACCAATGATGACTTAGAGGACGACAATACTAGTGAAGTTAAGGACACAGAACATGATGCAGATTGATGACTAAGGGGTGACTCAAAAGAAGTTAGATCTTTCCTTTTGTTGATTGTTTAATTTCAAAGTATAAATAAATAAATAAATAATTCAAAGTTTTCTTTTTATGTTATTGTTAATACTATATAACTTTGGTGTAGTTCTTCAATACTTCGCACTCCTTGTGTACTTTTTTTTTTTTTTAGAATGCACTCCTTGTGTACTTGAAATTATGAATTTGTACACTGTTTACTTATTATGGACTAATTTTCACCGTATGTTACATTGTTCTTGTAGTGTGAGTTACAGTAAATGTTATGTAAGTTTTTATGGTCTCATCATTTTTATTTTCAAAAAGACCAACAAAAAAAAAAGTAATAAATAAGAGAAGAAATCTTCTTAGTGCTAAATAAATTAAGCATTTTTTTTTCTTAACAATATTATTATGAGAATTATTTAGTAAAATAGTACTATTTAGAAGTTGGATGGAAAAATAGCTTCTTTTTTAAAAAAATTTCTCTTCAAAAGATGAATTCCACGTGAAACTAGATGAGTTGAACATGTCTATTGTTCGTTCCACTTTCCAAACAAGCTGCACCTATAGAGGTGACCTTATTCTCTCCTCTTGCGCTTCCTTGCTGTTTTGGGGAACTGATGATGATGAATTGATGATGCGCTGCAGGCCTCATCAACATCTTAGAAAGGGCAACATGTATATATACACTAGCCTCATCGCATGCACTTTGCGCGCATGTGATGAGGCTTTTTTTGTTTTGTTAGTATCATAATTTTTTACTTATTTCATTGAAGTTTACATTTTTTCCACAAAAATGTGCATTTCAAAAGTGTAAACTTCAAATTGAAATAAGTGAAAATTTATGATACTAAATCAAAAAAATAAAAAATAAAAAGCCTTATACATGTGCGATGTGCGTGCGATGAGGCTAATATATTACATCTTTATTATAATAATAAAATAAAATAAAATAAACTTAATATCATTATTTTCCATTCATTCCAATCTGAGGTTTAAGCATTTGTCCAAAAAAAAAATTGTTGATTTGAGGGTAAAAATTTGTGAACTTGTATATAAAGATAGAATTATACAAAGAAAGAATAAACAATACAATATAGAAACATAAATTTTTTTTTATTTTAAAATGGAAAAAGTTTTAATATTCTAAAAAAGTTTGTGAATTTGTGTGACACATTTTGATTTCAAATCCTAATCACTATCGACATAGTTGGAAAAAAATCAATTTCTCTACATGCAACAAATAGATTGACACCCACTGCTAAACTCTAGGTGCAACAAAAACATAAACATGCCTTGATTTCATTGCAAAATCAAATAATTGATCAAATTTTCAAACTTCAAAAGGGGTAAACTTAGGGTCTGTTTGGGATTCGTTTATTTTGCTGAAACTGAAAACTTTTGGCTGAAAGTATTGTAAATAAATGTAAAAGTTAGCTGAAATAGTACAGTGAAACCCATGAATAGTACCAAAAAGTGCAATGGGACTTATGAAAAGTAGCAAAAATAAGCTCAATAGTAAAATAAGTTAGCAAAATAATCTTTGCCAAATGGATGCTAATTCAAATGCTTAGAGTAGTATTAATTTAAGTTGGAATTTTGAAAAATGAGGAAATAAAGTACAGAGAAATAAAAGACAGAAAACGAGTGGGAGCAATCAAATTTGAGAAAGGAAATTGAATCAGAATGCAAAAGCTACATCTACTCCAAAAACGAGCATTTACCTTAGAGATTTCAAAAATTCTAGAGGCATAACGAAATTCTAGAAACAGTATGCTATTTATTACACACAGTAGAATATTAGTCTTCTTGAATCAATTTTTAATTAACCTTGGTCCCTTGATTATGCTTTCAAGTTACTTGAAGTGAATATCTAACTTCGGAAACTAAGACATAGGGTTTGGAAATGTTTAACTTAATAGGACTTGTTTAGAAATGCATGAGTTCACATGAGATTATGAGAATGGGAAAATCATAATTGTCAAAGTTCCTAAATGACGAAGTTATGAACCTAATTTGTCTAAGTTATCTCAAAGTAAACTAATGCATAGTAAATTAATCCAAAGAAAATCATCTTAAAGTAAAGTAAATTGTAGGAAATGTAAAGGATTCAAACCTAAATGATTATTCTAACAATAAATTGATTTGAAGTAGATAGTAAATTATATAAAACTTCAATAAACAACTAAATATTGCATCAATCTACTTGAATAAATGATAACATGAGTACAAGGAAATGAACCTACAAGCAATGCTTTAAAAAATAAACAGTTCAAAGAATCAAAAAGTGGTGTTCAAGGGTTTTAAAATAGGGTTGAACTATGATGATTTTATAATTATTTAAAATACAAATAAAGGTAATAAATTTGTAAAAATTTGTAAAAATTAGCAAAAGCTAGTAAAAATATCTAAAGCAATTTTAACTACTTTCAAAATATATTTTTTTTTTCATTTTTTTAAATTAATAGAAAATAATAAAGCATAAAAAGTTTTTATGTCTTTACTAATATTTCAAATTAAAAGCCTTTTGATTTAAACTAAAACCATTTTCAACATAAATTGATAAATTTCACATTCACATATAAAAACATAATTCTTGAATGACTAATAAATTTAACAAGTAATAATAGATTGCGAGATTTTCTATCTTTTAATCCATGAAAATAGAGAGAAAGAAGTAACAAAAAAAAAAAAAAACTATTAATATCTAAAAGAAAAATAAATATATAATATAAAATCAAGAGAAGACAAAACAAAAACAGCTACCTAATTGTTAGCGTGCTTGTCATTTAGTTTGCAAGAGTTGATACTTTGGGTTAAGTAATGTGTTAGTTTTTTATACCCTTGTAAACTAGATTGTTTAAGCTAATTAATTAATCCAGTGAACACTTTGGTTTACTATTCAGATCTAGGTTAAAACAAAATAATCATATCATGCAAAGCAGCAAAAAATAAAGAACATAATGATATGATGACCTAGGAAAACCAAACCGGTAAAAAACCTAGGGAGGATTTAAGCTAACTATCCTCAAGGTAAAAAGAAAATCCACTATAGAGAATCGAAGTTTACAATAAGACTTAGACCACTAACATCTTATTGCTACCACATATAGAACTTACTGACACGACCATGTGCAAGCTCCGAATCCACGGACTCCTTCTCTATTAGGCCTTTGCAACACAAGCATCCACACTTGTGACAAAAAACACAAACTCTCTTATTTGTGACTCCAAGACCACCCTTAAAGGTTTAGATCATTAGCACCTTTGATGACTAGAGAAGGTAGCAACTTTTATAATACCGGATCTTGAGATTCTTTAAGGAATAACATCAGTAGAAGACATAAGAGAGTTTTTGGGTACAAAACCCTAGATCTACAAAAGAGGCACACTCTTCTCTTCCTGGAAAGCCTTATTAAAAACGTGCTTAGGGTTTCATTTATATACTAGGAGAAGTAGATCTGAAACCCTAATCCTTAATAGGCTTAAACTGCTATTTAGGCCAACTTAAAATTTTGCAGATATGTGTTTCGATCGATCGAGCCAATCTTTCGATCGGTTGAACCAGGAAGATTCTAAATTCTTCTTTCTACAGCTTGTATGTTCTTGAATCTTGACTTGTATCACCTTGAGCATTGTCCAATAAACCCTATAGACTCTAAGATCTAAATCTAGACAAGTTTGTGTTCACAATTTGCCAATTGTTCTAAACATTTAGAACCTAACATAAAGTGTTTTAGCTTGGTCAGAGAGTGTAATTAAGTGTGTGTGTGTGTGCGCGCGCGCGCATGTGTGTGTTTAATAGTTAGTTTGTTTCTCCAAAAAAAAAAAAGTTTGCAAGAGTTAGGGGTCAAAGGTTAAAACTTAAAAGTTAAAATCCTCACCTCTCCCGTTTTTTGAATTTTTCGTTAAAAAATGGCATCCCTTGAATCAGCTGAACCATGACCGGTTCAATAGTTCACTAGTTAGACCAAAAATTCAAACGCTTCAAGGCTTTAATTTAAAGTTGGCCAATTTTCTTAATTAAAAAATTGATATGAGCTTGGCCAGTTTCCAATTAACCCAATCAGATTGGACGGTCTGGTATGATTTTAAAAACTATGCTTACAAGCATAAAGATTTTAAGGAAGTTTTTCAAAATAGTTTCTATTTCATTCTAATTTACCATTCTTGACCCTCTCTTGTCCCTAATCCCCCAAACTTAAGATTTTTGGCCTCGAATCACTTATATCACATTTCTAGCATCTATTTTTAATGTATTTTTAATTTCTCTTTCTCATTTTTAATTCATGAGTTTCATTTTAGAGAGTTGAAGTTCAAAACTAGGAATATTGGAGTTTTTGAGCAAAAAACTTTTTTCTATCAAACCTTTTGCTTTGGTTGATTGAGATTTGATGTAATTGAGTGGTTTTCGGCCCCTAAGGTGTAATTCTCATGTATTTCTAGCAACTTTTTGATGTGATCCCTCACTCTGTGAGTGTTGTAAATAGGAGTGCATGCCATGTGTTCAGTGAAATGTCCAAAGAAATTTTCAATGTCATTTGAACTCTATGAGTTTCAAATTTTGACATTGTGTTATGTATGAGTCTAGGACATTACTCATGCATCATGACATCTTTTTTATCATAGATATTGGTTTGTGCCAATTTTCTCATTTTTTTTCCATGTCATTGCCTTGCATGCTTACTTTTACTTATTTAAGCATTGTCTGTATGCACCCATACTTTACATTTCTCGTAAGTTTGTTCATACATTCATTCCCCAATTGGTATTTGTTCTTATTCTTCTTGATCCCTTTGTCATTCATGACAAAAAATGGGAGGAATTTTTGGACTTCAGTGCACATGCATAGGAGGAGATATATTGATAGGGGGGGACTCACATAGATATTGACACATTGTTGTTTTCTTTTAAGATTGATTTTTTTTTTTTTTTTTTTTTTTAAGGTATCTCATTGGTGCGACTAGTTCACGACTTCTTCTTCTTTGCAACTTTGACTAGGGCTCAAGTACATGTACCTAATTAGATTGTAATCCCATAATACATGAAAAGTAAACATAATTACAAGTAAATTTGGTACAAAATTAATTGAGCTAAGAAAAAACAAGGGCTTAACAATTTCCCACTTTGGCTATTCCATGACGAAACATCCCTAATACAGTCTCTAAACTTAAACGTGATGGAAACAACTCATTCACACCTAATCTAAACTTGTGTTGCAAACTTGAAATTAAACCTAACTCCTGAAACATTCTCACAAGATGAATTAGACGTTAGACCTAACAGTTGAGGATAGTTAAATGTATCGAATACAATGCTATCAAGTAAATATGATATGATCTATATGAATGCAACTTGATCAAACAAATGAAAACCATTAACAACAATGATCATCCAAACATATAAGCAATTAAGTACAAACACAAAAAGTTAATAGCATGTCCAATATTATAATAAAAATTAAAAAAAATAAAACTTAAAGCACGATAATGATTTGTATAAGCACTTAGTATCTAAGTACTAAAAGATAAACTATAACATCAAAAAAAAAAAAAAAAAAAAAAAAACAATCTAAAGACAAATGGTAGCAAATCTAACCCACGGATGGTAGCAAAAACTGAAATCATAAACGGAGAAATAGAGCTCATCGCCTCCACCTCAAACTCGAGCAACAGAGCTCATCGCCATCGGTCATTGCTAGTTGGATTGGAGATCGGTCATCACCTCGGCCTTGCCAGTCGGATCGAAGATCGGAATAGCACAGATCGGATCGAAGATTCCTTCCTCGCCAGTCGCCTCAACGTGCTGCCCAGCCTGACGACGCCACCCCACAGCCTCAACCTCCTTGCTCCCTCAANTATTTTCATGTGGTTTGCATTTTTAATCCGTATTTAATATTTTGACAAATTGCATGAGGATGCACCATGGGCCATATTTACTAAATAATACTTTTAAAAAAAATATTTGTCAAAATAGCAATGTTTGATAGCTATTTGGCAAAATAGCCTTTGAAAAATGGAACTCGTCTTTTTAGAAGACAATTTTCACTTGGACATGATGCCTAGTACAAATGTGGAACTTGTCTCTACAAGATACAAGATATCAAAAATGTTATTTTTCCAAAGAACTTTCAAACATTACTATTTTGGAAAATGTCTTTTTCAATGTATTATTTAGCAAAAATGCTTATGCATCATATTATAGTGTGATTACCCTCATTTACTTACACTCCTTTTATATCCCAGTCAAAACTCATTCATATTATCCTAAATAATAAAAGTTTTCTATTATCATCTCGTTTGTTAATATATAAGAATTATTTTGGTATTATTGAAAGTATGCAAAATAATTCATAAAAAATTTTAAAAAAAATTATATATATATATATATATATATTAGGTCTGAATTTGACAAGATGGTACGAAATGGAGTGGGAGAGACTTATCACTCTCCTCTGTCAATCCCTATTTTTAAAATTAGGTTCTATTTTTGTTCTCTTGTCAAGGTATTTGTAACCAATGCAAAATGCAGTGAGATGAATTTCCACTTGATAGACCTAAATTCTCATCACTAATCTTATATTTGAAAAATAGGAAGATGAATTCCCCTCCTCTTCTCTTTTCTCATTCCATTTCAAATGTTTTTTTTTTCTTTTTAAAGAAAAGTAATAGGTTAAATTTAAATTATTGATTACATTTATTTGCAAAAATAACTATTGTGCCACACAAACCTTCTCAACTAACCTATAATATGAGAGAGAGAGAGAGAGAGAGAGAGAGAGAGAGAGAGAGAGAAGGTTTTGTACAAAGACCCATTAATAATTTGTTGGGTATATATGTATGAGTGAAATCTCACATTGAATAATGATGAGAAGAATAAGTAATTAATATAACACGTTGAGCTCATACCCATTTGCTAGGGTCATATTTTTTTTGTAATTGGTTAATCCTTTGACAAAATGCACTTTACTTATAATTAGGTAGATCTAAGTTGGGTTTTTTTTTTTTGGATACCAAAATAGGGACATAAGCGATATACAAAAGTTTTACAAAAGAGCTAGATAAAACTAGCAATAGTTCATTGGCATTTGACATGCCAATTTAGCAATTGACCAAATAGATTTCACACTCAGGTGGGTCACTACGAATATATGGCAGCAAAGTCCATTTTGGTTCAGGAAATTTAGATCAGCTAATCTGGTCTGTTGAAGCCAATTTGGAGTCTTCTTATGCCGAAAGACTTGGACTAGTTGTCTGCTATCTCCTAGAAACAAAAATATTCTAAATAATAATATCCAAATCTGACTAATTAAGGAAAATATTTTTTTTTTTTTTAAAATGTCCTAATATAACTAGGAAAGTGGTGTTTTTTCAGCTGAAATTTTCGTGCACCAGATCTGGAAGCTTCTGAAAATAAACCGCATCAGGTATTAAAATTTCAGGCAAAGGAACATTCCTGAACGTCAACAGTGCCAGTGCAGTAACTTCAAGCCCAATTTCGACCTTGCTTCATCCAGTATCTCTCAAACCTCAAAACATGAAAGTTGTAGAGCTTTCTCTTGGCGTTCCATATCATCTTGAATCATCTCAATCGGAGCTCTGATGAGAGAGTTATGCATAGATTACGAAACGATGTTGAAACTGTCCAAAATCGCCCAATTAGCTACGTTTTGCACTTAATGCCTCCATTTGCATCCTAAATCAAAATATAAGAATAATGAGTACATTTAAGCACCAAATAAGTATAAAAAACTAAATATTAAGGGAGAAAAATATGACATTTTGCATTCTCATTAGATGACTTGATAGAAGCTCGATTTATCGAGAATTACAATTTTCAGATTTCCATATCTGAAATTCGGCCCAAGCTTATGTATTTGTTTAGAATTCTTTTCTCACAATCCTAGACATATATAAGGCTTATTTTAAGAGTTGTCAAATACGGATACAGAGACTAAGAGTTTATTTTTCTCTATGAGAAGCTACTGCGTTTGTATGCCATAGGGTTTTGTAACTAAATGCTTCTTGATTTTCATTGTTGATGAAGTGAAGAATTTTGCAGCCAACAACATTCATTCAAGTTGCTAGAGTTAGTCACGTACTAGGATCCGTGCAAGGTTAGTCACAAATTAGAATTTTGTGCATCAAAAGAAAGAAGGCTACTACAAGATCAAATCTAATTGGGTATTGAAGCAAAGGTTCAACTGTAGATTGGTATTTCGAGATAGGTCAGGGTAGTTGGTAAGATTCCTTATAGTTGTAACCGCTTGATTGTTGATTAATGGATTCTTGGGAGTGGTGATCTTAAAATCACCCGATAAGGTTTTTGCCGTGCGAGGTTTTCCACATTTGTCAACAAATCACCGTGTTAAATTTATTTTCCACTGCATTTAATATTTTTGGTGATTTGTTGATGCCTTTACAATTTGCATGCAACTGAACCTAATTAATCAACTTGGATAATTGAATTAATTAACCGGGGTCAAGTTATCTTAACCCAACACTATTGAACTTAGGCTTTTTGGGTTAAGTGTGTCTCTATATATTATATTAACCACTCAAGGAGTCTCTCCAAGATGTTTATCTCCCTTACATAATTTCTTTGGAGTGACTTTCACAATTACCCCATGTAACAATTTATATCACAAACTTTTTAGTTACTAAATTTGACCCTCATAAGATTTTGAATAAAATGAAATCATCGAGATTTTTATATCAATGCACATTAACAATTTCTTTCAATCCAAATTTTTGGAGGTCAAGATATAACAATTGAAAATTGTCCACAAAATACAATACCCGTTAATTTCAATAGAACATTAACGATTTTATATTAATTCCAATTTTAAGAGGTAAAAACATAACAGTTGGAAGTTTATGAACTAGTTAAAATGTGATAAATCACATGAGCTAAATTGGAACTTTTCCATTAAACAAATAAAAAATTTTTTTTTTTTTTTTTGTGAATGGAAAAGTTTTATTAAAGCATTACACCAATGCTGAATGTTCAGCCTCGTTACAAATTATATTATCAAAGATTCAAAAGGTTGAGGAGTAGAAAAAACATCAAAAGAACCTATTACGTACACTTGTTCTTAGAATAACATGCTCTCCCACTTCTTAAATTTCATACATATGGTATCCACACACACACACACACACATATATATATATATATTCTAGTTTACTTTTTTTTTTTTTTCCTTCTAATTATTTTGCTACAAACAAAGAATGCCTGATCACACGTCCACTGATGGTAAACTAAGATTAGGTGGTGGGGTCTCAATGTTCGGCTCAATCTTCCCCATCATATATGCATGCTTAATAGATTGATCATCCTCATCATGGTAAGCATAAGCAAAACCACCATGCCTTGTCATATCCATGCCTGCCACCTCATCATCCCTTGACACTCTTAACAACTTCATTTTATTAAGCATATAAAATAGTGGTCCCATTGTGGCCGTCACCCACCCTGACACCACCAATATTTGTACAATTTGTGCTGCCAATAGCTTCCCTCCACCTCCCATAAACAACCCGTATGGTCTACCAGGTTGACCCGGATACACTTCATTCACATACGACGTCGTTGCAAACAATCCTGTGAATAAAACCCCCCACGCTCCACACCCACCATGTAATTGTGCTGCCTCTAGTGGGTCATCATATTTTAACTTCTCTGCAAGCTTGTTGCACCCAATCAAAACCCATGATGCCACAAAGCCACATATGATTGCTGCCCAAGGCTCTACCACTGAACACCCTGAGGTGATTGCAGCAAATCCCGCTAGTAGACCATTACAAACATCTAGCACATTCCAATGACCCACCAATAAGCGTTTGCTAAACAAGGTTGTAAGTGCAGCTGTGCAACCTGCTAATGTTGTGGTGACAGCTGTCCTCCCAATGGCACTCCATTGGCCATAATAAGACCCACTATCACCGTATGATTTTGCTATCGTGAGAAATGAACCGGGATTGAATCCATACCAACCAAACCATAACAAGAATGAACCAAGCACGACTAGAGATGCGCTATGACCACGTAAAACCACGGACCGGCCCGCTTGATCAAATCGGCCAACTCATGGACCTTCAATATATGCACCCCATAAGCCTGCTATTCCACCAACCATGTGAACCACTCCCGAACCGGCAAAGTCAATGACACCCGAACCAAATAAAAGATCATCAGTCCGAGTTGGGCTGGCCCAGCCGTCACTAGACCAAAACCAATGTGAAACTATAGGGTAAACAAAACCGGTTAAAAAGGAAGAGTAGATCAGATAAGCCACAAATTGGGTTCTCTCGGCAATGGACCCACTAGTAATTCCAGCAGCCGCTATTGCAAAGGCCCATTGGTAAAGAAAAAAGCTATAGTCTCCAGTGGGCTTAGGATAGTCTGTTAGACCAAAGAAGTGGCGGCCAATAAATCCATTAGAGGGAGAACCAAAAGCAAAGGCAAAGCCGAAGAGATAGTAAGAAAGGCCACCAGCTGCAGCGTCAAGAACATTGGTGAGCATGATGTTCATGGTATTCTTGGCACGGACAGATCCAGCACATAGCATGGCAAAGCCAAGTTGCATGGCGAACACAAGGTAAGCAGAGAAGAGGAGGTATGTGTTGTCTATGGCATAGGTTGTGTCACTGAGCTTGTTGGCTATGGTGTCGAAGCGAGTACAGAGGAAATTGGCCACGGCAGTGGCGTTGGCAGTGTTAGAGCTGAAAAGGGGTGCGAGGTCTGAGGCTGAGCAGCTTAAGGAAGCCATGGTAAAGCTTGTTTCTTCTTGGGTGGGAGAGAGAAATGCAACAAAGAAGTGAAGGAATACTTGAATAGATACTTTGTGGTTCTATTTATAGAACAAAGGGATAGAGAGGTCTTATAATATAAGATGAAAAGAAGGTTTTCTTATACTCTCACTTTCATTTTCTATTATAAAAGAAATGAATCTATAGTCTAAGTTCTAATTTTTAAACCAAGAATTTTTTATATTCAAACCTAGAAAAATTATATCATCGAAATAAGGAAAAATTTTGCCTCCACGACTGCGTGCACGATTTTTAAAAAAATATATAACTATATAATATAGTAATTAAGTCTTGGACTAAGATGGAAAGGAACCAATTAATCCTCTAGTCAAAAAGCTTGCGATATTGCCATCTTGCATCTTACCAAGAAAATTACTTTTAGTCTTCAAGATTTTTTTTTTTATCCTATGGCATGGTAAAGTTTGGTCGTGAGTCCTCCTTCACGTTACACGTGGAGAAGTTTCAGTAAATGACAACGTTATGTTATACTTAATGAGCTTTTTTTAATTCATAAATTAATTAATGTCTAGTAGATCATGAACCAAGACAATGCTTTCCGCCTCATTACGAGGAAATGGGAAATGGATTACTAAACTTTATTATCACCTTGAATCAACAAGTAAATTAAACTTGGATCTTGGCTCATGCATCTAATTTGTTGATTAGATCAATAATCCAAGCTCACTGTTCTCCTAGAGTTTCTTAAAAATTCCAAGCAAAATTTCACTATTTATACTAAATTTAAGTGCAACTTCTTCACAACTTATTTATGACATTTAATATTCAAATTTTTCTCCTTCGCGTGGAATTTGATTCCTCTCTCTTTTGGCAATGTGGAAGAAAAATGAAACAATATAAAAAAAGGGGCAAAAAAAAGAAAAAAAAAAGTTGAGCTTAGCCACGTTCAAAAATCCAAAAAAAAAAAAAAAATCCAAAAGATTCAAGGTCAGTAAATAACTTGATTTGAGAGAAAACATTAATTAATTTTTAATTAGCATTTACCTACCTTCTTTTCGTCTTGAATGGAAAGTCTTCTAACTACTTGGTCAATGTTAATGTGGATCACAGTAATTTGTGATATTTTAACGTCACAATCATAGTGACAATAAAGTCTATGATGATATTTAAAACCAAAGTAATTTAATGTTTCAGTCTACATCATTTAAAGTCTTTGCATTCTAAACAAATCCTAGCGAACCTTCAAGTAACATTGCTTGAAATGATTATCTTAATTACCATTATTTTAAGATCGATTACCTAGATTATTATAACTTCTAGATAGAAAATGTGGCGTATAGATTCCGTGCATGTTTTCTTCTTTTGTGAAGGATTAGTTTCAGTGTCATCCTAATGGCAATTGGCTAGAACTATTATCTAAAGTCTTTTTTTTTTTTTTTTGAGAAACAACTATTATCTAAAGTCTAAACCCACAAAAAGTAACCCTAAATTTCCTGATAACGAAGTATTATAAAAAAATCCAATCAATGTAGAATTGTAGATCCCTCAACATTGTGTTATATATATATATATACACACACACACTTGTAATTTCATTATCAACTACTTATATTTTGATTCATCTTTATGAGTAGATTAACAAATTGTTAGAAACACCGGCATCATCTCTGAATGAAGATGGATTAACAAAGTCTAGAATGTCCATCTGAAAACATAGTACTGCCTTTCATTTTGATAATTTAGCTATGATCCTTGACATTTTCTAAGGCTTAATATAGGCTACTGAACACACACAAATAATGCCAACTTGCAACTTCAAAAGTATTTAAAGGTTCTAGACACAAAGAATCTCTATGTAAATACTAATTTAAGGTTTAAACTAGATTGTGATGTATTAACAGTTGTGCGCACCTCACAATAAGAATCTAATAACCTGTTTCTTATGGAAATGGCAATTGGGTTTCTTTATTTTATATCCAACACATCAGGGTTTACCATATAATTAGTAATCCGTTGTCCTAATTCACTTGTTTAATTAGTTGTTTTGCTTACATAATCACATTTTTCTATGTGTTTTTTATAATTTATCAGTGGTCCTAAATCATGAATCTCCGATGGCTGCAATTGTTCTCATAACCACTGCCAGTTTAACAATTTTTAATTATACTGAAAGGCATGGGAAATGGTGTTTGACTTTATGATCAGCTCTGGTTTGGGTTTTTTAAATAAACATATTTCTTTTTTATTTCTCAGGAATTTACTTAAAACTAAACAATCTTAATTTTTTTTTTTTTTTCAAATTATAAGAATGAGCATAAATAATCTTAGATTACAGAATCTTTATGGTTTATCAAAGAATCTTTAAATAAAATTTATAAAGTCACTCATAATTAACCATAACTAGTCGTGGACTCTGTACGTTTATTTATTATTTCATTTTGGACTAATTTAATAAATAGTAAAGTAATTTATAATCATATTTTAATTTAATATAGGGACAATCACAAATGTAATATATATATATATATATATATTTGTACCAAATCAAAACAATATAATTTTTTTCAAGAATTCAAATGGTAAGTTAGAGAAAATATTAATTTTTTAATAAAAGTTATTGTGCCAAGCACTTATAAAGCATAAGCGGGGCGCATCTCTTACCGATGTGGGACAGATGTTACACATAAGCATGCCTCCCATGTTGCTTGAGAACAAAACCATGTGGGCTTGACTCCCCAAAGCGGACAAACGAGCTTGCGGCGGGTCAAGAACAAAATCCTCCCCACAGTTATTTATAATATTGTGTGTATCATTAAAAATTATATAAAATCTAAAAATTTTCTTTTAGTTTTAAACAAACTTTCTCTAACTAGAAATTTTCTACCATACAATCAAAAACACCAAGAAACTTATCTAAAAAATTAATAAAACTCAACAAAACTACAATTTAAAAAAAGTATAAATAAAATATTGCAACTCTTTTTCCTTAAAAAAAAAAAACAAACAAACAAACAAATAAACAACTAAAACCAAGAGTACAATTCTAAAAGGGAAAAAGTAGAGAATTTAAAAAAAAAAAAAAAAAAAAAGAAGTATTGTGTTAAATGTTGTCATAATCTAATCTAACATCTAATCCATCATATGAAAAATGAATAGATAAATAAATAATTTTAAACACAAGATAGAATTTGTTTTCTTAAAAATTTCAAAGAACACACTAATGAAATAAAGAAGATGAAAAACAATATAAAATATTCGTAAATGCTTAATTAAAACAATTACTTAACCATCTAAGAACATCATCTAATAAAGACATAACAATTTGCCACTAATATAATAAAATTAATATTTACAAACAGTGAAAAAAAACCTGCACAAAGACTATTGTCTTCAACTACACAAACTGTTTGTCATTAGCTTGTCTAGATTATCCTTTTTCTTTTCCCCCAAATAAACTAAAATCTAACAACAACACAAAATATGACATTATAATATGATTTTTCCCCAATTCAGATCAACATCAAACACCATTCATTAAAAGTATTTAGTGTTGTAAATGAAATGATAAAAAAAAAAAAAAAAATTACTTGCATCAAGGAACACATATGAATTAGTTAATAATAGGATAATAAGGGAACGAACCTCTAGTTGGAAATCCTCCTATGGGCAGTGAATATGTTTTTATAGAAAAATTTTAAAAAGTAGAATTCTAAAAACAAATATTCATCAATCTAAGGTAGAGATACAAGGAAAATAAATAAATAAATAAAATCCAACAAAAAAATGAAAAAAAAATTGAGAGAGAGAGAGAGAGAGAGAGAGAGAGAGAGATAACTTTTTTTGTATGGGATTTTTTTTTTTTTAGAATACTAAATATTTTTCTTTTAAAGTTTGTGTTGTATATTTAAGAGTTAGGTCATTTTGGATATATACCACTGTAAGTTTCTTTAAGACCTCTCATTTCTCCATGTGTGTGTGTGTGTTAAAAATATTTAGTATTTTGTATGAGAAATATATGCATAGAATGTGAGTGAGTGGCAAATTTATAGTAAGATGATGGGAATAAGAAGAGCTAAAAAAAAAAAAGATGAAGGGGGAAAATAATATATAAAGTTAAAACCATCCAAGATGAATATATATAGACAATACTTTTGTTTGATTTTCCATTGATTTATTATATAGATTATAATATAAAAATTAAAGTAGATGAATATGTAAAGTTAAAACCACCTAAGATGAATTTGTAGAGCCAATATATTTATATATTTAATATTGTAAAAAAATTAAAGGTAAAAAACAAATATGAAAAAGATCAATTATGTGACTAATGACGTTGCGATGAGGTGGTTCAACAGGAACGTAAAAATAATAAATGCTACGCTTCAGTTTTTAGATATATATATATATATA
The DNA here is from genome assembly GCF_002906115.3 of Quercus suber. NCBI lineage: Eukaryota > Viridiplantae > Streptophyta > Magnoliopsida > Fagales > Fagaceae > Quercus > Quercus suber. The sequence continues at coordinate 507,370 of NW_027069547.1, forward strand.
TACACACACACAAATCTAGCTTGCCGAGGAATATTGATAGAAGGCAGTAAAGTGTACCAAATCATTACGAAGATGTGAGAATATTCCAATCAAGAAGATGGAACATTAATATGAAATAAAATAAAATAAAAATTTTTTTGAGGAAGTAATAAAAAAAATATATATATTATAAACAATAATACTAGCACATAAGAAATAAAGAGTATTAACATGCACAATAGGAAAGTATTAACCAAGGATGTGGGAGGTTTCGATGATCAAAGTTCTTGCAGTTTTTTTGGGCAAGTGATAGTACCACAAGGCTGTTGCAGTAAGTTTAATGGTACATATGAACTAATGGATATGAAGAACAAAATAGAAGAAAGCGATGGTGTTGAAAAGAGTGAGAAAGGGAGAGAAACGTGTGCATGAAAATTTCCTTTAATGGTTAATAACGATATCTAATAATCTAGAGAAATAATGTTGTTTCTCAAAAAATGTTAGTTTCCATCATTTTACCTGGTTCGAGTACATTTAAGATTTATAAAAATGTTAACATAAAAAAAAAAAATATTAAAAAAAAAAAATTAAAACAAAGTGCACAAGCATGTTGAACTGTTTGTGAATTACTCATGTCTTAAGAATGGTATTTTATTTCGCTAGTTATCCAATAAATTAATACTTCCATACCCAATTTCCTTTTTAATAGTAATGCAAGTTGTATAAGAGCATTTAATATGTTATATAATATTTTAGTCAAATTATGATCAATCGTAAACAAAACAAAGAAGTAAACAAACGAGCCAACACTTTATTGTGTTATATTCTCCAAGCCCAAACGGTCCACAAGGCACAAGTCACCACAGAAAGTCGTCTCTCTTGTCCTCTTTGTCCTTCCACGCCATATAAAGATCCAATTGAAGAAGGTAAATTATAGATATGTAAGAGGACAAGTTTGAAACAATATCATTGTAAAGAATCATGAATATGGTCCTTAATATCCCAATGTTAATTCCAAATAGTATGGAGGTAGTCTCATACTAATTATGTAACACAAGTGGGAATTATTCTATTTCTCTGTCTTCCGTTCTGAAGGATCGTCTAAATTGCGCCATTGAAACGCTCATCTAAGGGAATGAATTTGTGTATGGAAAGTATTATTGAGAGTCACAAATAATGTTGATGACAAGTGCATACAACTTATCCTGAAAATGAGAGATTTAACCTTGCTGACCAGGAAAGTTTATGGTGGTCAAATTAGCTCAAGGGTCAATAACAAGTCGAGAATTTGGCCTCTCAATGAAGCTGCAGTCACTCAGACTAAAAAATATAGTGATTTGAGTTTTCTTATAAATTAAAAAATAATCGTAGCAATAAAAAATGGCAACTAATAACCTAAATGATTAAACAAGTTCTCACAAAAACCAAGATTGCTGCCTCATCAGATTGTCGTGAAGCATTACTTCTTACAAGCTGAAGAATTTAAAATACATATGCGCACATCAAGTCCAAACTCTGTGCATAGGCAAATAGCTGTACAGTGCTTTCTTCAACACTATTAATATAACAATAAGAAAAAGTCAAGCACAATAGCCTGAACAAGTTTATACCTCATCAGATTGAGACAGTATAAGTAACTATAAACCTTTGGCCTTTCCACAGCTTCAAGAGTCTGAATTATATATAGCAAGGAAGCAGACCAAACCTAATACATCAATGTATAGCAATTAGTCTCACAGATTTGTATTGTGTTCTGTAACAATAAAAATTTGAGAAAGGCTAACTAATCTGAATCTAAATTTACCATGACTGCTAAACAGAATCAACTATTAAAAAAGAGATGCTCTGACTGCCAAAGATGTCCACGATTGTACATTAAATAATGCTCTCGTACTTGATGGAATCAATACAGGATGACATCAATATATTAGCAACATATATTTCTAAGCTTTATCCTGTTAAGTCTCGCATCTTTTGGCATAGTAGTTCACACATATAACTTAGATCTCACATATAACTGATATTATATATCAGATATCAAGACCAAACTTGACCCTCGTATGGAAAATAAAGCCTTGGACTCAAGCAAGCTCATCCCCAGTCACCAAAAATTTAAATAAAATAACAATAACAGCAAGGCAAACCATACTATGCCATCCTATAGTCAGGCCTACTAATAAATTACCACCATCAAACTTGGTCTGTATCACTTGAACTCCCTAGGGGTCCTGGACTAAAATGATACTTTAGAGATTCTGTTATCAGTGGAAAATGCACGTGACAAGCACAACATAACTAACCAACTAAATTAAGCCATACCAAGTTTATCTTTATACATTCAGTTGTACCATCATCTTCCCCTCTCATTATTTGAAAAATAGTATAATACTTTGAGAGAGAGACCTCGGATAGGGGGAGCCACCTCTATCATCATCTTTCATGCCATTCCACTACCACCAGGCCAAACATCACCACCTTGAGCAACTTCATGCTGCAGCCAAAGATATCAGATCTACCTATAGAGTACCTCTGCAATTGAGAGGCCATTTAGTTTGTTGTATGCAGATTTGAATAGTGCATCCATCACAATCACCTCCACTTCCATTATCAACATCACATCATTGTAACAAACCACCTCCCACTACAATACACACCCATCATCTCAGTTATGTTGGTGATTTACAAAATGAGTCAAAATAATTTTGGGTTGGTTTGGTTTTTCAACTTAAAGATGGAAGAAAGAAAACTTGAGAAGTGCATTTTTGTTTAGTCCCACATTGAAAAGGATAAAGTATTAATTTTTATTAAATACATTCTATGTTGGGAAGATAACACCTTGGGAAGACTCCAATTGAATAGTTTTTTTTTTTTTTGGTAACTCCAATTGAATAGTTAATATAACATATAGGGACACTGCTTAACCCAAAAGCTTAAACTTATGAGTTTTAGCCTAACTATGCTATATTAACTGCTCACTTATCATTATTCATGTGGCACTTTACCCACACGTGTATACACTATACACCATCCATGGGAACCACGAGTCAACCACGCACATTCATCCATGGAAACCAACCCGCAAACTACCACCATTAGCAATACTCCTTTACTGAACCTTTTTCCAAAATCACTTGTGTAGGATTTGCGGGCTTGCCCTGTCCCTGCTCCAACTACGAAAGGGACCCTTAACACCTTCCCACACATCACCATGGGCTCTAGTACCACTTGTTAGGGAGATAACATCTTGGGAAAACTTCAATTGAGTAGTTAATATAATATATAGGAACACCACATAACCCAAAAGCTTAAGCTTATGAGTTTTGGCCCAATTATATTACTCAGTCTTATTATTATTCCATGTGCAATTTCACTCACACATGTATACCCAACAATATATAGCATAATGGTAATACACTATGTTAACGAGGGAGTAGGAAAAGATGATGCCCCTACATTGAGCCTTTTGCTCTTCCTTTCAACCATGTCTCCTTCCTTCAAGTCTCTTCATGCCCTAATTTCAAATTTTAAACTTTTGGTGATGATTTAGGTAACAGAGATGAGGTTGATTGGAAGTGTTATATTTATATGGCTTGCTTCTCAATGCCCTCACAAAGAAAGCATTAAGGATGCTAAAACAATTGAACTTGAAACTAAAAGATGAAAAATGGCAAATCGGTATCACTCTCATTATGTTCTTAGCGTGGAAACTGAGAAAGATTTGTATGAATTTTCTAAAGGGCTAGAGTATGGTGTAAGCATACAGTTTTCAAGGTGAAAATTTTGCAGCTCCAATTAGGTAATGAAGAGAGGAAGAACAGAATCTGTTGGTAAATTACTAGATCAACCCTATATTATGAGATTCCAAGTAAAAAATAGTTGGCTCTGGATGATTGAATGATATGTTTCTTTTGATAAGTAATAAGTTTATTGATTGATATCAAAAAGGAAAAAGCACCCTAGTACACAGGGAGTGTACAAGGGGGCAAACAATCAAGAACAAAAATTACAAGAATCTAGGAAATCAAGAAAAGATAAAAATGATTGGTTCTGCAATGCAGCCAACCAATCCATCAAAGTTCTAAAGAAAAACAGCTTCAAATCTGATCTTGATCTCTCTTTATCTTCAAAGCATCTACTATTTCTTTCTCTCCAAAGACACCACAATAAGCAGTGGGGAACAATCAGCCATATATACCCATCTCAATGACAACCAAATCTGCCTTTCCAACATGCTAAAAGCCCCACTAAAGATTGCGACATAACCCAGCTCACTCCAAACAAACCAAACACCATAGTCCACATATCCATTGCAACCGGACAATGAAGAAAAAGATGGTCAACCGATTCACCATTACACTTGCACATGTAACACCAATCCAATATCCAAACCTTCCTTTTTCTTAAATTGTCAATCGTTAAGCATTTCCTCAAAGCAGCAATCCAAACAAAGAAAGCTACTTGAGAAGGAATCTTCTGTTTCCAAATACTTTTCCAAGGAAAGTAATGATCATTAGAGCCCACTAAGAGACTATAATAGTCTTTAACTAGGAAGCCTTTCTCTTTATCAAGTTTCCAACACATCTTATCCTCACCAAACCCTTTCACCGAAGTATCATAAATGGTATCCATGAAACCAGCCAGAGCCTCTAAATCCCGAGCATGCACACCCCTAAAGAAACTAACATCCCAAAAAAGGACTCCATTATCAAGCTTCATAAGCTCTGCCACACTAGCCTCCTTGTCTCGGCAAACTCTAAATAATTCAGAATAGCTAACTGCAAGAGAAGCTTCACCACACCAATGGTCTTGCCAAAATTTCACCCTAGACCCATCTCCAATATCATATAGAATGTGGCGAGAAAAAGAAGGTCATCCCCGACTAATATATTTCCACAAGCTAATACCATATGGACCATTAACAGGCCTAGTACACCAGCCACCCCATTTACTGCCACATTTCACCTCTATCACTTGCCTCCAAAGTGCAGCCCTCTCCATCCCAAATCTCCATAACCACTTCCCTAACAAAGCTTCATTAAAAAATCTTACCTTCCTTATTCCCAAGCCACCTGAAGCAATGGGACTACAAACAGTATCCCATTTAACCAAATGGAATTTTGGTTCATCTCCAATGCCACCCCATAAGAAATTTCTCTGAAGTTTCTCAATTCGGTTAGCTACAACTGCAGGTATAGGAAATAGAGATAGAAAATAAGTGGGAAAATTAGATAGAGTGCTTTTAATTAACGTGACTCTACCTCCCTTGGATAAGTACAAACATTTCCACCCTGCTAATCTTTGTTCTATCTTCTCTAGAATTGGGTTCCATATTGCCTTATCCTTGAATTTAGCTCCCAAAGGAAGACCCAAATACTTCATTGGAAGAGTACCTTGTTTACAGCCAAGGACAATCAACAATAAGTCCAAATTATCCACCATACCAACAGGAACCAACTCTGACTTACCCAAATTTATCTTTAGACCCAAGACTGCCTCAAACCAAATGAGGATCATACATAGAAACAAAACCTGATCCAGATCTGCACCACAAAAAATTAAAGTGTCATCCGCAAAGAGGAGATGAGACACCACCAATGATCTTTCCTCTTCACGACCCACACCAAAACCTGACATGTGACCATCATGGACAGCTTTATCCAACATTCTCCCAAGGGCTTCCATAACCAGTACAAACAGCAAAGGGGACAGTGGGTCACCTTGTCTCAACCCCCTGGAACTCTCAAAAAACCCACAAGGCGTGCCATTTATCAGAATAGAGAAGCGAACTGTAAATATACAAAAGAATATCCATTGCCGCCATTTAGCAGAGAACCCACCCTTTTCTAATAATTGCATAAGAAATCTCCAGTTGACATGATCAAAGGCCTTCTCAACATCCAATTTACAAAGCAGCCCCGACAACCCAATTTTCAATCTACTATCAAGACATTCATTAGAAACGAGTACCAAGTCAAGAATCTACCGGTTCTTCACAAAAGCATTCTGTGAAGCTGAAATTATATCTTCCATGACTGTGCGAAGTCTGTTGGCTAGGACCTTAGCAATGATTTTATAAACCCCCACCCCCCAACAAGACTAATGGGACGAAAATCCTTAACATCAATTGCTTCATTTTTTTTTGGGTATGAGAGTGATAAAAATTGCATTTAAACTCTTCTCAAACTGACCTTTAGCAAAAAAAATGATGAAAAACAACCATAAGATCAGTTTTGAGAATTCCCTAGCAAGCTTGAAAGAAAGCCATTGGAAACCCATCTGGTCCAGGCGATTTGTCACTATTAAAATTCTGTATGAACCCCCAAAATTTTTGCCTCATCAAAGGGTCTATTTAGCCAATCTGCATTATCACCAGATATCCTAGGAGAAACCAAGGCTTCTAGAAACGGTCTAACAACTTGCTCCAGTATAATTTCATAAAGAATTGAGTAATACAATCAGCAATCGTACCTTGGTCTGAAGACAAGATTCCATTGACCATAAGACTCTCAATACCATTATTTCTTCTATGGGAATTTGCCATTCTATGGAAAAATTTTGTATTTGCGTCCCCCTCCCTCAAATGCAGTACCCTAGACTTTTACCTCCAACTAACCTCTTCTAAAAGAGTGAGCTTTTCAATATCGGTATGGAGATTAATTTGTTCTAAGGCTGAGACTCCTCTCTAACAGCCAAATCATTCAACTTGTTCCAGAGTTGCTGTTTTTTAATAGTGACATTACCAAACTCCTCTTCATTCCACTTTTTTAGATCCAACTTTTTTAGCTAGTATAAAACTCGGGTTGCCTTGGAACAAATAAGATGCCCACCAATCTTTCACTTTATCATCAAAATTCTCCACCTTCAACCACATATTTTCAAAACGAAATGGAGTTCTACCTCTCTGATGACTTCCCCCCTCCAACAGAATTGGAAAGTGGTCTGAAAGTACCCTGGATAATCGTTTTTGGGTAAACATAGTGAAGTGCTCCGCCAATAGTGGAGAGAAAATAAATCAATCTATTCTAGAAGCAGAGGAAGAATTAGACCAAGAATAAAGGCCCCCTTCCATAAGTATATCCATCAGCCCATGGAGAGAGATAAAATCAGAAAATCCATACATAGCCCGAGTACAACTTGCAGCCCCTAATCTTTCCGATGGAAAGCGGATTATATTAAAGTCCCCTCCTATACACCATGGCAAATCCCACCAACTAATCAGCCCTGTCAGCTCCTCCCACATTTTCCTACGCCTCTTATTCAAATTTGGCCCATATACTCCTGTAAACACCCACTCAAATTGATCCCCAACATTTTTAAATTTGTACGAAACAGAAAAATACCCCACTACTTCCTCCACTTTTTCCACCACTCTTCGGTCCCACATCAGAATAATACCTCCAAAAGCACCTTCAGAACCCAGGTATAGCCAATCTACATAAGGGCAGCCCCATATACTTTGAACAATTCCTCTAGTTATCCATTCAAGTTTAGTTTCCTGCAAACATACAATATCAACCTTCTAGGTACGCAGCAAGTTACGAATCTGAAGCCTCTTCTCAACCACATTCAGACCTCTGACATTCCAGGAAAGAATCTTCAAATTCATTTTGCAACAGATAGTGCCCGCTCCCTATTAGTACCATTACACCTAGATGAAGTAGAACCAGAGTTAATCGAACTAAATAGACCCTTCAACTCTCTTATACCTTTCACTCCCGAACTCTTCAAGTCACGTGCTTTTTCTCCAAAACAGCCCTACGGTGTAATTCAGCCTCAACCGCTAACAGGAATTCCGTCGCTTGATTTTCCAAACCTTGTAAGGACACGCCCAGAAAGTTATCAAACCCCTTGAATCTACTTTGGAACCACTCAGAGTAAGAGGCTTTCCTCATTGGATTCTCCACACCCACAACTTCCTGTCCTTCCATGGCCAAGGGTAGTGAAAAAGCTAGTGGTTCCACTGCTAGAGGTGACAAACCCCCTTCGTTAGGTAGTTCAGCAACCTCCGAATAGGTGTCTGAAACCTAGTCCTCCACAAGTACTTCATCCCCCTCAAACTAGGCTGATGACACCTCCAAGGGATCTAAAGACCTCAATGGAACCAAGGCCAGCTGATTTTGCTCTCCCAATACCTCTATGACTTCACCCGGTGGTAGAGAAATTTGTATTGGAACCGCCACTCTCCTTCCATCTCGTAATTCAAGCACCCACGGCTCTGAGTTCCCCCATTTCTTGACAACATTGCCGGAATGTTCCTGAAGTAACAATCAGATGTCTCGCTGCAAGTTAACTTCACCTTCAGAGATGGATAATGTCCCATCGGTCTCATCGGACTCGAGATTCTGCATCGTCCCCATTGGTGCCGAGAAACTCCATCTCGGCATTATTGGCGATCTTCAATGGCTGGGCTAGCGTCAAAGAGCTGCACTCCCTCTCGGCATTATCAAAGATCTTCAATGGCTGAGCTTGCATCGAACAGTTGCAAGGAACAGCTTGAGAGTGCTTCGGCTCGAGGATGACCACTTCGCAGGTTTTAGATTCTTGCTCAAAGCTTGCCGAGACCAATGGCAAAGAAAACCCAGTTGTTTGGCTCTCGTCAGATGGAAAGGATAAATGGTGGGTTTGTTTTGTCTTGTGCCACCATACTGAAATGGGCTTGGGATTAGCTATTTGGCGAGTGGGCTTTGGTTTGAAGGGAGCCGAAGGATTAACAAAGCTTTTAAAGCTTTGTTCATTGGGCTTTACATTTCGGCCCACTTCATGGACTCTAGACCATTGAACTTTCCACACACCATCCAGCCCACGTTCCACTCTCTTGCTCACATCCAATGATATATGAGATTCAGTGCCGCTGCCAAAGCCATCTTTAATCTCTAGCGTGATTTTAGCCTCAGACCTCGGCTTCTCTTTCTCAACGATCAAACCGCGAGAATCATGGCTATGATTGCGCAAGGTCGTTTTGTTTGTATTTTCAAAATTTGGTGACTTTCCTTTCTTGCTACCACCACCATCTTTCCGATCATACTCCGCCGTCGCCAACAGCAATGATTTGGACTTTTCCACTGTCGGTTTCTGAACATATTGAGGTTGTCTGCTAATTAGCGTCTCAAGAACAATGGCTTTCCGCAAATGCAATCCAAACCCTCTCCACCCACTACCCGATTTACCTTTCGGCACCACGATAAAGCCTTTCCGACAGCCATGGATAAGTTCCGAGATCATAAAAAAAACTACCATGCACATTGGAACCTAGTTGCAAAATAAAAACTTTATCTCCATCTCTGAAGGTTCGTGCAAAATTACCTGTAGTTACATTCGACATGAGATCCTCCACATTAGCTAGCAAACACTTTGCACTCTCTTTGCCCATGAAAACTGATCAGAGCGAATCTCGATTTCTCTCAAAAATACGTAACATATAATAAGTGCCTCCCTTCTCAACAGAGAATTCAAAAGTCTTGGACTCAACGAAAAAGAAAATGGAACCTCCCATAACAACAGAGTAAAACCTCAAATTTTGTGACTAATCGGAGGTAGCCAGGCCTCTATGCAGAAAAAGCCATAGCAAAAAAATATGGAAGCTAAGAATAAAACTGATCCATAAAGTTTTCCATAAGCCAAAGTAAGCATTTTTTTGAAGTGTAAGATAGAATAAATGTATGTAACTACAATAAAAAATAAATAAATAAAAATTCTATTAAATTCCTCATGTTGATTAAGTCATGAGGAAAAACATAAGTGAAAGTATAATGTAATATTGCATCACATGGGGTAACCTCAAATTCTCATGAAATGAAAGATCTGTTTTCATTGTATAAAATTTATATATATATATATATATTAAAGTGTTGTGGTTAACATGATTGGTTAATGTTATGTCATGTGCTTGTCAAATGTGACTTTTAATCTACCCCACATAGAATCTTTGATGTTTCAATTTTAATGTAAAACCCAATCCAAATTTGAGGGGAGTATCAAAGATCCAGAAAGGTAAAGTTTACTTTCCCCAAATAAATAAATAAAATTACATGGCCACACGGGTTCTAAGTTCTAACAAATTTATGTTAGACTCTAAAAGGAAATACAGTTACAAGAAGTTTAGCTTTTTGTTCAAAACAAGCAGAATGCTTAAATTTTACCATCTCTAAGACCCAGTCACAATTTTCTTACTTTGGTAATTCATAAGAAAATTATAGCCACACAAACCCCAGATGAACCCATTCCAACCCCACCCCATTTCTATTCCACCTGAGCCACAACCCAATTAGTTATTGCTTATTGTTTGAACGGCCTCTATTATAAACATACCTGACAGATCCTATCTAGGAGTACCTATAGCTTAATGGAACAAAATGATCACTTTAAAGTGTACTGCAAAGACTTTTTTTTCAGAAGTTTTATTATTTTTCAAGGCTTTAGCACTAATTACAGCAATGATTTCTGTACTAAGGACACCCGTCAGACCCAAATACAATTCTAGAGGAACCATATACGACTTAATATTACCTTAATAGTGTATTACAAAGATTAATCACTATTAAGTTTCTTCTTCTTCTTCTTTTCAATTTATTCTTTTTGAGTCTCCAGCCTCATTAGACCGAAGATACAAATATAAAATGTTTAAAAATTTAAAAAAAGTTAAAAAATGGCATACTCATTGCACAAAGCTCCCACTTTTGCGGGGTCTAGGAAAAGTCATGTCAGGCAGCCTTACTCCCAATTCATTGGAGAGGCTGATTCCTAGACCAAAGAAACAACTATACAAACAATAAATTGATTTTACAGAGTAAATGTCAATTCCAATACATGTATCAATTCCCTAACCATCTCTATTCCTGAAGGTTTGATACAAACAAATATACAAATCAAATTGAGCTCACAGAGAGCTCTTATTGTTGACTTAAAATTACATAAACATACCTTGACTGGACCAAATGATTGTTAAAGTTGTGATTTGTAGCTGTATAGAAGAATCATGCAACCACAGCATTTTAGAATAATGTGTTTCTTTTTTTTCTTTTATGGATGACATAGGAAAAATTCATTCAAATTAATTGCACGTCGCAGAGCATACTATACAACAATCCTCGCTGTTAATCAAACTCCTACGGGCGACTGACACCACTTGCCAGTACTAGTTACCAGATAATCCAAGGGCTTTTCACCCCTGACGGGCTAAGTAGTTTATCCTCATGCCTAGGAAGCTAGAATAATGTGTTTCTCCATTGTGGAAACACCAAAAAGAAAAAACAAAAAAAACAAAACAAACGAAACAAAACAAAACAAAATCATAAAACAAAAGAATTCTACAAGTCAGTCAAGTATGGTTTTCCTAGGAAATTGGAACTAGATGACACAAGTATGGTACTATAATTTAATAATTTTTACTGCATTAAATCATTGCCACAGCACAACATTAATTTTAGTTTTTTCACATCATCCTTTTTATTGAGTCTCATTAACTAACATGGCACAGGTGAAAGAATTTACAGGCAAAGCCAAGAAACTCACTATTCCTTTGAGTCCAGTTGTCTTCCAAGTAAGACAAGTCCCACAGTACTAAAAGCAGACAGAACTGCCGAAGAATAGCAGATTGCAAGTAGAGCTCCCCTCAGAGACTGCATCCAAAAGTTTTACATGTAATGCTGTAATGAGTTAGAAGAGGAAAAAAGGTCAGATAACAATCAAAATACATTTTTTTGCCATCACCTTAGCCAATAGCAAAGCATTATCATTTGCATACTGCAATGAACTCTCTGGAATGCTTTGAACACCCTGACCTAGTTGCCATGAAAGAATCCTACATTTTAAATTTTCAAGATAATTAAAAGAAATACTTTTCTGTTAGGCCTCTTTGTTAAAAATGACAGTCGATAAGGAACTCACAGTTAAAAACAGGATAGTTACCCAAAAGCAAAGCCAATTGCAGCACCAATGTAGGCTTTATCTGACGTAAATTCAACCTGAAGTTCCCCAAACTGTGGTTGACATGAACATTGCTTGTTTAATATTCCACATCAAGTGCATCTGTTTGCAGAATATGCTACAAGTGCAGAGTAATCATCTACCTTAAACATCCTGGTTTCCTTCTTTGATTGTTCTTCAGCTGCTGTAGATACTGAAATTGCAGAAAGGAGCCTTCCAGTTGTAACCATTACTTTTGCAATCTATAATGGTTGAACAGTATCCAACAATACTGCTACTTTAGAGATATGTAACAGCAAGTTATATACATTTACAAGAGAGGAAGAGAGAGAGATCATTCCTTAAAATTTAAAATCATAACTAGTACACTGGGTGAAGTGAGGAGAAAAGAGATCTATGACTTGCAAAGTTAATATATATCAGGAATTGATTGACTTTGCATAAGCTGAAAGCACTTGTGAAACATAGAGACAGTCTTGGAGAAGAAGTAGCCTTAAAGGATCAGAGCATGTCTAACTTCCAGCACTTTCAATTGCATAAAAGCCAGTTAGAATCTGTTAACATGTCTACATAGTTGCAGAATTCAGATTTAAGTTTTAGACCAAGGATCTGGAGATGCAAGGACAAAATTTTACATGATAACTATAATAGCAATAACAAAAAACTTTCATGTAACATAAGATACCTTCTGTAGTTCACCTTGACCATACTGCCCCATGGACTGGAACCTCCTTCCAGCAGACACCAAACGCTTGCCAAGTGCTAAACCAGCTAAAAGATGGAAATAAGCTTTGGAAATAAACTCTTAAGGATGTATCTCTAGGCATTGGTTTTACATATAATCTTGCCTGATTTGGCATTGTCTGTCAAAGACTCCTCCAACCCAGGGAGCTTGCTTGCTAAACTATGGGAAGTTGATGTGTCAGCAAGTTCCCACGCTCGAGAGAGATTTAACAATGTATCTCCCAGAACTTGACCACACTGAAATGAAATGCAAAGGTAATTTCTACAGTAATTTCTAAAAAATGTCTTAAATTTAATTGCTGTCTATAACAGGTGGTGTAGTTATAATGATCAAGAATAACACGCCCTGCATAATGTAGTGAAAGATATCCAAACAATAGTTCAAGATGCAGACACAAGATTACTGAGTGGTCTTTATCATACAATTAAAGAGAGAGAGAGAGGAGTATGAGCTTTTATGTTAGTTGAATATCAACAAGATTTTTTTTTTCAATAAGTAACAAGATTTAGGCACTACAGAAATGGAAAATCCATGATTAAAGGTTGAAGTTCAATGGACTAACAAAAACATTGAAAATCAGATTCTCTCATATTCATGTGTTCAATATGACTCCAACTACAGAAATGGAAAATCCATGATTGAAAGTTGAAGTTCAATGGACTAACAAAAACGTCAAAAATCAGATTCTCTCATATTCATGTGTTCAATATGACTCCTATTAGCTAAAATTCATGTGTGCACAGTAGGGATCATGCAGCATGATAGTAGGACCCACCTACACACAATGAGAAACCAAGACCAATTCATACTCGTAGGATCACAATAGCCACCCATTTAACATTGTATTACACAAATTCCACCAACATGAGTCATGTTTTGCAAAATGAACATAAGTATGATATTGAGATTACAAATTTGATATACAGTGACTGCCTATAGCCTACTCAGTACTCAGTACTCATTACTCAAGACTGGTTCAGTTATAAACAGTTTTTGAAGCAATAAAAATGACTAACCTCATCAATTACCGGCCCATTCGAAAGGTCAAAAGCCGCATCATTTAGCTTAATTCACCACACCAAAAAAATAAACATTAACCAAAACACTCACCAACCAAAAAAAAAAAAAAAAAAAAAAAAAAAAACCACAGTATCAAATCACATAAATAACAACACAGAATTGAATAAAACCAAAGTTACAAACTTTGCTTACATCTATACGAAGATCACTTGGAAGCTGTGAAAAATAGTCCTGCGGAAGATCAAAGCTATCCTACACAAACCCAACAAAGAAAAAACAATAACAATTAAGTAAAATTAAATTAATAACAAAATATATGGCGCCAAATTATATTTAAAAAAAAAAAAAAAAAAACGAAAGTGAAAACAGATATGTGGGTGCTTGAAATTATGGGTGTGGAAAAGTGTTGCTTACTGCAAGTTGTTGAAGGAGGACTGAGCATTATTTGGGGTTGAAGTGAGTTTGGAGAGTCTGAAGATTCAGTGAGAGCAAATGGGATAGTGAGGGTTTAGAGAAAAGGGTTTGTTGGAGGTTTGAGAGAGGTCAGGGAAGGATATGGAAGGTTTTTGGGAAAAAGAGGAGCAGTGATGGAAGGGAAATTGGGGAGAGGTTGGACTTGGATGAGAAGATGAAGAGAAGAAGCCATTTTTTGGAGTTTTGTGTAACTTCCCAGCCACTGATATTTGCTATTTTTTGGTTGTTGGTTCTTTTTATTGGTTTTTCTTTTTCTCGCTTTTTTTTTTTTTTTTTTAAGTGGATAAATAATTATGATTATAATTTTTTTATTTGAAAAAAAAAATCAACCATAAAGACTACATATTGTTGGATATATTTCATCAAGATTAAGCAAAATGGAACAATATATAGATCTAATTAAAACCAATAACAAAAAAAAAATGTGATACACAAAAACAATAAATAAATATTGTACATATAAGAAGAAATCTACAAAATAATTAAAAACTCATAAACCAAATGCGTGAGGATGAATAATACAGATCAAGTCTTTTGTTTAACATAATTTCCTTAAAACAGATTTCACTCCTCACACAATCTTTGATACTTTGAGACTCACAGACATCTACTTCTTAGGATAAAATGATCTACAACATAGAGAAAAAGCACACAAGGTCTGTGCTCTGTAAAATAATATATGTATTTTATCTCTCTTTGACTCAAATAATAATGCACAAAATATTTTCTTACTGGGAGAGTTTTTCAAAAATCATTTTTCATGAATAAGGGATTGGAATATATATGTTACTAAATAAATACACTATTTCAGAAATAACGGCTTTATACAGATTTACTGACTCAAAAATAAAATAATAAAAAATATTATTACTATTTGGACAAGAGGGCCCAATCCACACATTCGTAAAGCCCAAATCAATGTCCAACCCATGAGCATATAAACTCATATTCTTTATCATTACCACATCAATATCAAATTTAAGTAGACACATTAGGAGTCAATTTCTTATTAACTTCATAATATTTTCTAACGCATATTTCACTAAACAGGATCCAAATCCATTAATTCGTAAAAGAAATATATATGCGTGTGGGTGTGGGTGTGTGTTGTGTGTGACTTTTTACTTGACCCAACCTATTTGTTATTTTTATAATATATATATATATATATAGACTTGAATCCTATTTTTCAAGATTCTAAAAAAAAAAGATTTTAAGATTTATAATATTTTTTTGCAAAATATTTTAAAATGTATATTCTTTTAACTAATCCATTTACAATGTATATTTTATCTTAAAATTGTATTAAATTTTCTACATTATTATAAATGGAAATGCTAATGAAATTAGCTATTAAGTTGACATGTAAATTCCAAAAAAAAAAAAAAAGTTGACATGTAAATCAGTGTTAAATATACTACCTATGGAAGGGAGATTTATCTCAGACCCTAACAAAGGAATTGTTCGCTTTGGGAATGGACCGAGGAGACCGATGCCACTCTCACGAATTTGTTCAATCCCACAATAAAAGGCGCCTTTTGGGGTTTAAGGGGAAACCCCACCTTCCCCGGGACTTTACCGTTGAGGCCGATGCCACCCAAGTGCACTACCACAGGCACGACAAGTGCAATTTTTAAGACTTGCTCACTTGCACATGTGTAGTAATGGTATACTCATGTCTTAGGCTCAGGCTTATAAGGTATGTGTGGGAGGCGTCTCTCCCCGATGTGGGATTGAACAAATTCGTGAGGGTGGCATTGGTCTCCTCGGCCTATTCCCAAAGCGAACAATTTCTTTATTGGGTATGAGACAAATCTCCCTCCCACAATAAAAAGTACCATTTGGGTTTAAGGGGAAACCCCCACCTTCCCCGGGATTGGACCATTGAGGCCGATGCCACCCAAGTGCACTACCACAGGCACGACAAGTGCAGTTTTTTAGACTTGCTCACTTGCACATGTGTAGTAGTGGTACACTCATATCTTAGGCTCAGACTTATAAGGCATGTGTGGGAGGCATCTTTCCCTGATGTGGGATTGAACAAATTCATGAGGATGGCATCGGTCTTCTTGGCCCATTTCCAAAGCAAACAATTCCTTTGTTGGGTCTGAGACAAATCTCTCTCCCACACTACTAACACTAGTTAGTTTTCAAAATTTTATTTATAGATCTTCTTCCTTAGTATTTGTTTGTTTTTATATTATATTTTATTTTAAAACTCTATATAGAGTTATTTTTATAGGTGTGTTAATTATATTTAATACAAATGTAATTTTTTTTTAAATTAATGTTTCATTGTTAATAGTAATATGTGTTTTTTTTAATATATATATATATATATACACATATATAATATTATTTGTTTAGGCTTTTTAGTATGAGCTTCACTCTACTGTGAGCCTCTCTTTGCCCTTCTGTGGGACTAATCTCATTTTGCCATTCTTTGCGGTAGTTTTTACCATTTCCTTTGTGAGTCTCAAGATTGTGTCTCGTTTGTTGGTTGAAAAATAGGCCACCCTCAAATCCCATAGGGGTGGCATCGATCTAGATCTGGCACGAGGTGGTCTGGATCCAAGCTCTTATGCACCTAATTGGATTTCCGTGTTGGAGCTCTAACAATTAGGAGAGTTCTTCCTCTTGGATGCCTTGGGAGTGGGCTTTTTCTTCTAGATCTATTGGTTCCCCAGGTAGTTCCAGTGGCTTTGAAGTTGATTTTTGGGGACATGGGCTGCCTGTTTTCTAAATTTGTATTGATGTCTCTCCTCAGTTTGTTTGAACAAATTTAGTTTGAAAATTTGTCTCTTAAGTGTTTAGATCTCTCCTAGTCAATACAAGTATATACATATATATATATATATATATTTTTTTTTCCCGTTATAGTTGTAATTATTTTACTTTAGTAATAAAATTTTATGCCGTTGTCTCTAAAAAAACAAAAGCACTTGAATTCAATGAGTGATTATAAATTTGAAATAGTTTCTTGCAGCTGATCATTTCAAAAAAAAAAAAAAAAAGTCCATATATTGACTTTATTTTAAGGGAAATGCTAACGAGTACTCTTAGGACACTGATTAATAATTCATTTAAAGAAAACTTTTATGGGAAATGAAAAAAAAGTAATTAATATTTTGATAGTTTTTTTCATTTCCCATAAAAGTGGTATCAAAACTTTCCTAAAATGAATTATTAACAACTACCTTAAGGGCACTCGTTAGCATGACCCTTATTTTAAATTAAAAAAGAAAACTTTTAAGCCTAAATTCAGGTAATTCTTATTAAAACCCAAAATAGGAGTTGAAGTGTTACTCTAAGAGCAATGCTATAAAAAAAAAAAATCATAATATTTTTCATAACAATTGAGATGACAAACTTTTATAGGCTTTCATTATGCTCACCACCAACATCACAATTCTCTTTTCGTTGATATCAATCTCTCTCTCTCTTGTATTTCAATTTCATTTGTTTGATGAAATTTTCTTGTTTCCCATAAAAAAGAAAAGGACTCTCTCAAATTTGAACCCTACCTACAATCTCAAATTCTCAAATACCCCCACCCTCAAAAATGACCTACAACATAAAATCTAAAGTCTATTATTTTTTCCTTCAAATACTACTACCATCTGTATGACGAACAAACAATGAATGACCCAACTAACTGGAAATTGAATTGCTCCTAAAAATAAATAAAAACCATTAAGAGATTCAAATTCATGTTTGTACGTTCTGTTGGGCTGTGCCTGTGATCCAATAAGTTAAAAGCCCACGCCACCAAAATCCAAAAATGAACAGTTGTCTATCATTGATTGGCTGCTTGTAACAACTAACAACCGTGGTTGAAAGAAATCACAAAAGAGAAAAAAAAATGTTTTAGAATGTTCCAAAGTAGGACAACAAGAAATATAGTCCTTAGATCAAACGACCTAGATTGAACTGAAGCTTCAAGATCCTATTTAATAATATATCACTTGCCTAGATTGAGATTGAGGAACACAGTTAAAAACAAAAAAACCCTTATTAGACGCAACACAAGTAGAGGTGTTTCTTATCTAAAACGAAAACCCCCCTCACAAAACCCTAGCACCAACTCTCACTCACTCCCTCGGTTCATTCTCACACTAACTCTGGTATCAGGTTTTTCTTTTCTTTTCTTTTCTTTTCTTTTCATGTATTTCTTCAATTGTTATGTTCATTCTCTTCTACCCTGGAATACAAAAATGTTGTGTAATGTATAGTGGGAGTCCTTTGCTATTCCAATTTCCATGTTTCAATTATGATTGGATTTGTCACATACATATGATTCAGATTCTAATTTTTTTTATTTTTTTTTATTTTTATATAAACAATATATTGCATGTTAAAACCCCAAAACCCACATCTTAACAAAGTCTCTCATTTCCTCTTTTCTGTACTAACAAGGGAATAATATATAATACTTCAATTTTCTCTCTTTTGAATCCTTTTGTTTTTTTGGTTTCTGTAAATTATGTAGGATTATATCCCCTTAAAGAAAATTTTATATGGCCCACATTTATTTAAGTGATAAATGAAGCTCATGTCTTAAGTTTCCTATTTGTGAAAGTTACATGTTAGATGTAACATCCTATAACCACCGCATACCTTTGGTGCGATGGTTACTCCATAAGTATAAGCGCTTGTGGGGTGTGGGGAGCAAGAGCTGGGGTTCAAGTCTCCAGGAGGGAGCTTCACACACATATTCAGTTAGATTAAGCTAGAGTAAAAATTCTATCTTGTATCCAAAAAAAAAAAATGTAACATCCTATAGGTATAACCCCTTTGGTTAATAAATACCATGAAGTTACAACTTTTAAACTTCTTAACGGAATGAGAGTTATGGAAATCTTCATCTAAAAGGATCCTTAGTCTGGCTTATATATATTTCCTGTGTTTCCATCAAAAGAATATGTATGAGGTAAAGGCCATAGACTAGAAGACCATTTTACCTTTAATGACTTTAAAAACTATCTGTCACAACAAGGTATTACTCATCATCTGTCTTGTCCTCACATACCTCAGCAAAATGGTGTTGTTGAGAGAAAGTACAGACATATTATTGAGACCACTGTAACCATTTTGTCACAAGCTTCTATCCCTTATTCTTACTGGACTTTTGCAGCTCAAACTGCTGTTAGTTTGATTAATCTCCTTCCTAATTCTATGCCTGGTTGGGTCTCTCCTTGGTCTAAACTTTATTCTACTACACCTGATCTAACTCAACTTAAAGGTTTTGGTTGTGCATGCTATCCTAATTTCAAACCCTATAATACACACAAGCTTGAACCTAGAACTAGGGAATGCATTTTCATTGGCTATCCTACTAATTCTAAAGGATATATTTGTCTTGATCATCAAACTAATCGTGTATACGCATCTAGACATGTTCTTTTCAATGAGTCAAAATTTCCTTTCTCATCTACTATCACCCCTATGTCTTCATCCTACTCCATTGCTACCAATGTTCCCGCTTGGTTCTCCAATCAACTCTACTTACATTCAACTAATCAACCTTCTTTGCTTGGTGCCTATCCTTCTTCCTCTATCATTCTTACCTCAAATGCTTCCCCTCAACAGTTCTCTACCACATTAGACTCTTCTCCACCTACTATTTTTGCAAAACCCTCTTCTTTGCCCAACTTAGACTTTCTTCCACAATCTTCACCTAACCTTCCTCCTACAGTGGTACTAGCATCTTCCACCTTACAGCCTACTCATACCTCCAATTCTCATCCTTTGCAAACTAGATCCAAGATTGGCATTTCCAAACCTAAGTCCAAATTTTGTTACAAAGTAGCTATGGCCTATACCTTCACAACACCTCCTTCTTACAAAATTGTATCTCAATATCCAAGGTGGTGTGAGGCAATAGATACTGAGTTTCTTGCTTTTCAAAGATAGCAAACCTGGCCTCTTGTTCCTGCACCTCCTAAAGTGAATCTAGTTGGATGCAAATGGGTTTTTAAACTCAAGTTAAATAGTGATGGTTCAATATCAAGGTACAAGGCCAGATTGGTTGCAAAAGGATTTCATTAGCAAGCAGGTGTGGATTTTCATGAGACTTTTAGCCTTGTGGTTAAGCTAGCTACTGTGAGACTTGTGTTGGCTATTGCTGTGAGTTACAAGTGGCAGTTGAGGCAACTTGATGTCTCTAATGCATTCCTCCATGACTATCTCAAAGAGGAGGTATATATGCATCAACCTCTAGGCTATGTGGATCTTAACCACCTTGATTATGTTTGTAAATTGCACAAGTCCCTTTATGGGGGCTTGGTTTGAGAGATTTGTTTTTCCACTTACTTCATCTAGGCTTCACTGCATCAGTGGTAGATAGCTCCTTGTTCGTTTTTTGCTCAGCCAGTATGATTATCTATCTTCTATTATATGTTGATGATATCATTGTCACTGGGAATGATTCAACTCAGATTGCACATCTTATTACTGCTCTTAGTCAAGTTTTTGAGCTTAAGGACTTAGGCTCTCTTAATTACTTCTTGGGGACCCAGATTACTCACACTGCCCATGGTCTCACTCTAACTCAATCCAAATACGCCTTTGATGTGCTTCATAGATTTCACATGGAGAATTCCAAGGCCACTAAAACCCGTTGCTGCTAAGGGTGTGCATGCGTCAGGTTGGGTCGGGTTAAGGGAATTTTTTGTCCCAATCCACCAAGGTAGGTTTAAAAAAAATCAAACCTAACCCATCACAGGGGTTCAACCTAACCCACAAGGATCGGGTTGGGCTGGGTTGAACCCATGGGTTGGACAATTTTTATTATTATTACTATTATTATTAAATTGACCAAAAAAATATATCTCACTTGCCACCTAAGTTGATAAACAAAATATACATAAATTAGTATTCTAACTTAGTTATAAACAAAATATATCCAACTGAGTTGATAAACAAAATATACATGAACTAGTATCCCAACTTAGTTATAAACAAATAAGAGTGGAGTGAGAGAGTGGGAATGGGAGGCAGTAGAGAGAGAAATAAGATTGTTAGAGTTTCCAAAATAATTGAGTTTTATATAGGAAGGGCTAAATAGGGGAAAAAATTAAATAAAAAATTATAATTATACAATATAGTTATATATATATATATATATTAAATATATGTAATTTAAAATTTAAATATATAGATGGGTTGGGTCGGGTTAAAATTAAATAAAAAATTATAATTATACAATATAGTTATATATATATATATATATTAAATATATGTAATTTAAAATTTAAATATATAGATGGGTTGGGTCGGGTTAGGTGGGTTGTAATTGTTATGACCCAAACCCAACCCAACCCACCCATCTCTAAAAACCGACCTAACCCGATGGGTTGGATTAGGTCGGATTGGTTTTGGCGAGTTGGTGGGTTGGATGCACACCCCTACTTGCTGTCCTTCCACAAGATTTGTTCTTTATGATGGTGTTACTCTCACAGACCCTACTGAGTATAGAAGCATGGTTAGTGCTCTTCAATAACAATACTTGACTTTCACTCATCCTAATATTGCATTTAGTGTTCATCAATTATGCCAATTCATGAGTCAACCTACTACTACTCATCTAGAGGCAGCTAAGTGTGTTCTTCGTTACCTTAAAAGGAGTATTAGTGATAAAACACATTGTATTGCTCAGTTCAAAGAGTAGTTGATTGGCGCGAAATTCAGTAAGAGCTACTAAACTGAATTCCCTGAATTTCTGGGGTTAGATCTGTATAAGGTGGAAGATTAATTAAGTAGTTATGATCAGTTTGTACTATAAATGCAGAGCATCAAGCTCAGTTGTAATTATGCAAGGAATTTCAGATTGTTAATAAAAGTTTTCCTTTCTCAATTTTTCTCTCTTTCTTTCTCTCTCTTTCCCTCACTTTCTCTCACTTTCTTGAACTTTCTTTCTTTAAGATTCTCTGTTACAATCTTGCTTCCACTACTAGTTATACCTGTATCTCTTCCTCACTTTGTTAAACTAGTCTTGTTATTAAGAATTTCTTCACTATCCTCCAGGCCATCCCTCTTTGAATCATTTCTCTACCCTTGATTATACTCTTCCATGCATACGAAGAAGAAGATGGAATTGTGGCTTCCATAATCAAGCAATTAGGGAAAAACTTCACCTTAAAAACCCGATAAAATAAAGAGTCTGTGTCGTGGAGGTCCTGGAGGAGAAGCCAAGTCTGTTTTGCTAGGAGTGCGTCGTTAAATATTGCTAAATCTTGAAACTTATAGTTATTTCAAAGGTTTCAAGTATTTTAGTCTAGTTTACAAATTTTAAGGTAGTTTGGGCATTTAGATGGTTTGGGGGCATTTTGGTCACTTAAGCGAGTTGAAGGTATTATGGTCATTTTATAGGTTTTAGGTTTTTTGCTCATTTTAGAGGATTTGAGGGAATTTTGGTCATATTTGCAATTTTGGGGAGAGGTTGGACTTGGATGAGAAGATGAAGAGAAGAAGCCATTTTTTTGGAGGTTTTTGTGTAACTTCCCACCCACTGATATTTGCTATTTTTTGGTTGTTGGTTCTTTTTATTGGTTTTTCTTTTTCTCCTTTTTTTCTTCTTCTTTCAAGTGGATAAATAATTATGATTATAAATTTTATTTTTGAAAAAAAAAATCAACCATAAAGACTACATATTGTTGGATATAATTCAACCAGAGTAAGCAAAATAGAACAATATATAGATCTAATTAAAAGAAATAACAAAAAAAGATGTGATTCACAAAAATAATAAATAAATATTGTACATATAAGAAAAAATCTGCAAAATAATAAAAACTAACAAACCAAATTTGTGGGAGGAACGAATCTTTCCCCATTCAGGTATTGTCCTTTTTGGAAATGGCGTTGAGCCTTAGTCCTCAAGAATTTGCTCAATCCCACATCGGGGAGAGACGTCTCCCACTCATGCCTTATAAGCCTTTGGCCTAAGAATGAGTGTACCACTACTACACATGGCGTTCCTCCCACAAAATTCATTAGGATGAATGATACAAATCAAGTCTTTTATTTAACACAATCTCCTTAAAGCAGATTTCACTCCTCACATAACGATTTTATACAAACTTATTGACTCAAAAAAAAAAATAATAAAAAATATTATTATTATTTGGACAAGAAGACCCAATCCACACATGCCTAAAGCCCAATTCAATGTCCAACCCATAAGCATATAAACTCATATTCTTTATCATTACCACATCAATATCAAGTTCAAGTGAACACATTAAGAGTCAATTTCTTATTAACTCCATAATATTTTTCTAACACATATGTCACCAAATAGGATCCAAAACCATCAAGCTGTAAAAGAAATATATATATATATATATATGTGTGTGTGTGTGTGAGAGAGAGAGAGAGAGAGAGAAATCCATTTTTTACTTGACCCAACCTATTTGTTAAGTTTATATATATATATATATATATATATATATATAGANTGTTCACTTTCTACTGAGTTGTCTTTGGACAATCATAACTTTTGGTCACCATTTAAGTTCTCAAATATTTATTGCATCAGTGTTGTTGATTCAACTTTTTAACTAACCTAAATCTAATCACGCTAATGATTGTGTTTTGTGGTCTCGCTCTTGGCTCTCTACTATGTGTCTTGTCTTTTGCAAATGTCGCATCGTTCCTCTAAAGAAAAAGATATTGTAATTGAAGTTTCATCCCCTGTTGCTAAGAGAACTCGTCGCTCGACTCATTCGTCTCAAGTCTCAAACAGTGATAGATTTAGGATTCTTGTTGATTCACAGACCTGCTCACAAATTTTTATAAATACTCCTACAATTGTGGAACGTATAGTACAATTTGATTCCTTGGGAACAACATTTATCCCTAGGATTTTTTAATCAAGGGATTGGACTGTTCTATTCGGCAATTTCGAAGACCCGATTGATGAATTGGTTAAGGAATTCTACTCTAATGCCAGATACACGGAAGTAGAGTTGAAGTGTTGGGTAAGAGGATCAGAATTCTCCATCAATTCAGACTACATTGCTAAGGTTCTTTGCATCACTAGACCAACAACTGTGGACCTCACTCCATATGATGACCAACAGCATAAGTTACAAGCATTCTTCAAGTTCTTGGACCTGATCATGAAGTTAAAAGCAAGGGCTCTTCTATAGGCACTGTACAGTTTTCACCAAAATTGACGACTCTGAAATTGATCATGTTCTCCAATCTCTACCCACTGTCTAACACTGCTTTCATCAATCTTGGAAGAGCACAATTTCTCTGTGATCTCATTTTCGGTGTACCGATTAACATTTGTGCCTACATCTTTCAGATCATTCGAAAAGCAGCAGCTTGATCAGCAGCCCAAACATGTCTTCCTTTTTGCAGTCTCATCATGAAGATTTTGCTTCGTGAAGGTGTCCGTTCACCAACAGATGGAACAATTATACCGTGGTCTCGACCAATATCTATATTGACTCTTCATGCCAACAAGAGTCACTCCTCTAGAATACCTAGGAGTAAGCCATCCACACATGCAACTTTACCAGCTCATGCTTTAGTTACAACTGTGCAATCAACTGACATTCCATCTGTTCCTCCTGGATTTCAAACGGCCAAGCAAAGCTACTTGATTGAAAATGTGTTTCATCGGATCTCCGATTTGGAACGGCTTCTTCACTCCATCAACAACCAAACTCAAATGCGTCTCACAACCATTGAGTCACAATTGGATGCTATTCAGCAAAAACTAAAAGATAGCCTTTAGCTATTCGTGCCAAAAAGGGGGAAAGCAGCACATAGTAAGGGAGAGAGCAGCACAAGAATGAAATGGGGAGTTGTGTGCTCAAAAGAGTTGATTTAGTTGATATACGCTCACACATATATTCCTGTTCTGTTTATAGTTATTTGTTTGCTAGTTTTTATGAACTTCTATGTGGATATGTTTATAATTCTTTTGGGAAAACTTGTGGTTATCTGGTACACATATATAATTTTATGATGCTTTTCAGTTTTTATTTACTGTGTTTGTACCTATTGCTTTTGTAAGCTTTTAAGATTTATGTACTCATGGTTTGTAGCTTAAGTACTTGATGTTAAATGTCATGCATTTTTCTTTAAGTACATAACTGTGTGCCTTTGTTGGATTTTATATCCTTAATGCAATTTCCTAGTGTTATTGCATTGGTTGAGTTGTGGACATGCAAATGATCTTTGCATTTGAGCTTTTAGCTTGCATGTCCGAATGTTCATTTCATGTGTGAATGAGCATTGTGATCACTATTTAAGTGATTGTTCGCTTTTGGTCAAGTCTTGTTTATTTCTTATTTCCATTTTGCTTGATCGCATTGTGCTTGCTCCATATGCATTACAAGTTTTCTGCATACAATGATATATGTGTTGTTTGTTTCAGGAGTACTTGTTCTTATATTCAAAAGCTTCACAGATTCTAGAGTTTAGGTGTGAATGAGTTTTGTCAACTTTCCCAACTCATGCATTAAGTCTAGAGTTTGTTGTAGGGTTTTGTCACGAAATAGCAAAGGGGAGATTGTAAGGTTGAAATTTAATCAACCATTGTTTGGCTTTATTCCGTGCAAATTTGCTTGTAATTTAGCACTAGTAACCTGTATTTAGGTGGGAATCATGTAAGGGTAGTGAGTGAGAGAGGTGTGAGAAATACTTAAGATTGTGTAAGATGTAGGGATCGGGCTGGACTGCGATGACTCGCACTAGAAGCTGCCAAATTGAGCACTGATGAAGCTGAGAGAAGTGAACAGTCGCGCCAGCTGGAGTACTACAGGACAAAAAGCCCAGCCTGGCCTTCTGTTATCTCGCAGCTTGAACTCGCCACTCAGCAAGTCGCGAGGCCAAGCCGCCAAACACTCTGTTTGGGAAAAACTATCTCTTCGCACCCTTTCTCACCCAAGTATAAAACCCTTAAACCCACGAAATGTAATGAGCTTCAGAAAGAATTTTAAGAGAGAAACCCTAGAGAAAAAAAGATTGATTCATCCACAATCTTTACATAGAGACTCTTCAAATTCCTCTACTCTCATCTCTCCATTGTTACATCCTTAAGAGGTTCTTACCCAAATCTTTTCTCACCATACCCACATCTGTGAGAAGGTTTTGGTGCTTTAGGAAGTAGTTAGAAGGGACCAATGGTTATTGGTTGATGCTATGGGTTATAGCAGAATCCGTGAGCTAAAAAGACAAAGGTTCACGCAACCTCGTTGGAGCAAGAAGCTTGGAGGGCTTAGGTACCTGGTAGATTAGGCTTGGAGGGTCTATTGCTGTTCATGTATCCCAACTTCATTTTCTAGTGATTATTGACCCCTTGGAGGGCGGGGAGAGGTTTTAGCCGAGGCTTCGGTTTCCTTCGATAACACATCGTTATGTTGTCCTTATGTTTGCATCTCTCTTCCCTTAATCTTTACATTTAATTTCTGTTGTGGATGTGATTTTAATTGGTTTAGATTGTTTATCAATTCTGGTGTAAGCTTGTTATCATTTTCGCACATACATTGTTTGATGTAAAACTTTGAATTGATATTTTGTTGTTTGGGGTCTAAACATTCATAGTGTTTTATACACTATTTGAACTTTCATTTATTAATCAAAGGGATTATACCATTTGAGAGTTACCTATAGGATGTTACATCTAACGTGTAACTTTCACAAAAAGGAAATTAAGACATGAGTTTCATTTATCACTTAAATAAATGTGGGCCATAGAAAATTCTCTGTAAGGAGATATAATCCTACATAATTTATAGAAACCAAAAAAAAAAAATTCAAAAGAGAGAAAATTGAAGTATTAGATATTATTCCCTTGTTAGTACAGAAAAAAGGAAATGAGAGACTTTGTTAACATGTGGGTTTGGGGTTTAGCATGCAATATATTGTTTAATATAAAAAAAAAAAATAGAATCTAAATCATATGTATGTGAAAAATCCAATCATAATTCAAACATGGAAATTGGAATAGCAAAGGACTCCCACAATACATTACACAACATTTTTGTATTCCCAAACAAAAAAGAATGAACAAAGCAATTGAAGAAAAAAAAAAAAAAAAAAACCAATACCAGAGTAGTGTGAGAATGAACCAAAGGAGTGAGTGAGAGTTGGTGCTAGGGTTTTGTAAGGGGGGTTTTTAGTTTTGGATAAGAAACACCACTACTTGTGTTGTGTCTAGTAAGAGTTTTTTTTTTTTTTTTAACTATGTTCCTCAATCTCAATCTAGGCAAGTGATATACTATTAAAAGAGCAAGACTTAGGTACAGTACTTAGGTGTTGTTCCTTATGTTTCCCTCTTAAGGTTATGCATGTAGCTTTTTTTTTCATGAGATGAAGATGTATTTTTTAGTTAAGTGGTCACATGGTAGAATTTTAAAAGGAAAATCTAAGGAACAATACCTAAAGTACTGTACATAAGTTTTGTCCTTATTAAAAAGGATCTTAAAGCTTCGGTTCAATCTAGGCCGTTTGATCGAAGAACTGTATTTCTCGTTGTCCTATTTTGGAACACTCTAAAACATTTTTTTTTCCTTCTCTTATGTGATTTCTTTCAACCACGGTTGTTAGTTGTTACAAGCAGCCAATCAATGATGGACAACTGTTCATTTTTAATTTTTGGTGGCATGGCTTTTAACTGATTGGATCACAACCCAACAAGACATGAATTTGAATCTCTTAGGTTTTGTTTTTTAGGAGCAATTCAATTTCCAGTGAGTTGGGTCATTCATTGTTTGTTCTTCATACAGATGGTAGTAGAATTTGAAGGCAAAAATAATAGACTTTAGATTTTATATTTTAGGTGATTTGTGGGGGTGGGGGTAATTGAGAATTTGAGATTGTTAGGGTTCAAATTTGAGAGCGTCCTTTTCTTTTTATGGGAAACAAGAAAATTTCATTAAACGAATGAAATTGAAATACAAGAGAGGAGAGATATCATGCCAAAGAGAGTTGTGACGTTGGTAGTGAGCATAATGAAAGCTTGTAAAAGTTTGCCAACTCAATTATTGTAAAAAATATTATGATTTTTTTTATAGCGCTGCTCTTAGAGTAACACTTCACCTCCTATTATGGGTTTTGATAAGAATTACCTGAATTTAGGCTTAAAAGTTTTCTTTTTTAATTTAAAATAAAGTCAATGTATGGACTTGTGTTTTATTTTTATTTTTTATTTGAAATGATCAGCTGCCAGAAACTATTTCAAATTTATAACCACTCATTGAATTCAAGTGCTTTTGTTTTTTTTAGAGACAACGGCATAAAATTTTATTACTGAAGTAAAATAATTACAACTATAACAAAAAATAAAAAAATAAAAAATAAAAACAAAAAAAATATACTTGTATTGACTAGGAGAGAACTAAACTCTCAAGAGACAAATTTTCAAACCAAATTTGTTCAAACAAACTGAGGAGAGACATCAATAAAAATTTAGAAAACAGACACAGCCCATGTCCCCAAAAATCAACTTCAAGGCCGTTAGAACTATGTGGGGAAACAATAGATCTAGAAGAAAAAGCCCACTCCCAAGGCATCCAAGAGGAAGAACTCTCCTAAGTGTTAGAGCTCCAGCATTGAAATCCAATTAGGTGCATAAGAGCTTGGATCTAGACCACTCCGTGCCAGATCTAGATCGATGCCACCCCTATGGGATTTGAAGGTGGTCCAACTGTCAACCGACAAATGAGAGACAATCTTGAGATTCACAAAGGAATTGGTAAAAACTACCACAAAGGATGGAAAAATGAGATGAGTCCCACAGAAGAGCAAAGAGAGGCTCACGCTAGAGTGAAGCTCATACTAATAAGCCTTACCAAATAATATTATATATATATATATAAACACATATAACTATTATACATGAAACATTAATTATAAAAAAAATTACATGTTTATTAAATATAATTAAAAACCTATAAAAATAACTACTATATAGAGTTTTAAAATAAAATATAATATATTAGGTAAAGAAAACAAACAAATACTAAGGAAGAAGATCTATATATAAAATTTTGAAAACTACCTAGTGTTAGTAGTATATTTAACACTGATTTACTTGTCAACTTTCTTTTTTTTTTTTTTTTTTAGGAATTTACATGTCAACTTAATAGCTAATTTCATTAGCATTTCCATTTATAATAATGTAGAAAAATTAATGCAATTTTAAGATAAAAATATACATTGTAAATGGATTAGTTAAAAACAATATACATTTTTAAATATTTTGCAGAAAAATATTATAAAACTTAAAATCTTTGTTTTTTTAGAAGCTTGAAAAATAGGATTCAAGTCTATATATATATATATTATATATATATATATAAACTTAACAAATAGGTTGGGTCAAGTAAAAAATGGATTTCTCAAAAAAAAAAAAAAAAAGGTGGAAAGATATATAGACACAAGTCTATGCATGCCTCAAGATCAATAAAACCATTCACTAATCATTCATGACAAGTTTGAAGATCTATTTACAACAATCATATAGATTTTAAGATTTCTTTCATAATGATATGAGTGCATAAGAAACAAGCTATGCTCGTAGATGCACTAAGCCATTAGTACAAAGGTACAAGGCAAAACATGGTTTGGGACAAAACTCAACAAAGTCGATCAAAACTTTTTAGATTTTCTACTTTTTATGTTTTTTTGGATTTTTGACATAAAGGCAAGAAAAGATTGATAAAAAACAACAATGTAAATACATTTAAAGGAAACAGATAAACAACTAAACAACTTTCAACTTATACAAGCAAAAACAAACAACCAAGCATATTCACATAGCATAGGAAGTATTAATGCATGGACATGTTATAATGCTTATGCATGAGTACCCCTCTTCACCTACACGTCACGTGCATTTGAGGTGATATCCTTATAGGATTGGGTACGAGAGTTAGGACTTTCAAACCTTCTAATGAAGCTCTCCAAGCAAGTGGTGAATGCACCAATCATCTTCATCATGTCTATCACACCGAGATCACCATTTTGACCTCTTGATGGTTCAATAGCCCATGTCCTCTTGTCATTTCTTGGTTCTCTTGACCTTTGATTATTAGCATTCTTCAGTGCTCTAAGCTTATGACAATTCGGTTTGGTATGTCCTTACAATCTGTAATGATGGTAGAAATGATTTGTTCTAGGACCTCGTTGTGATCTTGGAAGTGATCTTCCTTTAACTTCACGTCTGGCTTCTAATTGATTACGGAACTTATTTAACACCCGTTGATCAGCCACATTCTTCTTCTTTTCAACCTTAACTTTCTCAGGATAGACTCTTCTACAATCGACTCTTCGGCCTTCACAAACTTCACTTCTTTGGTGACATTAGCTGATGAGCTACTCCCTCTAGTGTATCCCAACCCGGACTTGTCTGAGAAATGTTTTTGAGATGAAATAACATCATCTAGCTTCTTAGTGGAGACCCTCTCTTTCTTGGCATTTGCTTGCACTACCTTTTGCTTAAGAAATCTCAATTTTGTGTAAGCCTCTGACAGCTCTCCATTCAGCCTTTCTATCTCACACTTGGCCTTCTTATATCACACTAGGAGACTTCGATAGTCCTCCTTTGCTTTCTTCATCTTCTTTACAGCCGCCTTGGCCACCCTTGTGTACTCTCCCGCCTTCTCAAGAAGTGAGTTGTAGTTCTCTTGAAGACTGGCTGTGCTTTCATTTTCTTCAGCATTTGATTCTTCGACAACTCCCATTGATTCTTCATCACTATACTCCCCAAGCTTTTGTACAAGCAAATTCAAGTCCTCCAAAGACTCAATATGTGCAATAGTCATAAAGGCAGAGTAATTCCTTTCTCTATCACAACTTTCCTCAGAATCAGAATTAGATGAATTCGAGTCACTGAGAGTTATAGCATATGTCTTGCCCTTCGATTTCAAATAATTTGGACATTCCTTTTTGAAGTGTCCATGCTCGTTGCACTCAAAATAGGTGATTCCTTGTGTGGATTGGGACTCCTTTCCATCTTTCTTTTTGAATTCCTTTCTCTCCCTTCCTGAGCTTTAGAATTTCCCTTTATCACCAAATTTACCATTGTTCTTGAATTTCAAGAATTTCTAGAAATTTTTCACAAGGTATGCAACATCCTTATCAACACCATCCTCATCCGATGTATCATGGACTTCGACTCTTTCCTCAATCATCTTGAGAGTAAGAGATTTGCTCTTCCTTTGTGAGGGCAACGACAATTCGTATGTCTGAAGTGAGCCAACCAGTTCTTGGACTTTGATATCATCTAGGTCCTTGCTCTTCAATCGCTGTCACCTTGGCATGGAAGCTCTCCGGCAATGAGCGAAGGATTTTCCTCACAACTTTAGAGTTGAAAGTTCAAAATGTGTGTAAAACACCTTTGAACATTTAGACTTCCAATTACAAAATATCAATTTAAGCATATTATTAAATTAATGTGCGAAACATGAACATGAGCCAAACACAGAATTGATAAAAAATCTAAGCCAATTATAATCACATTCACAACAGAAAATAAAAGACAAAGGTAAAGGAAGAGAGATGCAAACATAAGGACAACACGTGATGTGTTATCGAAGAGGAAACCGAAACCCTCAGCGTAAAACCTCTCCACCGCCCTCCAAGTGGTAAATAATCCACTAAAGAATGTAGTT
Organism: Quercus suber; assembly: GCF_002906115.3. Lineage (NCBI taxonomy): Eukaryota > Viridiplantae > Streptophyta > Magnoliopsida > Fagales > Fagaceae > Quercus > Quercus suber. The sequence goes on from NW_027069547.1 coordinate 539,146, forward strand.
GGGATATATGAACAGCAGAAAACCCTTCAAGCCTAATCTACCTAATGTACCTAAGCCCTCCAAGCTTCTTGCTCCAACGAGGTTGCGCCGAACCTATTTCTTCTTTAACTTACCGGATTTTGCTATACACCATAACATTAACCAATAGTCATTGGTCCCTTCCAAATTGCTTCCCTTAGCACCAAATTTACCTTCTTACAGACGTGGGTGTGGTGAGATAAGAATTTAGTCAAGAACCTCTTAAGGATAAATCAATGGAGAGGAAGAGAGTAGAGGAATTTGAAGAGTCTTTTAGTGAAAATTGGGGATGAGGCGATCTTGTTTTCCTCTAGGGTTTCTCTCACAAAATTCTCTCTGGAAGCTCTTTACATTTCGTGGGTATAAGGGTCTATATATAGTGGTGTGTGTTTAGAATATGAAGAGTCAGTTTTTGCCAAACAAGGTAAGTTGGCGGCTTAGCCTTGCGGCTTATCTAAGTCGCGAGTTCAAGTCGCGAGGTAACGGCTTGGCTAGCCTGGGACTTTTATCCTGTAGTGCGACAGCTGGCGTGACCCTTCACCTTCCTGCATGCTTCTCACGTGCAAAGCATTTGGCGACTTACAAGCCGCGAGTCAGTCGCAAGTCCTAGCCGCGAGTCTCTGCTTCTTTGCACAAGGATGAGCAATTCTCCACACTCTCTTCACACACTACCCTTACATGAATCCCACCTAAATACAGAGTTACTAAGTGCTAAATTACAAGCAAATTGTCATGGAATAAAGCCAACAAGATGGTTGATAAATTTCAACCTTACAATCTCCCCATTTGGCTATTCCGTGACAAAACCCTAAAACAAACTCTAGACTTAACGCGTGAGTTGGGAATAGTTGGAAAACTCACTCACACCTAATTCTAGAATCTATGAAGCTTTTGAACCATAAGAACAAGAACTCCTGAAACATAACAACACAATAAGTTCATTGTATGCAGAAAACTTGCAATGCATATGGAGCAAGCACAATGTGATTAAGCACAATGGAATAAAACAATAAACCATGGCAAGACCAAAACAAGCAATCACTATAAACAAGTGATCACAATGCTCATTCACACTTGGAATGAACATCCAGACATTCAAGCTGACAAACACTAGGTAAATCACTTGAATGACCAATACTCAACCAATGCATAATACTAGAAGTATATGCATTTAGGAATAGAGTCCTACAAAGGCACAAAAGTGACAGTACTTAGAAGAAAATGCATAACATTTAACTATAAGTACTGATTTAGCAAAGCACATAGGCTACATAAAGCATGGTACAAACCACAAAGGCCTACAAGGTGCATAGAAACAAACCCTAAAAGCTTACAAAAGCAATATGGGTACAAATCATACACAGAAACCTTAAAAACCTACAAAGGTACCAGGTACAAACTATAAAGTACTTCTCTTATTATATCACTCCCCCTATCATGAATCATAGGAGTTGTGATGAACTCAGAACATATATACCTGTAACCTGAAACACTTGCACAAAACAAATTAGACCCTCAAGGTACAAGTAATAAACGGGCAAGTATAATGTAATAAGTAAATTGCGATCAAGTAAACATGATGTGAAACATGTGAGCAACTTGATCAAACACCAAAACAGTCAAATAGAAATGACAACCAAAACAAAGTTTTCTTATTAACTTAATATTTTCTCCCCCTTGGTATATGCATTTCCCCTATGGAATATCTCTCCTCCTACAAATATGCATGAGAAATAGAATGTCTCCCCCTAAGGATGTGCACAAGGGTTATATAGAAATGACAAAAACTCTTCGGTATTCTCTCTAGAGTATACTCTCCCCCTTTTTGTCAGGAATAGACAAAGGGTCAAGAAGAAACGAGGGCAAGAGATGAAGATATGAACAATGATAATGATGCATGAGGGGTGTGAGATGAATGAGAAAATGAAGCTCAAACCTAAGACAAAACAAAGTGCTACATAGCATAAGGTAAACATGACATGCTCGGATGAAGAAATAAGGTATAGATCAATGCATGACAAGAGTAGCAAAGGTGTGTGCAAAAGGTGGCAAGTGCAATGCATGACCAATGCATGAAAAATGCACATGTGGGGCAAGGTGTGTTAAATACAAAACTAATGAACCAAACATGTTCCTAATGAGGAAACATGAGAAACCCCAAATTTTGGTACTCATCAGAGTCCAAATAAGTGAGAAAATGCCTAAGAGGCATTTTATCAAACATCTAGCGTGCACACTATGACCAACAATGTAAAACAATGCATGAACATTATGAAATCCACCCTAAATACATACTCTTTTTGCCACAAGGGGCCAACATCCAAAGCAAATCATCAAAAGAAACCAATCCCATACAAATTTTGATAAAAATTAAGTTTTCCCAACCCCTATGATGAAAATCCCAACCAAGAGCACAAAACTTACCAAGACATAATCCAAGGATCGAAATCAATGAAAAGAGTTTAAAATTACCTTAGAAATGTTAATGGAATGAAAAACCATTTAAATTGGTTGGGTTTTGATGCAAAAATATTGAAAGAAGGGTTTTAGAGATGATGGGAGAGGTTTAAAACAAATTTCCCACGAAAAAGCTCTTTAAAAAGCTGATTCTGGGCATTTGGCGACTAGGCGAGTTGCGAATGAGTCGCTAGTGAGCCGCGAAACCATTCTGTGTGAACTTGCGACCGGGCTCGCGACTGGGCAAGTCGTCAAAACGAGTCGCCAAAACTCGCAACTTGGTTTGGTTAGTTGCAAGTCGCCAAAATGAGTGGCCAAAAATTCTGACACTTGTTTTTCAACCCAGAACATGTTTAAACACTAAAAAACAATGTAAGCACTAAGCATGAACACAAAGAGTGATAAAAATCACTTCCAAAAACATATAAAATGATCAAATTTTTTTTTGGATTGATCCATATAAAGATGAGCAGACACACATCACATTTAAACAAGTACAATTGAACAAATGAATAATGCGTTCATTGAACATTAGGCATGTGTGTTGTGTATGTGTATCAAGTGTGGAATAGTCCTTAGTCTAAAGTAAAGCTTCAATGATCAATTCAATCAAGTCATACACAACCAGTGCTAAGATAAGTGGTCTATCTTAATTATATAAATGAACATATATGACCTCCCACAAGACAATGATTACATATCTTTGAAACTTTTCATTTGGCTTCTTTACAATTCATAACATTTGATCATTTTGAATCAATACATCTCATTTTGAGATCGATGTTTGAAATTTTTGATATTTCAATTTGATGAACAAGCCTTTAGCTTTTAGGCATCATACATTTTCATAAAATTCGCTTTCCTTTTTTCCTAGTCAAATACTAGTATGTGCGAGAGGCTTTCGCAGCTCAATATCTCTTTTCATTTTGAGATTTACATTTGTTGAGCTCTTTAAACAAAAACAATAAAAAGTGTGGAAAGATATATAGACACAAGTCTATGCAAGTGTCAAAACCATCAAGACTATTGACCAATCATTCATGACAAGTTTGAAGATCGATTTACAACAATCACACATAGATTTCAAGATTTTTCCCACAAAGATATAAGTGCATAAAGAACAAGCTAAGCTCGTAAATGCACAAAGCCATAAGTATAAAGGTATAAGGCAAAACTCACATGTGATATGTGCTCAAACATATACGATCAAACTTTTTGAATTTTTCACTTTTTATGTGATTTTAGATTTTTTACTAATACAAAACTAAAACATAAAAGTAAGATCAAACCAAAACAATGCATACAAATAAATGCAAGATGCACAAAATGCATGTAGATATGACATTTAATGCATGAAGGGTCCTACAAAGATCAAAAGAATTAGATTAAGGACCAAACGAGCAAAAACTCAACCATAGGAACCCTTCCTCATCCAAACAGAGTAATTGTTTGGAATGAGTATCTCAAGAGAAGTGAGATGAGGGTTGGAATGAGAACTGGAGATGCACATAGTTAAGAAGTTAAGAGCATTAAATATTTTCTTTAACAACATGCTATTTTCACTCAAAACCGGTTTACTCTTTTTAGCACAACTTTTAAGAAGCTCAAGTTTCTCTTTTCTTTTAATTCTTTTAAGAGCATGAAACTTAGAGCAATGAGGTCTTAGATGACCAAAAACACCCCAATGGTGACAAAAAATGTGTTTAGGTCTACTAGGCTTTTTGGGAAGGGATCTAGCAACATGGTTTTGTTCTCTCTTCAACTTATGACATTGAGGTCTTATATGACCAATCACACCACAATAGTGGCAAGTTGGAACAAACTTAGATCCATCCAAAGCCTTAGGTTGAGACCTAAACGGAGGCTTTGACTTAATAGCCTTTCTCTCCACCTTTTGATTTCTTTTATGTGGAGAAATGTACACTGATTTGTCCTTTGAGGTAGAACGCACCATAGGCACAAAATCGGGTACCACAACATGATTGCAACATATATTTTCATCACTTTTAGCAATAGATTCAGCAATCAAACACTTGGCATCCATCTTAAGAGATTCGCTTTCACATTTTAGCTCATCAACAAGTTTGTTAGACAAAACAAGTTTAGCATCCAAGTCCATATTCAAACATTCAAACTCTTTCAGCTTTTCAACAGAATTTTCAATAAGTTTCTTATATTTTTCAACCAATTTGTTGGATTCATTGAGCTTAGCAATCAAATCATCATTTTCACGAAATAACTTGCTCAAATCCTTATTAAACTTCTTAGCCTTTTTCTTCAAGAGTTTGATGTTAGGAATATCAATAACATCCAAAGATTCATGTAACATAGTATCACAATTATGAGGATTATTACTCATAGAGGCATTTGCACAAACACGTGACATGCTACATTTATCATCAACCAAATCATACAAAAAGACATACAAAGCACAATCCATGGTAAATAAACACAAGGGGTCAAGGATCACATTTAGGTATTTAAACCACAACAATTATACTTGCTTTGATACCAAATCAAAGTTCAAAATGTGTGTAAAACACATTTGAACGTTTAGACCCCTAATTACAAAATAGCAATTTAAGCTTATTATCAAACAATTAATGTGCGGAACATGAACATAAGCCAAACACAGAATTGATAAAAAATCTAAACCAATTATAATTACATCCACAACATAAAATAAAAGGCAAAGATAAAGGAAGAGAGATGCAAACACAAGAACAACACGTGATGTGTTATCGAAGAGGAAACTGAAGCCCTCGGCGTAAAACATTTCCGCCGCCCTCTAAGCGGTAAATAATCCATTAAAGAATGTAGTTGGGATAAATGAACAGCAGAAGACCTTTCAAGCCTAATCTACCTAGTGTACTTAAGCCCTCCAATCTTCTTGCTCTAACGAGGTTGCGCCGAACTTATTTCTTCTTTAGCTTACCAGATTCCGCTATACACCATAGCATCAACTAATAGTCATTGGTCCATTCCAAACTGCTTCCCTTAGCACCAAATATACCTTCTCACAAACGAGGGTGCGGTGAGATAAGGATTTGGTAAAAAACCTCTCAAGGATGTATCAATGGAAAGGAAGAGAGTAGAGGAATTTGAAGAGTCTCTTAGTGAAGATTGGGGATAAGGCAATCTTGTTTTTCTCTAGGGTTTCTCTCACAAAATTCTCTCTAGAAGCTTTCTATATTTCGTGGGTATAAGGGTCTATATATAGTGGTGTGTGTTTGGAATACGAAGAGTCAGTTTTTGCCAAACAAGGTAAGTTGGCGGCTTGGCCCCACGGCTTGTCCAAGTTGCAAGTTCAAGTCGCGAGGTAACGGCCTAGCCAGCCTAGGACTTTTGTCCTGTAATGCGACAGCTGGCATGACCTTTCACCTTCTCGCATGCTTTTCACGTGCACAGCATTTGGCGACTTGCAAGCCGCGAGTCAGTCGCGAGTCCTAGCCACGAGTCTTTGCTTCTTTGCATAAGGATGAGCAATTCTTCACACTCTCTTCACACACTACCCTTACATGAATTCCACCTAAATACAGGGTTACTAAGTGCTAAATTACATGCAAATTGACACGGAATAAAGCCAACAAGATGATTGATAAATTTCAACCTTACAAGAGTCCTCCATTTTCTCCCCTAAGTTGAACTTGCCGATGACTACTTCATTCAGCTTGCTATAGAAAAAGTCAAAAGACACATCCTCACTCATTTTCAGCTCCTCGAAACGAGTGGTCAGCATCTACAGCTTGGTGTCTTTCACTTTCTTTGTTCCTTCATAAGTGGTCTCCAGTATCTCCCATGCTTCCTTAGCAATCATGATGTGTGAAATCTTGTGAAATTGTTCTGGAGAGACACCACAGAAAACAGCATTCAAGGCTTTACTATTAGCGTTAAATGCTGCAAGAGTTGCTTTATCCCACGTGGATTTGGCACCTTCCGACCTAGTCCATCCAATGTCCACCGCATCCCAAACGGTTTCATCCATTGAACACAGAAATGCCCTCATCCTTACTTTCCAAAAAGTATAGTTGTTACTATCAAAAAATGGTGGAGCATTTAAAAATTGAGATCGATCCATCTAAAAAAAAAAGGGTTAAGGATCGCACAAGGTGTTTAAACCACAAAGAGTGCACCCGCTCTGATACCAATTGAAAGTTTAAATAGTGTATAAAACACTATGAACGTTTAGACCCCCAAACAACAAAATACCAATTCAAGCTTTATATCAAACAATGTATATGCGAAAAGTGATAACAAGCTTATATCAGAATTGATAAACAATCTAAACCAATTAAAATCACATCCACAACAGAAATTAAATGGTAAAGATTAAGGGAAGAGAGATGCAAACACAATGACAACACAATGATGTGTTATCGAAGAGGAAATCGAAGCCCTCAGCGTAAAACCTCTCCACCGCCCTCCAAGCGGTCAATAATCCACTAGAAAATGAAGTTGGGATACATGAACAGCAATAGACCCTCCAAACCTAATCTACCTAGGTACCTAAGCCCTCCAAGCTTCTTGCTCTAACGAGGTTACGCTGAACCTTTGTCTTTTTTAGCTCACCAGATTCCGCTATAACCCATAGCATCAACCAATAACCATTGGTCCCTTCTTAACTGCTTTCCAAAGCACCAAAAAGCCTTCTCACAGATGTGGATATGGTGAGAAAAGGATTTGGGTAAGAACCTCTCAAGGATGTAACAATGGAGAGGATGAGAGTAGAGGAATTTGAAGAGTCTCTATGTAAAGATTGTGGATGAATCAATCTTGTTTTTCTCTAGGGTTTCTCTCTTAAAATTCTCTCTGGAAGCTCACTACATTTTATGGGTTTAAGGGATATTTATACTTGGGTGAGAAGGGAATACGAAGAGAAAGTTTTTCCCAAACAGGGTGGTCTGGCGGCTTGGCCTTGCGACTTGGTTGAGTCGCGAGCTCAAGCTGCGAGATAACAAAACGGCCAGGCTAGGCTTTTTGTCATGTAGTGCTCCAGCTGGCGCGACTGTTCATCTTCTTGCACGCTTCACTCGTGTGCTCAATTTGGCGGCTTTCTAGTCGCGAGTTACCCGCGAGTCCCAGCCACGAATTCCTGCATCTTGTACAATCTTGAGCATTTCTTCACACTCTCTCACTCACTACCTTTACATGATTCCCACATAAATACAGGGTTACTAATTATTAAAATACAAACAAATTTGGCATGGAATAAAGCCAATACAATGGTTGATTAAATTCAACCTTACAATAAATATCTTGAAATTACAACTTTTAAACTCCTTGATGGAAGGAAAGTTATGAAAATCTTCATTTAAAAGAGTCCTTAGTCTAGCCTATATATATTGCCTGTGTTTCCATCAAAATAATATGTATGAGGTAAAGGCCATAGACTAAAAGACCATTTTATATACACTATCATACAGAGTCTTCTTTTTCTCCAATCACTTAAACAACTATGATTGAAGGTATGTTTATTTTAATTATTCAGCAACTATAAATTTATCTTACAAATTAAACTTAGAAACATTCTAAAACCCAAGTTATGAAATTTGTTTAGTTGGTTCAAGTAAAGTTCTTGTCTTTCTCTCTCTTTAATGGATTCAAATTTTGTTTTTGGGGTTTTTTTTTTTTTTTTGGTGGCATCTATTGCATGCTAAAACCTCAAAACCACCTGTTATCAAATTGTCTTATTTCTTGTTTCAATATTAACAGTAACAAGGTTATAACTTTTCAACTCTTCAAATCTCTTTTTCTTTTTACTTTTGAATCTTATGCTTGGTAGAATAAGATTCGTTTCCTTTCAAGATATATAGTGTGCTTTTGGGTTCTGATTAAAAGCCAAATTTTTTTCTTAAATTTTTTTATCGATTACAGGTCCCACATCAAATAATTTCCATTCTAGTGATATTAGCTTATTTCTTCACTCAATTTTTGGTCAAGAAGCTACGGCCAAATACTATTTATGAGTCCCATTAAATGTTTTTTATTTGTTTGTTGTTTTTTATTTTATTTTATTTTTTTTATTACATGGTCCACGTACTCTACCTTTTTTTTTTTTTTTTTTTTGTTACAATACTTTCAACAAAAAATCAATCAGCTTATTTTATTTTGCGTTTAGCTTTTATCTACATCATCTTCAATAAAAAATTAGATAAGTTATTCCCAAATATACATATAATCTGAACTTTTGAAATGGATTAAGTTAAATTTGAACATAGATTGGATTTTATTAATTAAGATAGCTTCCATATTTACTTTAATTTCACCAATTGATTAATTGTCCTTATTTAATATGATTTGAATTGATTTAATTTCTAATTTTCTTAGTTGATTAGATTTGTTATTTAATTCCAAATTTAAATTCCTTTATGTTTGGACGTGATCTTTCCTTATATATTCATTTATTTAATACTTGTATGATTAGGATAGGAATCCACTTTAGTATTTTTTTTTTTTTGAGAAATAGACCAAACAAGCTAGGCTATGTTATTGCTAGAAAATCATAAACAAAATGCTTATGAATGTCAGGAGGAACAGATTTCATCCAGACTAAAACAGGAAAAGAAAATTAAGGCATGTCCCAAGCCATTGCCTTGCCGACGTGTATGAGAGAGAAAAATACTGTAGAGAATTAGCTGAAGACATAATGTTTTAATCAAATGGCCCACTAAGGGTGATGGAAACACCGATTTTTAATTGCCAAAATCGAAGTTTCAGAGTCTCCTTCAAAGTAGACATGGCAAAATGGGCAGGTCGGGTCGGCGGGTCAAACGGGTCGCGGGTCAAAACAGGTCATTTTTAAACGGGTCAATCGGGTTGCGGGTCGGGCCGGGTTGACCCGTATTTTTCAAACAATTTTTTTTTTTTTTTTCAATTACAAAAACAAATCAATAACAATCTGTTTAGAGAGAATGAATAAAATCAATTAAGCAAGCATTTAATGTCACTTGTTAATATCCTTCCAATTCTGACAGTTTTGAGCATGACAAAAATTATTTATAGTCATAAATTCATGATGGAAAAAGTCTTCAATGTTAATAGTTCATTGTCAAAATGCATATAATTATAAGTTTACATCTTCAAAAATAGATAGATCTTAAAACAAACAAAACAAGTAAGCCAACAAATTATTGTTAATATTCTTTCTTTTGGATTTTTTATTGTTTTTTGAAGCATGAAATTCTTTTATTTTATTATTAAGATTTGGATCTTTTGGGGGTGATATATTGTGAGCAAAGGATGAGCATAGATTAAAAAAAAAAAAAAGAGCAAAGTTTTTTGTAGCCTGTTGTGCAGGTGAAGGCAGATTTTTTTTATTTTTTATTTATGGACGAACAGAGAAATTCTTTATAATTCGTAATGGCCACTATTCATTGGCTTCTAAGAAATCCATTACTACTTCATTATCGTCATCATCTCCTTTTTCTCTTTGGTGCTAGTCTAAGTGCAGGTGACCAAAGATAAGAGCTTGAAGCAATATCGGTGATGAGAAAAAGGAATTAACGCTAACACTATGACCTATGACGTTCACTCATAATGATAGCTCTTTATCATCAGACCAAGATACCAATCAATATTTGGTGTAGGCGGGGATTGAATCCCAAATCACTTATTCAACTATCATAGATTTTACCAATTGAGCTAACCACTAAGTTTAGTCAATTTGAATGTGTATGTTATAACTTATAAACACATGCTAATTTAATTTATTTAGTTAGCTAGTTAAATATTATTATATAACTATAAGTAATTAATAAATTAGTCATTAGTTGAATATATTCAAAATTTATAATCAATAACCCTTTGAATATGTATACCTATAGTTTTTTTTTTTTTAATCTTTATATATTAAAACGATTCAAAAAGTTAGTTATGGTTTCAAAAAATGTCAAAAACGCCCCTAATCTAATTAGATAATCTTTATTCTTAAAAAATAAAAAAATGGAGTTAAAATTGTAATTCAAAGAAATTCAAAAAAAAAAAAAAAAACTATCAGAGAAACTTTTTTCCTAGAAATTAGCACATTCTGTATAAATATATCTCACATATGTTTGATGCATTTTTTCCTAAAAAGTAGCAAATACTAAACCAGCAGTTTACTCCATTTCAAATTCTAAATTTTAGTTTCTTAAAAATTTCTTCATGTGTAAATTCACTAACAATAGATAAATTAGAATTGAAAAATTACTTTAAACTCAAAAAAAAAAAAAAAAAAAACTCATTCACGTTTGCCGTTTGTGCTTGTGCATTTGTTCATTTGTTTGTGCCTTTGGCTTTGGAGTTTGAACAATGGCCTACAGCTCAGTTGAATGAGTTTTTTTTTTTATTTTTTTATTTTTATTAATGGTTGTCTTGACTCTTGAGTCTTGACAGCCTTGGCCGGCCCTTGTTTTGTTGTGTAACGTGTAGAGTAGTCTTGTCTCATCACTCGTGGCAATTGGCAGCAAGCATTGAAGCTAGCTATTATTGGTTTTGATGAATCAAATAGTGATTCTCTCCTGTCAATGTCATGTCTTGAGTTTTAATTGTTTATAATTTTATATTTATAATATATTAATTATTAGTTTTGATACTTTATGCTTTATGCAATTTGTATCAAGACTAATTTAAATATTTTTTTAGAGAATTTTTTTTAACGAGTCGGGTCACGGGTTATTCGGGTCGGGTCGGGTTGACCAGCAAAAAAATCGGATCGAGTGGGTTAATCAGTTTTTGCTTCGGGCCAAAAAAATCATGTTCAAGTCAAGTACTTTTCGGGTCGAATCGGGTGCCATGTCTACTTCAAAGATAGAACTACCCAAGCTAAGCTCTTGAAGAAAAGTGATTGCTCTTCGCATTGTAATTGTTTCCAAAACAACAGTAGACGATGGCAAAGGGATGATCTCAGATGATGTCGCCAGAATTTCACTAGAGGAATTTCAAACTATGACTCTGATACCTGCTGCTTCCAAATCTTCAACAATAGCACTGTCAAAATTAGTTTTTAGAGTGCTCGGGTCAAGCGGTTTCCAGATAGTTTGTTTTGGTGGCCGCTTGATGACAGATTTGCCACGGAGTTGCTGAAATTCCTGAAGGTACTGCTATGCCAGGTTCGAGAGTTTGTCCAGGGGCATCATTGCCTCCTTAACTCGGCTTTCGTTTCGGCGAGTCCATAGAAACCAACAAATCATGATGAACAACTCTACTGCTCTTGGGTTCTGTAAAGCCAACTTGAAAAGATCAACAAAAGAAAATAATGGGATGACACAACACGCAACTCCTCAAAACACTTTCTCCAAACCAGGCCGAGATTTTCACAATTCCACAGAGCATGAAACACAGTTTCGGGCTAATTCTTATCTAAATACAATAAACTAATTCTCAAAAAAAAAAAAAAAAAAAAAAAAAAA